>NC_056726.1:1685868995-1686223995 GCF_019279795.1 Protopterus annectens
GCCACTCTCGATACTCCAGACTGAGCTCCCTACACACCATGGCCCAGACCTGTTGATGGGTGACCAGGTTCCCCTCCAAGCCCACTCCGAGGGAGGGGCAAGCCCCATCCCCTGTAGCGGTTCCATCCAAAGGTGGTGCAGGGCCCACAGAGGAGGTGGTCCCAGGCTGGGCCCCAGATGTGCTTGTGCCTGGTGCCCTGGCCAGCTGAGGTGGGACAGATGATTCCGCTGGGACTGGCCTTCCCATACGAGCTGTGTTGTTGCAGGTTTATGACAGATATGGGTTAGTAACAGTCAACAGCATTCAGGATTAGTTATAACAGCATGCATAGGTATTCCCATTAACCCAAAACACCAGATTTAACACAGTTGCAGAGGAAGCAGAGCACATGCATATATGGAACAACAGTGGCCATTATAGGAGCATGTAGGTTTCATTGATGGCAACAGGCCACTAATATGGGTGTATTTTAACATGACACATGCATAGAAACAAATGTGAATATATATAAACCATTAGGACATATGTAAGAAAATGAAATACTCCTAACGTCTGCACAAAAACCAACCAGTAAGAACAAAAAGTGCAGATAGGAAATTCCGGTGGAATCGTACCAGTTTATTCCAAGTCCAAAAGCACAAAGCCACACAATATCACAGCAACATGAACGCAAATTAATATCCACAAGCATTTTCATCTTGTATTAAAGACTTCATCAGATGAATGACAAATCCATTAGTGACACAAAATTATTTTCAATATCTTACTGTTTCTCTCTGAAATAGCAAAACATCTCAAATGCACCTACACTGCACGAGCAATACCACTGCTCGTTATATTCTTAAAATAATAAAGAAATATATAATAATATATATTATTATTATATATTTATAATTATATATTATTATAAATATATATTATAATTATATATTATTATTATAATAATAAAGAAAAGAAGACAACGCCTTCCTCCAACTACAAAGAGTAGGAGAAGTTCTCTGATGCCCTGGCCAAATTTCTCCTCATAGTATACAGTAAATACCACCTTGGGCCTCCCCTGAAAAGAGGCTAATAGTCCAGTGGGACTAATCTGGTCAACAAAGGGTAATAAATAAAATAATTGCTTTGATTTAAAATAGTGATGCAGGTCTATTAAAACACATAATGCAGACCTATGATCTATTTGATCCCTATCATGTTCTACACTCAGAACATAAAGAATTTGCTTTCTCTTCATTGCACCATAAGCCGATTTTAAGAAACAACCTTTTCTAATATTGAGGCTGTTTTCAGAATCCATCTGTTTAATAATACTGAAAATAGTTTCATAGGTAAGTACTAGACTAGCTGTCATTGTTGACCATTTTAAGCCTATCCAATTTCATTTTTTTCTGCTTGAAGACACCTACTCCATTTGACTTTAGATTGCCCTTATCTAGCCCATGATCAATAATCATAAATTACCCCTATTGAGAATAACTGATATCTTATCATAAACAATGAGAAGGAACCCTTACATGTGATAACGCATTTAGGAGCTGCCTCTGTCCTGTGGTAATTTTTCTGCTTCCCATTCATAGATCCAAGTTGTTCTTGAATATGGACAGGGATGAGCTTTGTCTGATATGGATGGGGAGTCTGTTGGACAGCAGCAGGATCTTCTGCGAGATTCAAACCATTCTGTTGATATTGTAGAACAGATTTAGATCCTTAGATGGAATATTTATGATGCCAATTGACTTGGTGATGTGCAGTAAATCCAGCAGTATTGTGTTGAAGAATTCCTCATATGCCAGACACAGGTCACCTCTCAGCAGTCTGTATGTTACTAAGTATTGTGACAGGGCTTTGTGCCAATCCATGTAGGACATATTGTTTAGACCTTGTATCCTTTTAGTTAGGTACCTCTGTGGGTGTTCCAATTGTTGCATGTGTCTGTATAGATGCATGTCAAAGACGGCATTGTACTCAATGTTTCGCCTAATGAGGACTGAATAAAGGGCACAATGACATTCTTAGATCTAGACACAATCCATTTGTTTATAATCTGCGCAAAATGGAAGGGCTTTCTTTTGACAATGAACACGTTTGTTGAAAGTTAGGTCTCTGTCCTGAACAACTGGGTCAGCTCTTAGAGGTGTATTATCATTAAGACAGGTTTCTGGGGTAGATGGCTGCCTAAAGGATATGATAACACATTTTTGGAATTCAGTTTCAGTCCCAGATTTTGATACCATTTACTTATTTGGGACAAGTCTTACTGCAGGATGGCAAAATCATTTAGGGATTCAATGACTGCTCTTAGCTTGCAGTCATCTGCAAACTTTGTCATTAAAAGTATTCTGGTATAGTTTTTTTTACTTCAAAGAAGTAGATGCAAAACATCCCTGGAGGGTGATGCTTGTGACTTATCTCTTTATGGAGGTAACTTCCCCTAATTTGAGCTCCTGTGTCCTGTCAGTTGACAATCCAACAGATTATTCCCTTCCTTGATGTGTTTAAACATTAATATTCAGAGCAAACCATGGAAATGGTCAAAGTGAAGACTAAATCTAAATTGCTTATAGGGCAGAGATGGCAAATCAAATTGATTTATTAATATGTTCTTTCATTGTAGCATGAGACTCAGAATTACGATACGATATCAGATGACTGCTTTCAAATCCACTTTAGTGTAATTACTAATTTGAAAATTATCTTATATAAGCATAATCAATTAAGACAAATAAGCTGCCTTAAAAAATAAATTTCTAAAAGAGATAAGGAGTTTTGGTGTATCTACAATCCCCAAATTTGCAATTATTGTCAACAAACAGTATAAAATAGAATTGTATCCTTTCAACAGCAAATTAAGTACTCAGAATGATCTTCAGTGCATTCTAAGCACCTATAAAGTCTACAGATTTAACACCATTTTCTCAGTTAGGAATAATGTATTGTTTATAAGGACTCAAAAGACAACATAAATGCTTTATATTACAATTATAAAGAACATTTTGTATTAACTAAACCAAATATAAATTCTCTGAACATTGGCCTGTAATTTGTCTAATTTTTAAGTAAATAAAATCACTGAAAACTTTATCTCAGACTGGTATTTTTCTGGAGTAAGTTGAACATGCAGTCTGACAAATTGCATCACAACAGCATAAATACACCCATAAATCAATTGCAGATCATTTTTATTCTTAAATAACATATACTTTTTAAATCAAATCTATTGCCCTATTTATTTCATCAATCTCAACATAAAATTACTTTTTTGGGGGTGGTAGTCAGAAGATTTCATTTAATTGCTAATCACGTCACATTTTATGTTTTAGTCAAAATTATAATAGTTATGGATGACCCAGGATAATAATATTATGAAATAATTGATCTTATGCTATGATTCTAATAAACTTAACCAAAATAGTGTTTGCCTTTTCTTTTTACTATATTAAATACATGCTCATTTCTGAATACTTTGTGCATGCTGTCAGGCTTTTTATGATTCAGTCGCTACCTGTACCACAATTAAATGAAAATCTCATCACCTATAAAAATCTCCACAGGTGTGCAACAGTGTTGCACTTTGTCTCCCATATTATTACTTGAACCTTTCTTTTTAAAAATCTCTATAATTTCCTTCCAGATATGGATAAAATTGTTAATGCAAGAGTTAATATCATGTTGTTTGTGGTAAATACTCGTAATATAGCCCCAAAATCTATTAACTCATTCAAGCCTATAGGGCCTTTTTTATTCCTCCAGTTGACCCCATAGCTCCTTATGGGGCCAGCATTTTTTTCAGTCTGTCTGCTTTCAAATTTGCATAACTGAGAGAGCTACATGTTATTTAGAGGGATGGTGCGAAATGCCCTCGTTGGAGAAAGAAAAGTACATTGTCAATATGCAATTATAGCACACTGTACTGGAGATACTGGTAGTTATTTGCTAGTAATTATGAAAATATAAAGTATTTCCATATATACTTTGTATTTCTAAAACTGGATGACATACAAACTATCAAATAGCTTCAGAGGAAACCTTAGATGGTATTTGTACTCTAAGCTTTGCATTTTGAGATATATTCAGGCTTATTTATATTATTAATTATACAAATAAACATATTTACAGAAAAATGAACTATCTCAGTAAGCATACACACATAAAGGAACTTTTTTGCTATCGTGTGAAAGCTTGTGTCTGGCTAACAAATGCAAATTGACAAAATGCATCTAGGTTGTACATTTCCAAGGTATAACAATTTGTGAAACATGAGAGAAAAACACCATTTTAGGTTTATATGCGTAATAATATTGTATAGAATTGATGTAAAGACTATCATGATAATAACTATTATCATTGCAAAGAAGACCTTTAACTGATAACATTGCTGTTTGTACCATTTTAATATGTTTTATTGTTCACAAAATGTTTAGATTTCTCTATGTAATGCTTTTATGTTCATTTCTCAAAAAATGCTTTGGAATGTAAATTGTGTATAGGCTGCTAAAGGTGTGATATTACACATCACATAGATGTTAATGAGTTAAGATGTATTTAATACATTTTAGCAGTGTGTTTGAAAAATAATAGCATTCTGAATTATAAATTAAATATTGAGAAACTGATCCGATCAACATTAAATAGTCAAATAGTATTTTAACACCATCATTTATTAATCTAATAAATATCTCAATGAACAAACTCAACTACTTAAAGGTTAAACATAAATGTGACACATACTGACTTGATAAAGTTCTACTCATGCTTTATAAAATCAGGATTGATCTAAAGAATATGAAGACATATAAATTTAATTTGCAGTTAAGAACATCCATCATAAAGGTGAATTTTCCTAAATTATTGTATTAATGAAATGATTATTTTTTTGTGTGTCTTGAATTTGTTGATTCTATTAATAAATTCCTCTCCTCTTTTATATGAGGCAAAATAACACTAGAATAAAGTTAAACAGGTTGTTCAAGCCAAACAAGAAAGGAGGTCTAAACATCCCTCATTTCCCCTTTGTATGTGTTTCTAAGAATGGTAAGATTTACCCCGTTTTAGAGCATATGAATTTTCCTCCTAATAGTACTCAAGTTTGGATCATTGGAGTTAGACCAGTTGTTCTCAGTTTAAGAAATAATCATAAAAGCTTTAGCATTTCTTGATAAAACATCAGGTATATTTCTGATACTTCCTTTGTTTATCAAATAATTTAAGGTATTTAGAGATTAATTTCCAGAATGTAATAAACAAAATGAATTATACTAGCCTCTGAATGTAAACCCAGCCTAGCAATAAATAAAGCACAACTTCAACATTCCAATTTCCCTGTATGAAAAGGATACCTTGTTATCAGTTTCCAATGGACAAAATGTTCACTTATTCTTCTGATCTTGGTTTTGTTTGGAATTTGAATACTGATGCCACTTTACAAGTGCAAGTATTTATAAGTGCTATTTTCCATTTGCTGAGGGACTAGCTCAGGGTTTGATTCAGGCTGTTCATCCTTGTAGAGTAATTTCTGGTTAAAGAAAGAGGGATGTCTCCTTTCCTGAAAAGATGCAAGATTCTGTAACTGAACAAGAAGAAGCATGGATAGATTCAGGGTTTTGTCTTCAGATTTCTGACTCAGACTTTGAGGAGAGCTCACTGTCTCATTCACCCTGTGGGGGGGGGGGGTATTTTTCTCTGAGACTATTGCTAGAATGTTCTAGTGTTTTCAGTGGGAGAACACTGAGATGTCTCTGCCCCTCAGAAAATTCTATGAGTTGTCACAGAGGGATTTTCCAGTACCTATACCCATGTCTCCTTTCCTGTCTACTTTAGAGAATTTATGTCTTAGTGCAATTTTCCTGATAGTCAGATAGCTGTTTCTAAAAGGGCAGATAGTTGTATAAAGTTCCTTAGTCTTTTAAATTTCTATACACTATTCCCAAACCTGACCTAGCAAATATAGCCTTAGATGACTCCTATACTGCAAACCACTTAGTTAATTCCAATCCTACTCTTTCTTATAAGGATGGGAAAACTATTAATAGGTACAGGGGATACGTGTAAATGTCTGCAACTTTGAATTACATAATTTTTAATTGTCAGGCTCACATGTTAAAGTTTATTCTTACATGTTGTGAAACTATGAGAAAGTTTTATCTACTGTTTTTTTTTTCTTGTGAAGAAAAATCTGCTTTAAATAACTTACTTGATTCTATTGCAAAAGTCATTATTCATTGTTTGCAGTGTGTGTGTATGACTATATTGATACATTTTCTAGGGTGATGACTGCTGGTACTGTTATAAGGAAGTTTACTTGGCTGCATTTCAGAACTTCTCAATTGTAAAAAAAAAAATGATTTTTAATTCTCCCTTAGCTCAGTGGCTCCTCTGCTGCAAAGGTAATAAAAAAGTGGGATGAAAGGACCAAGTTGGGGACTTGACTTTCTTTGTCTTCATCCAGTTTTGGCAATAAATAGAATAAAGAGTCTCAACAGAATTTAGGGGAACACAAAGAAGAGGCAAGGGGGTTCCAAAAAGAAGTTTCAAACCTCCCAAAATCAAGGACACTCCAATAAGTCTGAATGACTATTCAAGAGACCTTGTGACTCCCTCCCAATCTGGCCCTTTTCTCATCCAGAAAATCTGAATCTCCATTTTTTTTCTTTGGCAATGGATTGTTTCAGACAAATGGGTTCTGAAAATCATTCATCAAGGTTACAGATGGGAGTGGGAGGAAATTCCTCCTTTTCAGGATATCTTTGGTCATCCTGCAGATCAGACTCTTTTGTTTCCACCTGTTCTTTATCAATAGCTGTCCCAAGCATAAACTGTATACAGTAAATAAATTGCTTTGGGAGAAAATAACCCACAAAATAAACACGCCTGCTTCATTTTCTACCTAAGACATGAAGCTTCCTGTCTAAATAGATGCAGGACGTTATGTATTTATGTCATATTTACTTGGGCTTTGAACATGTCTGACAAGATGGCCTACAGAGAAGTAGAAGTGCAATCTCACAAAGGTGTTTTTTGAAGCCAGTGTTATACAGATAGACAGATAAATCAATAGACAGACAGATGGAAATTAGATACATTGATAGAGAAATTATATATATTCAGATGGATGGATCGACTGTGCTATATGTATCTTAAGCAGGGTAATTGTCACTTAAACAACAAGTTCAAGGAAAACAAGATAGTTTCACCTGGGAATGGAATACTGATATATCTTAATAGTATTTGTGTTGTGTAGCATTTTGGAGAAGATCAGTGAGTTGGATAGTAAAAATGGATGACTTTCTTTTGCTTTGTTATAACCTTTTGGGTTTTTATGCTGTCTGCACCTCTGCCTTCTTGGGTTTTTCATTGCTTTGGTTATTTATTAGTTTATCAGACAGAATTTTTTTTTCTTTGCTGTAGTCTGTTTTTTTGGAAAATTAATGGCATGGTATATTTCTATATTAATCAGTTTTTTCTTACTGGCTGCTTAAGTCTCACCTATTACAGCCTCTCCCCAAATGTCTGCCACCTTTGCTAGCAACTACAGTTCATGTACCTGAGTGTGTCACCTGATCTTGCTCCAGATACTCGAAGAGAGCTTTTCCAGAAGTAAAGTTTGGTAGCATCTGCTATTTTTCATCAATCTTCCAATAATCTGTGACATGCAGGAGGAAGTATCCATACCTGTGGCATGGGGGGCAGTTTAGCCCAGCAATGATGTGCCGTATCTATGCTCTTGGCACAGGGCAGTTGCTATGAGCTGCTCATTCTACTATCCTGCTTCAGTACTTTAATACTGGCATGAGCATGTATCAGAACACACATCACATGTGTGATGGAGGAATGCTGCCCAAAGCATCACTGCCCTGGAGCTTTGGGACAGGTGCTGACAATTTAATTTTACCATTAGAAAATGCAATAATTTTCACAATGAGCAAATAAATAGTGAAAGCACAGCAGGGATGGTGCAACAATATTTGTTAATATACTGCCAAGACCCAAGAATGTTTAGTCCTCCGCAAAAAAAAGTTTAAATCATTAGTTAACTCTCACATTAAATTTGTTGCTTTTGTTTTACAATATCATATTGCCATTATAATGTAAATTTCTAAGAAAGAAATTTCACTCATGCAAAAATATTTTCCCTCTTCTCTAAAATACCTGCATTAATATCATCTTGTTTTCCTTTAAACTAGCGCATGCAAACTGTAATTCATCAGTGACTCTACCTTCATAGATTTATTTTACAAAATATAGAAACAAGTACTTTGCATATCAGAAAGCATAGTGTCTTGTGATATGATTCAAAGTGTCTCTTGCATTGCAAAAGAAATAAGATGACAAAGACAGCTGTTCAGCTCCATATTTCAAGGTTTCAGAGTGCTTTTTAAGCATCTGTGTCTCTGTGGTATACACAAGAACAGAGCAGCGTCTTTAGACTGGGTTCAACCCACTATGACTAATAGAAAAGCGGTTTGTAAAAGGTCTGATTTCAGCTACACAGCAGTAAAAAACAGGAATGTAATATGAAAGGATTTCAGTATATTGTTTTATGTTGTTCCTTTATCCACATACTTTGAAGCTTTTACTTCTCCCACCATTGATTTAGGGACTACTGCTATACTGTTTATATCTGTGTCAAGACTGAGTTTCTTTTGTTTGTTGTGTGTAGATAATGTATCCGGTTGCATGAGTATTTTTGTAAGGTTCTATGCTTCTTTGTTTTGTTGTTTCATTTCCTGATGTTACACCTTGCTGTTACACTAAACACATGACTGCCTTGACATCCATTTGCACTGAAGGCAAATGTCTGCCTGTCACTTGCTTGTAAGTTTTTAAAGTTCCTGCTAAAAAAACTATCATGCGTAATACAATCTAACCTCAAGATGAAATAACAGGAATTAGAAAATATCATATGGAAACATCAGTATACTATAAAGTGTTTTTATTGCCTTATTATAGAGGATCCTAAATTAAAACTCATGCACTAAAAGGTATGGAGCATTCCTTGGAAACTGATCAGATACAATACAGTTAAGACTGCAATGATAAGATAACTGTTAAGGAATGCCACATCTAAAGCTCAGTGTAATACAGATGCTGATGAGCTATTTAGTCCAGCTGAATTTTGTAGCCACATCCTTGTAGCTAACACCAGTTTTCTCTTTCAAACTGCTCTTTGCATTTGCCCTGAATGCCCATGATCTTGTTTGGTGACTACCACTCTCCAAAGCTATAGGAATACAATCAAAGGTCCAACTCTCTCAGTGAAATGCTATTGTTTTCAGTCAGTCATGAATCATCTCCCTTCTAGTTATATTCTCTGCAAGCATTTTCCTCCATCTGTCCTTTGTTTTTATCTTTAAACAAAATCTGTGAATGTCAGAATCAAGAGCAAGCAAAGCCATGCCATGGAAATAATATTCAATACAGCAACAAACACCAGGGCCAGAAGAATGGAGAGGTATAGTCCAAAAATAAAGCACAGTCATAAGATTTTCTAATCAGGGGTGAGATTACAAAAGAAAGTTTTGGACAATGCTGCACGACGAAGGAAGATATCAGCACATCAGCAGTGGACATGATTCCATAAAGTGTGTTAAAACAAGACCAAGTAATTATCTATTCAGTATAGAATAATTATGGACTCTGCACATGTCCACGAGATTGCAAAACACAATGGGAGTGACCAGCACAACTCAAATGTGACAAATTACTTCACAGGCAACTTTCTATGGAACTTTCAATGGAAGCCATATGTGTTTTATCTTAACTCTACTATATTCATAAGATTCATAAGGAATCCTGTGAAATCCAGAAATCTTACCTTAAAAATGCAACTGGCATTTAATGCACTACAGCAGGATGGGGTATTGCAAGCCATAGTAGAGAACAATCTGAAATGCGTCCCAGAAGACAACCAGCTATGCACAGAGCCAGGCTACAGTTAAGTTAGGACTCTGACCAGGAAATAATAGACATATACAGATTACATAGAGAGCTGGTGCAGGCCGTGTGTAGGACTTGTGCACCCCACATCTATGCTCTTAGTCTATGGGTTAACCCTATACCAATAGAAAAAAAATTATGCCTGAGTCTAGGTATACTGCCCTCTGGGACATTTCAGTGGCATATGGGAAACACCGTAGGAGTGTCCCAGACGGATGACAGTCACATCCTATCACATTTCCTGGCAGCAATGTGCTCCAAGATGGATGAAAATATCCACTTTCCAACAACAGTCATAGGTTCACAGGTTTATAGGTGTTTACTAGGCTAACGACCACAAGGGTCTTTTTAAGCCTAGCCATGCATCCCAAATCTCTGACAAGTTCTGATCATCTTGATAAGTGTAAGCATGGGCCTGGGAGATGAAACATTTACAGGTTACCTGTTTGCATCAGAGACATAGGTGCCAAACCAGGGATGAATTTCTGGTTTCTCATTCAATTATCCAAGTTGCACTTGAATTGGATTAGGGAGGAACTCTGCTTCACATGGATGGAGAACCTGTTCCATAGATGGGGTAGTCTCTGGGATACATACCTATCTCTCCAGCAGGTCCTATTCATATCACAAGCAAGGTTTAAGTCTTTAGAATGGATAATTCTGGTACTGTTTGTTTTGTGGATATGCAGGAGGTCCATCAGAGTGGGGTCTGACAATGTCCTGTATGCCAGGCACAGATCTCTCCTCAAAAGCTTGTAGGAGACAGAATACAGGGATAGGGCCTTGAGATGGTCTGTATAGAACATATTACTTACACCCTGTATTCTTTTAATAAAGAACCTCTGTGGACGTTCCAGTTGTTGGATATTCCTGGTTAGGTACATACCAAAGTGGGAATTGTACTCGATGATAGGTGTGATGAATGCTGAATATGGTGGAACAATAACTTCCCTGGACTTAGATGCCATACCTTTGTTTATAAGTTGCACAACATAGAATGATTTCCTCAGCACTGTAGACACATGATGATCAAAGGCTAGATTACTATCTGTGTGTGTCCCTAGGTCCCTGACTACTGAGTCAGCCCTAAGGGGTGTGTTGTCAATGTGATAGTTACCAGGGATGGATGACTTCCCAAAGGATGCTATTATGCATTTCTTGGCATTTAGTTTTAGTCCATTACTCTGACACCAGTTGTTTATCTGTGTCAGCCCCTCCTGGAGAACATTTGTGCCAGTGTGAGATTCAATGACAGCTCCTAATTTGCAATCATCTGCAAATTTCATCAGCCAGAGACCACTGACATTGACCTCGACTTCTGAGAAGTAAATGCCAAAAAAAGAGTGGTCCAAGGACTAATCACTGAGGGACTCTGCTTGTTGCTGGCCTCTTTGTAGAGATGGAATCCCAAATTCTAACTTCCTGGGTCCTGTCCGTGAGCCAGTTGGCTATTCACCGGGTTACATACGGGTTTGTACCTAACCTCCTGAGTTTGTCAGCAATGCCTGAGTGGGCTATTGTGTCAAATATCTTGGCCAGGTCAAGGTAGGCAGTGTGAAAGTTCTTGCCCTCATCCATTACTTTGGTGACCTTCTCAAAGAAATCCACCAGGTTTAGTAGGCATGATCTGCCCTTGACGAAACCAAATTGGGTTGGGTCCAGTGTCTGGAGTTTTACTATATTTCTATTGATCATCTCCATGATAGTTCTTTCTATGCAACAGTTCTATGCCACATCCAACTTCCCCAGTGTCCTTGGTGCCATAGTCAGTACCCACATCCCAATTAAAACACCACATGTACCTAATGCTGAATGGTAAATGAATACAAAGGGTGGCCTTCACTTAAATTTCAGGTGGCATGCGCAGCAGATGGCTTCATTACTAATATAATGGCAACACACAATGGTAGTGTGCATGATGCTGCATTATGGAGTGAAAGGTCTGAAGGCTGCTTTCCAACATGGAGAAATCCCTGAGGAACTATTACTTGGTAAGTACAAGACCACAGCTATAATGTAAATGGGACCTAGACCCATCAACATTAAGCACAAGGACAAAATACATGTTATCTCCTACCTACAAACAGGTGACTGTGGTTATACACTGGAGCTTTGGCTAATGATGCCATAGAGAGCCCCATCAACCCCTGCCAAAGGAACCATACAGCGGAGCACACACCACAAAATGAAACAGCATCAAGCGTGTGTCTGGTGTGCTGAAAGAAAGATTCAGATGTCTGGACACATCCAGGGCTGCAGTCCAATACACACCAGAAAAGGCATCACAGATATTTACAGAGTGTGCCATGCTATACAACATGATAACAACAAAACATCGTGGCTTGCCAGGTGCAGGTGTAGGTGACTTACTCCAAGAACCACAAGTATATGATGATGACATATCAGAGCTGTCACAGGATGACCAAGAGGACACAGGGATGAGAAAAAACAGGCATAGGTGACAGAGGATCTGACCATACATCCTAGCTCAGGCAACATGGCAGCATCTGGCACACACCTTTGAGTCATGCAAGCCACACATACAAATGAACACAGACTAAACAGTGACGTTCATATGTTGCCCCACAACAGGAGCAGCAGAGAGCACGACCAATGCAAAGAAACCATAAGTTGTCAACACTGAACATCATACATAACAAAAGCATAAGGTATGCTGGTAAGAACATATACACAACACTCAGAAGAAGTATCAAAACAGGAAGTGTCTCTGCAAATTAAATCACCAAAGGGGACCACACAGGCAAATGTGTGGGATGCAGGAGGTGTGCAGAACAGAAGGTGTCATTGGACAGGTAGGACATCATCATACAAATAACTTGCATGGAAAGGTACCCTTAAAACAGCCACTAACACAAGAAATCTAGGTCCATGAAGTCTATGGAAATGTATCAGGACAAATATATCTAATAAAGGGGCTGTATACTAACATTACCTCATCACAGATAGCACTGTGTGATGTGTAACAAGTGTGTTACAACACAGTAAACAGCACACAACCATATGAGTAATTACAAACATCCCAAGGAACAGCCATAAAGAAAATAAACACAAACAAGCATCGCATCCCATGCCTCCTATGGAATGTCACTGCTGCAACCTGACTCAGTTACAGGTAATAATGTGTGTAAACATATAGAGCATCTGTGCCATACAACAGATGAGGAATATGCATCAATTCTGGGGATACAACAACACAGGTATACACGTTTGCGTGTGTGTGTGTGTGTTTGTGTGTGTGTGTGTGTGTGGAATCAGTGAGATATGGAAAGCCACACTTGAGGACTATAGGTCAGCATGGGGACTGCAAATAGAAATAAGTACACAAAAGTTCTGTGAGCACTGAGAATGAGTCATGTGCAGTGCCATATTAAAATGCTATAAATGACAAGGTATCCATACAGAGACATACCAGTGCATGCAGGAATGGCAGACAACAAGGAAATGTGTAATGCAGCAATCAATACCAGATGACAAAGATGACATTTTGTTAACCATGTAAATATCTATTATATGTCAACTAGCAAATGACGTAACCATAGAAGCATGAAATCACATATAGCATTACTGTTGCCAATATCTGCTGTAACATATTCCAATAACAAATATGTACTATATTTCACAAATTGAAGCTTGTCAACTAGGTCAGATAAATGATCAGAAAAACCTTGTGGCATCGGACATTTGAAAAAAACACTTGCAGATTAATTAGTCAGTGGTCACTGCCACAAGGTCAAAATGGCACAACAGGACACACATTGGATCAACTCTCAATGTTACTCTAGTTCAGTCTAGGGTGCCCACACTGATGGCTCATACCATAGTCCTGGCTGCCCCTGCCACATCCAGAAATGCTTGACCCATGGTGCTGTATGGAGTAGCTGGATGTGGTGACACTAGTATTTTGGGACATAGTGTGGGTAGGAGCAGTACTGCAATGTGACAGACTGGATATGACTGCTGGTCTCACAGATGAGTGACCAACAGCAGATGTGCATGCACAGACATTGATGTCTGAGGTATTTATGGGTCTAATGAGAGGAGGTCTGCCTCTCCCCACTGTAAGTAATCTTCTTAGTAGAGTTAGAGCACATAACACCTGGTTAGCACCACCATAACAAGGCTTTCAACAGATTGTGCAACATATAACACACTGTCTTGCTGTGCAGCAGTGCTGCCATGACCTCTCCATGTCTGTGCTCCTGACCTTCACATAACACATGCATCTGGTGTGCTACGCAATTGGTGGCACAGGCAAGTGCATGCAGGTCAGAGCCATGAAGTTGCTGTGAACATTCATGTGCCTGCAACAGTAGGTGGACACCTCTGACATGCATGCATGCACATCAGCTGCTATTTCATGTGTAGTCTGATGTGAAGTATTTTTCTTTGTGGGGAAGAGTCACAGTCATAATCAGACTTTACAAGGGACAATGGGTCATAGTCAACATCTTGTCCATTATCTGATGTCACCACACCATCAGAATTTCTGGACACATTATCCTTCATATCAGAGGTTACACCATGAACCACATGCCTGTCCCCTTTTGGGCTGGAAAATTAACCCAATGCAGTGACCCATGTGCCATTGGCAATTGTATCACAGTAAGACACATTACATCCCACCTCAGGATCAGTGGACAGGCTACCGAAGGAGGCAGGCAGTGGATGTACTGCAAAAAGAGACAGATGACACATGTCATATACCTTCACAGAAATCAAATGATTTAGTATGATACAGAAATCAGGGGCAACTACATGACCACAATGGTAATGATGATACAACATGGCTGTGGGTGGTTCAGGGACCCTTATAACTGAAATATGACATGTAATAATCATAGTATAATAGTCAGCTCCTCCCTGGTTAGATCCAACCACTAACTAATCACCTTGGAAATCCATATCCCCCCCGCAAAGGTAACCACCATGAAAAACTTCTCCAAAGCTAACTTTGGGCTCCTAAAAACAGAGGTGGCTAACTTCACGGCACCCATGCAAATGGAGAATAGTTGTATAACCACCGAATCATTCACCAATGCACTGTATGAACACGTACACAAATGCATGGATCTCACCATACTAAATAGAACCAAGACACTCTCCTCCAAAAAAAGGAAGCCAATCTGGTGGTCCCCTGTCATAAACAAACTCTACAACAGAAGGAGGAAACTGATGCAGAATAAGGTGAAGTCCCAAGATTGGAAAAACTCTCTTATCAGCTTCAACAAAAAGTTGAGATCCCTCATCAAATCCTCTAAAGCTAGCTATGAAAACAGAATTGCAGCAGATAGTAAAGACAACCAAAAGGCCTTCTACAGTTATGTAAAGAATCTCCACGGCACTACCCAGATTTGTTCGGAGCTACTGCACAATGGTACCACCTATACCGAGCCAACAGATATTGCCAATATACTGGCCGACAGATTCAGTGCCAACTCCCCCCCCCCAAAGGACCAATCACAATACCAATAGATTGCCAGGCACCCAGTATTACTGCTGCACAGGTTAAAACAGCATTATCCAGGGCCAAGAATACAGCTTCTATGGGACCTGACAATATCCCTGGCTGTGTTCTACATGAACTATAGAGTGAACTGGCACCTCACCTGTGTGCCTTGTTCAATCACAGCCTCACCTCAGGCTTTGTCCCTACCAAGTGGTGCACTGCTACAGTCATCCCTCAAGGAGGAGCGACTACAGACCCTGGGAACTATCATCCCATTAGCCTGATGAACCTGATATGCAAAGCTATGGAATGCATCATCATGGATCTAATAAACAAGGATATAGGGAATCTTCAAACTCTGGATCCCACGCAGTTTGGTTTTGTGAAAGGTAGATCATGCCTGCTCATCTTGGTTGACTTTATTGAGTCAGTCACCAGAGCTCTGGATGAAGGCAAGGTGGTTCATACAGCCTACCTTAATCTGGCCAAGGCTTTTGATACCATTCCCCACTCAGGAATCATAGAAAATCTCACTAAGCTAGGCATCAACCCCTATATCACTAGGTGGATTGCAAACTGGCTCACAGATAGAACCCGCAGTGTGAAAGTAGCTGACTCCAATCAGACCACCAACTAGTCATGAGTGGAGTCCACAGGATTTAGTCCTGGGTCCTCTCCTGTTTGGTATCTACTTCTTTGAAGTCCAGGCCAACACGAAAGGACTCTGTCTGACAAAGTTCGCAGACAATTGCAAGTTGGGAGCTATTATTAACTCCCCAAGTGATGTTGACATCCTACAGAATGGCCTCACTGAGACCGATGACTAGTGTCAGAACCATGGCCTTAAGCTCAATGCCAAAAAAATGTCATCATCCCCTTTGAATGAATTACCACAGTGATGGTAGTCCACTGAGCACAGAAGGCATTATAAGAGATCTGGGAACACAGGTTTTTGGCAACCTCTCTTTTGATCACCACATTGCCACTGTGGTCAGAAAGTCCTTCTTTGTGGCACATCCCATTACTAAGAGTTTTGCATCCAGGAAGAAAGAGGACATTGTCTCCATCTACTCTCCCCTCATTAGGCCAATCATCGAGTACAATGCCCCATTTGGCATGTACCTCACTAGATACCTGCAACAACTGGAGAGGCCGCAAAAGTACCTCACAAAGAACATCCTAGGCCTTAAACACTTGTCCTATATGGACAAACTCAAAAAACTCCAACTATTCTCTGTCTCATATCGCCTACTTAGAGGCGATCTCTGCTTGATTTACAAAGCCATGTCTGACCCAGCTCTGTTAGAAATGCTACATCTAAAGAAATCCCAATCCCTCTGCACCACATGCTTCAGAGACCTCAACCTCATTACCACAATCAACAGAACATGCTGGAGGGACAGGTTCATAACCCAGAGGCTGCCCATGTTATGGAACAGACTTCTCATACATGTCAAGCAGAGCACGTTGCTGACCCTCTTCAAGATGAGTGGATGGGAAACAGAAAATTCACCCCGGGGATAACTTAAGTGGCTCTACTCGACAGAGGCACTGGGAACTAAGGTCGGGTGGCACTATGCCAGGGTAATCCTATGGCTAGGCTTGTAAAGGCCTCAGGGCCATTACCCTAGTACACACCTATGAACCTATAAGTTATACATCAAATAAATATGACAGATGAGGTCAATACAAATAGGAAAACCTTATTGACATATCCTGTAACTTCATGGCCGGCAGTGAGGGTGAAAATGCCACTGTCATGTGAAAAGACAGACATACAGAATTAAACACATACCAAGCATCATGTGGCATTCCATCTGAGGTATAACAGACAGCAAATAAGATATGACACATACTGGTTGGGCAAGGATGATGTGAAGATGGCAGGTGCCCTATGCAAGTGAACAAGACCACAGTAATCATGAAGGGTGCAGATGTAATTATCAACAGTGAAATGTAGGAATCAGATACAAAGCATTACCAGATACATCCTTCCTTTTTGGTGAGGGTATCATCTGTCATAATGTGGATCCTGTAGTATAACAAGACACATAAACATTAACCTGTGGTATACCCTCAGTAATAACAGGAGGCAGAAGCACATGACAACTATGGATCACACTAACAGGATATTAAGACACTTACGTGACAAACAGTGCATGTCAGCCAGATATACCTGTGTAGTGAAGAAGGCAAAATGAACATCCTAGATTACAGGTATGCTAAACAGAACTGTGTAATATTAACCGTGAACAACCTTATCTGGTCTGTCTATATGTGCAGCTTACAGTGGATATAAAAAGTGTACACACACCCCTGTTAAAATGCCAGGTTTTTGTGATATAAAAAAATAAGACCATAATAAATCATTTCAAAACTTTTCCCACCTTTAATTTGACCTATAACCTGTACAATTCAATTGTAAAACAAACAAATCTGTTAGGGGAAAAATATAAAAAATAAAAAAACATACAATAAGCTGGTTGCATAACAATACTCCTACTTAAGAGTGAACCTGTAAGCCATCTAAAAACTATAGACCAATAACTTGCCTTTCTAAGACATATAAACTATAATTGATCAAATTGATGTTGAGAGCATTTATAGTCATTTAAAAGAAAACTCAGTCATGGCAATAGAACCAAAAGGGTAATAAATGAAAGTCATATGGAATAAAGGATCATTTTTTTGTTAAATAAAGTCATAATGGAAAACTGTAAAAAGGGGAAGAATCTAAATATGCCATGGATAAACTACAAAAAAGCATTTGACAGTATCCCACCTTCATGGATAAAACAGTGCTTAAAAATGTATAAGATACACCCTGCACTGATTGATTGCATTACAGCAACCATGAAACAGTGGCAAAGCACTTTGGAGTTAAGCTATAATAAAGGACAAATTATTATTCCAGGGATAAAAATTCAAAGGGGGAATATTCCAGGGTGGCTCTCTGTCACCATGTCTCCCCACACTCTCGTCGCATCCTGGCTAGGCTCCCTGCATGGGCTTCCAGGTTGTGAGCCATCTCCTTTGCAGCTGTGGGGGGGGGGGGGACACACACACCATTATGCATATCTGTCTATCAGATATTCATACTTCATTGGAAAATCAATGGTTCCTATACTTACAAACTTCTGAGACATTACAGTCTTGAGTGTCTTGGATCCATTGGACCAAGAGCCTCCCTTCATATGGTTCAGATCATCATAATGATGACGTACCTGCTCACCAGTGCGAGGGATGCCAGTTGCAGTGGCGAGGTCATGTGCCAGCTGGTCCCAGGCCTCTGATTTGCATTTGGAGCCCTGGTATTGGCCCTGCAGAAACCAGTTGCCATGGTCTTTCACAAGGAACCAAACCATGACCCTGGACTCCAAAATACCCTAGCACTGTGCCTGGAAGAGCACACCCTCTCCAACTCCAGCCATAGCTCCTGCAGAGATCAAACTCCAACAAGGTTCTGGTTGTATTCCCTCCTACTGCACTTAAATAAGGCTGTTTTCCCACCCTTTGCTGCCATTGGACATTTTTAAAAATGCTCAGCTGTGCTTAGCACCACACAAACCTGCTGAGCTCAGCTGAACAGTTCTAAGATAAGGAATGCTTAGCAATGCTAAGTGGTGCGCAAACCCACTTAGCTGAGTTGTGGACTGCTTAAACTGGGATTGTTTAGTAGTGTCCAAACCAGCTAAGTGGATCTGTGCTTTGCTAAGTACAGCAAAATCAGGTTTTGTTTAAGCATTGCTTGGCTTGGCTTACCAATGCTTAGCAGAGCTTAGCTACGGGCAAACTAGAGTTTTTAAAAATAAAAAAAATTATAGAAACTAATTGTTCATTAATAATACTTTATTATTACATGTATCTATTTTACTTTATAACTCCTAAACATATGCATTTGACTACATTATCTTGGAGTGTAACTTTAACGTATTAGACACTTGTGTGTAACTGGGGCTTTTATCATCGGGTCTCCAATAAAAATAGGCTTCTGGTCCAGCTGGGCTAACCCGCTTAACAAATGTTAATGTATACATGATAAAAAAATTTCATAACATTTCCTTATTGCATGTAAAAAGCTGAATGGCCTGTACTGAGGATATGGTGATTAGAGCTATACATTTCTGTATAGCTCTCAGATACATTTAAGCATTGGTGAGCACCTCGCAGCACCAAGTAAACACACTTAGCTATGCTTAAACATGACCTTTCCTAACTAATTAAATGCATCCACTTTCTATTTTTAGATGTCTGACAAGTGACTATTGCTAAGCGCCGCGCCATGCAAACACATTAAAAAATAAAAAAATTAAACATGCTTTATTTTATTGTTTAAGTGCTATCCAGCACTTTAACAGTGCAGGGGGTGTGTTACTCATCTGCGGACACTGTAATACACCCCTATACTGATTCTGTATCGTGTTACATGGCTGTCTCTCAGTAGTGCGCTTTCATTAATATGCAAGACACGCTGCCAGGGGGGCACTGCAGACATGGCCACAGTACACTCCGTGTAAGACTTACACTATTCCTGCACCAAGTTTATTAAATTTGAGGCACAGTGTGTGTAGAATATATGAACATACAATATTTACAACCCAAACTAGGTCCCCTCTAGTTGAAAATGGTTCACTTTATTTTCAAGCATACTTTTGATGTTAAGACACCTTCTTGTAAATAAAAACAGGGAGATCTCCCACAATCTTAGCCAGCTCAGAATTCTCAAAAATTACTTTCTAGTTGTCAACTTTAATTTTCCTTATGTGATCATAATAAACGCCAACAGGAACTGGAAATGAACAGCTTCTGTCGATCTTTTGACATTTACCCCTTTCCTCCTTTCTTGGAATATATCCTTAATTCAAAATCAGAGAAAAATTAGCTTCTTTTAACTTAATAACATTGATCTTAATTTGTTGTAACTTTGAGTCCGGATATCCTCTATTTGAAAACATCAAGATTAAGTTGTCCACCTCAATTATAAAATGATTGTCATCACTGATTAATCTACTCAGTCATATTATCTGACCTCTAATAAAGTTCCACTTCATAAATCAGGGGTGTTGGCTACCAAAGTGTAAATATTTTTGACTAAATGTTTTTTTGTATATAACTTACTTTTGAAACAATTATGTTCCAAATATATCTCTATACTCACTCCCAGAAAGTTAACTGTACATCCCTTGTCACTAGGACAAAGGTCAACCATTAAATACTAGAATTAATTTCACCCCGAAATAAATCAAATCTCTTCATGATTACCTGTCCAGAGAAAAAAACAAGTCATCTATATATCTTCTATGAAAAGAAACAAATTTGAACTTGTCAATTTTGCCTAATACAGTGCTCTCCAATCAATAAAGAATGAAATTTGCAAAGGGTGGGGTCATTTTACCTACCACTGGCACCCCTGATCTTTGCTGGCATACTGTCCCAACAAATAGGAAAAATTATTTAAAACAATGTCTAGAAACAGACATTATTAATTAAAACATTGTCAAAACTCGTGAAATGACTAAGAAAATTTCTAATAAAATCAACACCCCCTTTGTTGATCTAAAGAGGTATACAAGGAGATCACATCAATAGTAATTAAAAACTACTCTGTACCCCAAAATGTGTAATTTTATAACAAATCTAAAAAGACCCTAGAGTCTTTAAGATAAAAAAATCAGTTTTCTGGACTACTGGATTTAGTAAGGTGTCTAAATATTATGCTATATCAACTGTTTTACAATGCCATGCAGATACAATAGGTTTAAATGGTGTTTTTTTAGCATGCTTGTGTATCTTTGGAATACCAAAGATAGATCCCATTTGTGGTTGTTTGACATATATTCATATAATGCACAGTCTATCAATCTATGTATCCTTGATTTAACAAATCAAGCAAAGCATCATCTAATTTCTTAAAACTTCATCTCACAAAATCCTTACTGAGTTTAATATAATTATTCACATCACCCAAAAGCTCTAACATACTAACTTTGTAATCCTGACTGTCCATAATGACTAAGCTGTTACCTTTGTCGGCTTTCATACATTTAAAATTATTGTTGTTCTTTAAAGATAATAAAGCTTCATACTCAGCTTGACTCAAATTATAAAATCTATTTTTAGCTTTGTCACTGACTAAATGTCAAAAGTCAACCTCACAGATGTCAGAAAGTGCATTTAAATTGGACATCAATATTAGATTTCAGGTACTAGGCTTCTATAACCATTACTGGGTCAGTAATTGGACATATTATGTAAAATATACTTCAATTTTTTTTCCTAACAGAAGGTTTTAAATCTATTATCAGGTCAACAGTGTTTGCTCTTTCAGATGTAATAAAAGAAAATCCTTTGCCAAGCACATTAATAACTTAATCATGTTTGATAAACTGTGTACTTCATAGCTTGTAACATTCTGGAGTAACATAATGGCAATGTGTGATGGGCACACTGACCCATACATGGCCTTCTATTCATATCATCAGTATATGGATATTAGGAAATTGACAATGTGGCATAATCATGACAGTACATGTGTTATTATCACAGTTTTGTGTGTTTTGTTATAAAGTGTATCAATAAACCCTATGGGCCATATCTGCTGACAATTATGATGTAATGACAAATGTACTGTATTGTGATATATGTTGAACAAACATTTTACATGTCCTGTCTCATATGTTTTGATGATGATAATTGCATATCATATACTCCCTTTCCAATGATGTAGGGGCAAATCTGATTGTATTTTATTACAGATGTTTGGAATATTACAGTAATGCATATTACACATTGTTTTGTACATTAATATAGATTGAATTCAAGCCTTACATCACATATGGGGTCTATATCAGAACACTGAAAGTTCATTCTTTCGAATGTTCTTACATTGACCCCTAATCAGTGAACGTTGACAACATCGAACATTCAGAACAACAAATTTTTTCCTAGGGAAAAAATTTGCTGTTCCAAAACACATACACACAACACAAGCACACCAAACAAACAGCAATCCACACACATGCACCCAAAATCTTACAGCTAACCCTACACTAAACTGCACAAACACCGCTAACTATCCACTTACCTTAACCCAAACCCTAACCCTAAGGTCCGTCACTATTGCACACTCACCTCACCCGTGCCCTAACCCTAACTCACCTAACCCACCCTAACCCTCACATCCACACAATCGCACACATACCTCCCTCGCGCCCTAACCCTAACTCTCCTAACCCACACCCAATCGCACACTTACCTGAATCCAACTCGTAACTTTCCCCCACAGTGCCGAAAATAGCGAAATGACAGAAACGGACAACCAAATTTTTTCCCTAGGAAAAAAATTGGTTATATGTCGTTTCACTATTTTCAGCGTTCACTGACTAGGGCTCGATGTAACAACATTCGAAAGAATTAACTTTCGGTGTTCTGATATAGACCCACATATGGTGTTCCAGCTGGATAAGGTCATACAGTATTGTAATATCACATATATAATAGTTACCACATGTAGATTGCGTAAGTTTGTATGACGTTATTTAATCATCAATTTTTGGTGAATGCCTATTATGTATGTATAATGTTTTTTCTCTGTGTTGAACTTTGACAGAGTGTGGGACCCATGGTGGCTCACCAGTTGAATGCCGAAAATAGCGATGTGCCAGAGCACTGCCAGCCAACTCAGCCACCAAGGGCCAGAATGATAACCATGACAGGGAGACAATTATGTCAATAACAGATTGGAACCTGCATGTGCCATTGTTCCTGCTGCTCATCATAGAAGACATCCGCCACCACACTACATAAATGATTTTCAGGAACAGATCTGGGACATAGAGACAGATGTCTTCCAGACACAGGTGATGGACTTAATGGGTCACCTCTTTCAGGACACAAAAGTGAATATTCCAAAGAAGTGGCAATCTGTGGGACACATATCTGTCTCTCCAGCAAGTTCTGTTTGGCACACTGACTAGGATCATGACCCCTGGAATGGGTGACCCTTGTGCTGCTTGTATTGTGGATATGCAGCAGCTCCATCAGGGCTGAGTTTGTGAGGACCTTGTAGGTCAGACATAGGTTGCCTCTTAATAGTTGATAGGCAACAGAGTAAAGGGAAAGGGCTTTCAGTCTGTCTGCATAGGACATGCTACTTACACCCTATATTTTCTTTAGGAGGAACCTTTGAGGTCAGTCCAGCTGTTGTATGTGTCTGGTCAAGTACATTGTAAATGGTGCATTATACTCAGTTCTTTGTCTAATGAGGTTGACTGCAATGGGACTATATCACATATGGTGATATATATATATATATATATATATATATATATATATATATATATATATATATATATATATATATATATATATATATACATATGGCTCCCTGTATCTGGATGCCATATCTTTACTTATAAGTTGGGCCACATAGAATGACTTCCTTCCCACTGTGGATACATGACGGTCAAAGTTTGGGCTACTATCAACTAGGGTGCCCAGATCCCTTACTTCTGAATCCACTCTTAGTGGTCCGTGTTGTTAATGTTGTAGTTAGCATGGGTATTTGATTTCCGAAAGGGTATGATAATGCATTTCTTCATGTTTAGTTTCAGGCTGTGGTCCTGACACCAATCATTTGCCTGGTTTAGCTCTTTCTGAAGAATATCTACATCACTGGGGGATACAGTGATTACCCCCAGCTTACAGTCACCTGCACACTTTGTCATCCAGAGGTCTTGTACATTGGTCTTGGTATCTGAGAAATACATTTCAAACAGGATTAGTCCCAAGACTGAGGCCTGTGGCACACCACTAGTAACAGGCCTCTTGCTTTTACTTGCATCAGCCACTTTGACCACATTTCCTGTCCTTGAGTCAATTGACTATGCATCTGGTGACATAGGGATTTTTGCCCACTTCTGTGAGCTTACTTCTAGTACCTGAGTGGGGAATTGTGTCAAATGCCTTGGCCAGGTTGAGGTAGGCTGTATCCACTGTTTTACCCTCATTCATGGCCTTAGTGACTTTCTCAAAGAAATTTACCAGATTTAGTTAGCATGACCTGCCGTTAACAAAACTAAATTGGGGCAGGTCCAGTGATAGGAGATTTCCTGTGTCTTTATTTATCAGGTCTATGATTATTCTCTGCATGTCCTTACAAACAAGACTAGTCAAGCTTATGGTTCTGTAATTTCCCAGATCAGTTGATGGTCTACTCTTATACAGGGAGATGACTGTAGCTGTTCTCCACTCTGTCAGAACAAAGCCAGTGTGGACGCTATGAATAAAGATCCAGTTAGGCCTGATGGGGCCCTATTTAAATTATTTAGTGACAACCTGGTATATTGTCGGGCCCCATTGATGCCATGTTTTTGGCTTTAGAGAGTGCTGTGGCTACCTGTTCTGTAGTGGTAATTAGTGGAGAAGTGGCAGAGGCTATTTTTGGGAAGAACAGGGGGTGACAAGGGAGTAAAGGTTGAGCTTAATTTATCAGCCAGCAGATTTTACTTATGCCCTACAACCAACATCTAACCCCCACCTTTCCTTATTTTACTTTGTCTATCCCCTCTCATCTTTCTTCTTATCCTCTTAACCTTCTACTAACTTAATATATCCTTTCACCCCCTCATATCTGTCACTCTCTTCCTACATCCCCTTCCCACTAATTATTTTTCACAATATAACACATCACACTATGTCTCCAACAGTTTCCCTACTTTTAAACATTACGTTTACTTCTACCTTTTACGCCTCTCACTATTCTTCTTAAGACTTACTTTTCCACTCCAGAACCATCAATTTTTTTTGTGTTTTTCCAACACCTTTTTTCCAACCTACTTCTTATATGTTGTAAAAAAATACATATATTTTATGGATGTAAATTTTTCTGCCCAACCTGTAAATGATGTACATTCTATACCTCTTGCATCTATCCAATACTGTTAAAAATTTGATGTTATGTGTTTGCTGTCATTGTTAATTTGTAATCACTGATGGAGGTTTTCTCCCTGGGCTTCCACTGAAAATGAGGTTCTGACTGAGATGGACTTTCCTGGTCACCAAATGTTAATAAATAAACTTGCTACGTCTGTTGGCTGGGTATAGGAGATGCCGTTGATAACTAATTCTGCACATTGTTGGGTGTTGCCCTTAAGACTGTGGACATAGCTGAAAAAATGGCTTATGGTTATCCTTAGCTTTGGAAGCTATTTTTTACCTCAAATCAGCTTTCAGAGGTTTACTAGTTCTCTGATCATCTTGTTTATACTAATGAGGGACTTATTGCTCTGTTTTGCAAATTCCATCTTACTTTTGATCAACTTACGATCAAAACACAACTGCCCGTGTAATATGTGACTGGTTACACACACTTATTCCAATTCTCTGTGCTGTACCTTTCTACAAACAACTGTCCTTTGATCAGTCCTACACATGAACAGTGCTATTTATATCAAGAAAAGTGATTATAGCACCTGTTGTATTATGTTTTCATGGTAGTATATATGTATACGCCAGACTCAAAAGTACTTTTGTTGTGTACTTATGCCACTTGTTGTTTAACTGTCACACATTACTGCATTTGTGCCATTTGTACACAGACGTATTTATAGACATCACCAATCCACTATGCCCATGTGTCATATTTTGCCCATTTTATTCAATGTACCTTGTGAGGACTTGCAGTCTATCCTGTGTTGTGATGACAAGGATGTGCACTGTTTCTCCTTAACTAGGGCTGTCCTGCTTTAGTCTATGTCTACTTTCCTTTGTTGGCATTTCCTTACTGATGTAGGCCTGTGTTGTTCCTCTCTCTTTTCCCCCTTATACCTTTGGCCTACATGTTTCACATATACCTTACATATGTAATGTGTATGTTTATCTTGCTATATGGTATCATAATTGCCCTGTAGGTGTACTAGTACTACATCATCTTGTGCCATCATTTTGGAAATCACACACATGCAAGGCGTATGCATTCCAGGTGGTGGCAATTGGTTTGATTCCATCACTAAGCATTATTTATTTTTGTGTTGCACTGTTGCTGATATGCATCTCTACCCTATTTGTCAATTCTCCTTCCCCCTTGTTTTATAGCCTGTATGTGTACTGGCTGTGTACCTTACCTGAACTTTATGTGTATTTACAACCTTTTTTGTCATGTCTTGTGACACATTTTTATATGTTTACATCTGCTATTTTGACCTCCTCCCCCTTCCATGTCTTTTACTTTTCTTTTATTCACCAAAAACAAAAACAAAAAAATAGGACCTATTCCGAAAAAACAAACAAATAAATAAATACAAATGCCCATGCTCCTCTGCCTCTCCTTACGAAATTCATATTCCATCACACCTCCTGTGTCCCTCTTTTTCACCCTCACCCAACATCTTCTTTTCTATCACCCTATTTCCCTGGGGGTATGTGATATTTGTGTTCCCTACACATGTTCCGTACCCATTGTTAGCTACTGTTAGTCATAGCGAAATGGCCGTGACTGCCCTCTGCCATACTTAATACATTTTTGCATTAGAAAGTTTGTGGATTATGTTGGATTTTGCAAATTGTAATGGGTGTATTTATATATGTCTGTTTATGAATTACAATGATACCCAACTGTCAAAAAGGACAATGCACTTGAGTTGCTCCATGTTCAAATCACCATAGGCAAACTCCAATATCACTTTCTTGCCAGCTATAGATCCCCCGTCTGTGACCTAGGAAACCCATACCATGTATTTAAACTTATAAAAAGCACTAACCATCCAACCCAATACTACATTCATGGGCATCTTTAATTACCCCACTATTAACTGAGAATCCTATATGACACCAAACGTACAGGCACAGAGATTCCTGAATTTTGTAAATTCAAACTCCCTGAACCAGCTAGTCAATATACTGATGGGGGGGGGGGGTGCAGCCATACCAGATCTGGTCCTCACTAATATGGGAGAGTGCTGCACACCCCCTACTGTAATGTCTTCCCTGGTAATGTCAGACCACAAAATAGTCTCCTTTTAAGTAAAAATAAAACCTAGACCACCAGCTACACCTGGAAAATTCAGGAACTACTCTAAGGTTAACCTTCTGCTATTAAGTGATAACCTGGCAACATTTCAAGCCCCCATAAACCCTGAGAACACTGCTGCCTATGCAGACCTGTTCACAGAAACCCTGTGCAAGCATGTTAATAGCTGCATAGAAGCAGCTGTGCCCAACAGGAAAAAGTACAGAAGTAACTCAAAAAACAAGCCATCCTGGTGGAAACACAAAATCAATAGGCTGTATAACAGAAGGAAAAAAATCACAGCAAAAATTAGGAGGTGCAGCATCCTGTAGGAAAACAAAACACTCTCATCAAACTAAACAAACACCTCAGATGACAAATAAATTCTACAAAAGCAACATTTGAGGTGAATTTAGCCTCTCAGGCCAAGTTCAACCACAAAGCATTCTTTACCTATATCTGCAGCCTCAAAGGCAATACTCAATTTTGTGCAGAGCTCATTGTAAATGGAGCCACCTATACTGAGCAGGAAGACCACTTCTGGCTGACATCAAAGATTGAAACAATACTGATTTCATGCACTTTAATCATACGTTTACTTAGGAATGGGGTCTAATCCCATCATGGTATTAGAAACTCAAAAGACTTGAAGAAATTAAAATTGCCAAAAGATATAGCAAACCTACTGGAAAATAAATTCAGCTCCAACTTTACCCCTGTCACCCCAGCAAACACCATCAAATATAACTCTCGCTGCTATTCATAGGTTCATAGATTAGTGCTAAGCTAACTGCCCTTTTGAGCCATTTTAAACTTAGGCAATTACCCCTTGTGAGACTCAAACCCTGCACCTTGTGTTTGTAAGGCAAATATCTTAACCATTAGGCCACCCTCTCAACCTAAAGAAACGTTCATAGATTAGTACTAGGCTAATTGCCCTTGTGGGCCATTTTATTTAAGCCTAGCCAGTTACCCCATGTGAGAATCAAACCCTGCATCTTGTGTCTGCAAGGTAAACACCTTAACCATTATGCCAACCTCCCACTATAGCTGCTGTTGTGTCTTTTGGCTTTTCCCTGTTAGGGGTCGGCACAGTGGAACTCCGGTCCGCTAATGATTGACAGTAGATTTTTACGTGCCGAGTTGCCAGCTCTGATGCACAACCTTCAACGAAGGTACGCCCATTCACGCATGTCTCCACACAGAAGACGCTCTAGCTGAGAATCAAACAGGACAACATCTTACTGTGAGGTGACAACCTATTACTTGTGAACAGGGGTTTAATGCTCTCTCTAAGGTCAAGAACAATGCATCAATGGGCCCAGACAATATCCCAGGATGCCTTCTAAATACCATGAAAAATAACCTATCAGGGTCTCTGGAATTGCTATTTAACTATAGCCTCCAAACAGGCTTCATGCCTCATGAATGGAGAACAGCAACAGTTATCCCTCTGCACAAAGGTGGGCCATCTACAGACCCTAGAAACTACAGACCCATAAGTCTCACTAGTCTTATATGTAAAACCATGGAAAGAATTATCATGGAGATAATCAATAGAGAAATAGTAAACCTCCAAGAATTATCATGGAGATGATCAATAGAGATATAGTAAACCTCCAGACACTGGACCCACCCCATTTTGGTTTCATCAAGGGAAGATCATACCTACTCAGCCTGGTGGACTTTTTTGAGAAGGTCACCAAAGCAATGGATCAGGGCAAAATCGTTTACACTGCCTACCTTGACCTGGTCAAGGCATTTGAGATAATACCCCACTCGGGCATTGTTGACAAACTCAGGAGGTTAGGTACAAACTCATATGTCACCTGGTGGATAGTTCACATTCAGGAACCAAGAAGTTAGAAGTGAGAGTCCATCTCTACAAAGAGGCCAGTCACAAGTGGAGTCCCACAGGGATCAGTCCTTGAACCACTCCTTTTAGGAATTTACTTCTCTGAAGTCAAGGCCAGTGTCAGTGGTCTCTGGCTGACTAAATTTGCAGATGATTTTAAATTAGGAGCTGTCATTGAATCCCACACTGGCACAAATGTTCTCCAGGAGGGGCTGACACTGATAAACAATTGGTGTCAGAGCCATGGACTAAAACTAAATGTGAAGAAATGCCTAATAGTAATATTCAGGAAGTCATCCACCCCTGGCAATTATCATATTGACAACACACCCCTTACATTTGATCCAGTAGTCAGGGAGTTAGGGACACACATATATAGTAATCTAGGCTTTTAACATCATGTTTCTACAGTAGTGAGGAAATCATTCTATGTTGTGCAACTTATAAACAAAGGTATGGCATCTAAGTCCAAGGAAGTCATTGTTCTATTGTATTCGGCATTCATCTGATCTATCATTGAGTACAATGTCCCCTTTGGTATGTACCTAACCATGCATATCCAGCAAGTGGAATGTCCTCAGAGGTTCCTCATTAAAAGAATACAGGGCTTAAATAAAATGTCCTATGCAGACCGCCTCTCAGCTCTGTCTCTGTATTCTGTCTCCTACAGGCGTTTGATGGGGAGATCTATGCCTGACATACAGAGCATTGTCAGACCCCACTCTGATTGACTGCCTGCATATCCACAAAACAAATAGTATCAGAATTACCCATTCTAAAGACTTAACCCTTGCCTGTGATATAAATAGGACCTGCTAGAGAGACGGGTATGTATCCCAGAGATTACCCATCTCTGGAACAGGCTCCCCATTCATGTGAAGCAGAGTTTCTCCATAACCCGATTCAAGTGCAACTTGGAGACTTGGATGGGGAACAGGAAATTCATCCCTGGGTTGGTACCTATGTCTCTAATAGGATCATAGGAAGTTACTAGGCTAATGGCCCTATAGCCCTTCCCAGCCTAGCTAAGAGTTTATCTCCAAAAAGAAACCTCAGTCAGCACCTGTCACCCCTGTCAATAAGGGACACAGGTGTAACCCCTGGGACAAATTTGTGGTTTCCAATTCACTCATCAAAGATGCGCTTGAAGAGGGTCAGCAAAGTGCTCTGTTTGACATGTATGGGAAGTCTATTCCAGAGACAGGGCAGCCTCTGGGAGACAAGCCTGTCTCTCCAACAGGCTTTGTTGATGTCACATATTAGATTCAGGCCTTTTGAGTGGGTAGTGCATGAGGAGATAGACTTATGGATATGGAGCATCTCTAGTAGGGCAGGGTCCGAGACTGCCTTGTAGGTGAGACACAGATCACCGCTGAGCAATCTGTATGATATTGAGTAGAGTGATAGTGATTTGAGCCTATCTGCACAGGACAGGTGTTGGAGGCCATAGATTCTCTTTGTGAGGTATTTCAGTGGCCTTTCCAGTTGGTGCAGATGTTTGGAGAGGTACATCCTAAATGGGGCATTATACTCAATTATTGGTCTAATGAGGGAGGAGTATAGAGAGGTAATAATCTTTTTTTCTGGATGCAAACCCTTTACTTATGAGATGAACCAAGTAAAAGGCTTTTCTAATCACTCCTGCTACATGATGGTAGAATGTGAGGTTATCAACTTGAGTGCCCAGTTTTCTCACCACAGGCTGTGTGCTTAGGGGGTTGCTATTGTTGTGGCAATCAATAGGGGTCATGTTTTTGCCGAATGATATGATGATACTTTTTTTGCATTTAGCTTGAAGCCATGACTTTGGACCCAGTCATTAGTTGCTGTGAGACCCTCTTGCAGTATGTTAACATCATTTGAGGAGTCAATGACAGCACCCAACTTACAGTCATCCACAAACATGGTCAGCTACAGTCCTTTTGTCTCTGCCCAGACCTCTGAGAAATAGATGCCAAACAGTAGGGGTCCCAGGACAGATCCCTGGGGAACTCTACTAGTGACAGATCTGTTATTGGAGGTGGAGGTGCCTATTTTGACTTTGAGGATCCTGTCAGTGAGCCAGTTGGCCACCCACCTGATGAGATAGGGATTTACCACAAGTTGTGTTAGCTTTTCGATGATGCCTGAATGGGGGATCATGTCAAAGGCCTTGGCCAAGTCAATCTAAGCTGTATGTACTGACTTTCCCTCATTCAGGGCCTTGGTAGCAGTCTCAAAGAAGTCAACCAGTTCAACAGGCAAGATCTGCCTTTGACAAATCTGAACTGGGTGGGGTCAAGTGTCTGGAGATTGCCTGTGTCCGTGTTTATGAGATCCATAATAATGTGCTGGATGGCTTTACAGATCAGACTTGTCAAGCTAATGGGGCGATAATTTCCAGGGTCAGTAGTGGGACCACCTTTGTGCAAGGAGATGACAAAGGCAGTTCTCTACTCTGCTGGAATGAAGCCAGTACTTAGGCTATGGTTGAATAGGGTGCTCAATAGCAAAGCCAGTTCTTGCTGGAGATGCCGCAGAATACATCCTGGGATACTATCAGGTCCCATGGAAACTGTGTTCTTTGCCTTGGATAGGGCCTGTAACACTTGATCTAAGGAGATGTGAATTATGGGATGTGTCAGGGATGTCAAAAGGGCCTTTGGGGGTGACAGGGTGATGAAGTTTGGGCTGAACCTATCTGCTAGCAGTTTGGCTAAGTCAATAGGATCAGTTTAAGTGATACTATTAAGTACTAATTCAGAACAAACCTGCGCTTTAACATGGAGGTTCCTGACGTAACTGAAGAAGACTTTATGGTTTCCCTTTGTTATGGAGGCTAGTTTTGATTCATAATTGGGCTTGTTGAAGGTAAGGAGGGTTTCCAATTTGGAATTTGTTCCCTTTTACCCTTGGGCCACAGTTTCTTCCTTTTATTGTAAAGCCTGTTGATAGAGGATGTCCACCAAACAGGTTTGTGTTTCCTTGAGGAGCAGGTTTTAGTTCTATTGGGTATGGCTGAGTCCATGCAGTTAAACAGATGCTTGTATACTGCATTGGCGTACTGTTCAGCATAGCTGTCTGCATTTTCTGAGGGGACCGGTGGTGTGAAGCCACAGATATCCTCCCTTAGGAGGTTGTAGTCAGCTTTTGAGAAGTGTTTTAGCTTGATTATGGCTGGGGGGCAGGGGTTGGGTGAGACAGAAACTTTGAATGAGACAGTCCGACGATCTGATCTCACCAGGGAAGAACATACTAAAGGAGTGGTGCATCAGTCACTCATGTTGGTAAGAACCAAGTTCAGAATGTTATCTCCACTTGTGGGGGATGATATGAGCTGGTCTAGTGCATTAGAACTGATGAAGTTGAGGAATCATTGAGAGAGTGCATTAGTGCAAGAATAGTTCACTCAGTCTATGGTAGGGTAGTTGAAGTCACCAAGGATCAGGGTGTAAGGGGGTACCTTGATGGAGTCAAGTAGATCCAGGTAAGAGGAGTGTGTGTCATGATTCAGGGATGGGAGTCTATAGCTAGCTATAACTTGGATGGATGTCTTGCCAACTATCAGTTGTACTTGAAGTAGTTCCACTGCATCATGCTGGGAAACCAGTCTGCAGGTGTGTCTGACCTTAATGAAGATAGAGACACCAACACCAATAGTGTTTCCGACCTCATTTTGGGGTTGGAATGTGTGGAATGAGGTATAGCCTAGTAAGGCAGGTGTGCTCTCTGCAGCCCTGAATCTAGTTTCCGTGGCCACACAGACATCAGCATCTTCCAGTGCAAGGAGGGCCTCCAGTGAGTCCACTTTCAGGTTAATGCTCCTAGAATTAAGCAGCATGACCTTCAATTTTTTTTTTGACAGATCTTTTAAGTTGGAAGGTTTGTCTTTGGGACATTGCTTAAAAAGGCACAATGAGGGAGGCAAGAGCCTTGGCCAGGATCCAGAAATCCAGTGGTGACAGGTGAATGCCATCTCTGGCAAAGCATCAAGGCCTTTCAACCATGTCATCCCAGGCAGACAGATACTGGATCCCCTTGGAATGACACCAGAAACTAGGCCAATTGTTGAAGTCAGTCATTTTATGTTGGTATTGTGATATCATTCTTGGTGAAGGCAAGATGCTGCTTAGGGCTAGGGTCATAACTGCCTGGAACACATACTCCAAGAGTTAAATCATGTCCTCTTCATATAGTCCAGGGAGGTTTGTCTGAAGTCATTCACACCAACATGTACAATGACAGAGTCATACTTGTACTTGTTGCGCAGAGACTTAAGCGTTTGCATGATGTGGCGGATTCTGGCACCAGACAGACAACTGACCACAACCTTCTCCTTGTCGAGCCTGGTGAGGGGGACATTGGTGTGTCTCACAATTGAGTCACCAATGACTAGTGTGTTTGGTTTATTGTTATGTCTTGTGGGCTGTGATGGTTTATTGTTTTGCCTTATGGTCTGTGTTTGTGAGACACTAGTGTGTTGTCTGCTGTGTGTGATGTGTTTGGTGTTGTGTGTGGAATGTTTGTGAGTGAGTTTTGGAGGTCTCTGCTGTTTAGGTAAGTTTTTATTGAGGACCTTTGCATAGGTGTGTGTGTTGTGCTTAGCTGTGTGATGTGAGTGGTGTGGTGCTTGTGCTGGCAATTTCCCCTTTGTCAGGATTGCTGACTGTGGCGTGAGAGAGCATGGACTCCAGGTTACTGATGTGCATGCATTTCTCACAGGTGGAAGAATTATGTGCTAGAAGAAGAAGGTTGTCGGTAAACATGAGACAGTTGCTACACTGTCTCAGTATGCCTATGTCGACCAGGTTGCCAGGAGAAAGTGATGGGAATTGTCCAGACATCGTGTTCTGAATGCTTGGGTGGACTTATGGAGAGAGGGTTTTGATAAAGGTTTGTCCACAAGAATGTAGACCATAAGAACTTTCTTAAATGTAAAGTAACTGGCATGAAGCACAAGTGCTGAGATCAAAGCTAAAAATGCTTAGAATAACAGCTAAATATAATTAGGCTACTAACAAGCAGTAATAAATGCACTAGAATAAAAGCACTTGAAGACTTAAGAGCACACCGCAAAAATAAGGTAATAAAGTATGAAGAACACAATTACAGTAAAAGCAACTGAATAATTTGTACAATTTTTTTTGGGTGGAGAGGAAGGAAACAGAAGATAGTTCAAGATTAGGGAACTAAGTAGGTTGGCCTTCACAAATGCTCTCTCTCTACTTAGTACGCTGAGCTGATAAGACAGAACAGTGAGGAGTGTTCAAAGTCAAAGAAGCAAGGGGGTAGTCCTACCTAAATGATCTCACTGCACTACATTGAGTGGACACAGGCATCCTGTTAATGCACACAGGCAACCTGTAAATGGTTCATCTCCCAGGCCCTAGCTTGTAAATGTTTAATTTCCCAAGCTCCTGTTTATACTTATCAAGGGTATCAGAATTTGTCAAAGATTTGATATACATGGCTAGGCTTAAAAAGGCCGTTGTGATAGCCTAGTAAACACCTATGAACCTATGACCTATAAACCTATAATTGTTTGTGGATATTTGTCACTTTTCAGACTGAGTGATGCACATTTCTCTTCCTTTAGTACTTTCCACTTATTGCTGTAAATTCCATTGAGTTATATAATTTCCATAAATTTACATTGGTAATACACACACACACACATATATATATATATATATATATATATATATATATATATATATGTATCTTATTTTATGAACAAGGTTTCTTGGTGCAGAGCTTTAACGTGACAACTGACATTGCTGATTATGTCTGTTTTACTCTGTGTTATTCTCCATAGACTTGGGCAATTTTGCATATTAATTGGTCAGCTGCAAGTTTTGCATGGAACTCAGATTACACAAACTTTATGGAATCTAACCAAAAAAAGAAAAGTCTGAGGTTTCTCATTGTTCTCAAATAATCTAATTTATCTTAGTTAAGTATTTAATCCAAAGACTTCATCAGATCAGATTATGTTTATCAAAGACGAATAAAGCCAGACTATTTGAGAAGAGCGGGAAGTCTTGGACTTTTTATTTTTGTTTGGGATTAGGTAATAGTAGATTATTTGTTTAACTCTTCTACATTTATTTGGTTTTGGCCTGCTATCTGTATTAACAGGTGGTGTATCTAAGCATTGAAAAGAGGATTATTTCCCAAAATTAGAGTCCTAAAGAGACTGAGGTTGAAGGTAGCACTAGCTTGGAAATACATATTTTTTTGATGTTTTATGATTATTCCTGTTTAACAACACAACTGGTTGTGGCAATTGGTTAGGCATACATAGGAGTTACCTGACATGGACCTCTTAGTGTGTGATTTCCTGAAGTTGTGGGATCTTTCATTTACCATATACTGTGAGCTTCTGAAAAGGTGACTTATTGACACTATCTGAGTTAGCAGATAATATTTTGGCAGTCAGTTATGTTGACAGAACCCATGTGTCTGCTCTGCCTCTAATCTATAACATAATTAGCATTTAGCAAGTCAGCTAGCCAGACCATCAGAACTGCATGTGTAATTTTCCTTCCAGTGGAAGTGAAACTAGCAATTCTTTAGTTGTCTGAGTTCCTCTTGGACTTGCTCTAGCAGTTCAGTGCAGAGGTGAGCTTTGTCATTTAGTTGTGGGTTTGATTCTGTCAGTCTCTGGTCTCCTACTATGTGATCTGCTTGATCAAGTTACTTAACCAGACAGTGCTTCATGGTGGTCTCTGAAAACAGGTACTTGTACCAAGTAGCTTTACTTCATTAACAAAATAAGAATATAGAGGAATGTCTCCAGCACAGTTACAGAAAGAGCTGTAGCTATGCTAGGTGGCACCCTGGGCAATTGCCTAGCTGGTGCCCCTTCAACCAAAGATAAAGACTAAAAAAAAGTCACCCTGAGTTGTAGACAAAAAAGTACTATGTCAGGATGGACTGTTGCAAGGAGGTATACTTATATTCCTAACACATACAGAGACACACACACACACACACACACACACACACACACACACACACACACACACACACACACACACACACACACACACACACACACACACACACACACACAAACACACACACACACCCATACACACACACACACACACACAGATTCACTCTCACCCAGCTGCCCAAGCCCCACTGACATGCAGGAATTGATGTAAGAGGAGACGATAAACAACTAGGGGGTCTATATTTCTTTAAAAAAATAGGAAGAAAAAACAGGGTGTAATACTGGTGGGCCTTGTGAAGGAATCAAAGTGAAATAGAATAACGTACAACCAGCAGACGGTAGCTGGATATGATAAAATGGGTTGTGGTATAGTGGAATGCCCTCTGTAAGTAAGTGGTGGAAAGTAATTACACATATTCATATATGGGTATGATGAAATGGGTTGTGGAGTAGTGGAATTCCCTCTGTAAGTTAGTGGTGGAAAGTAAATCCACTTATATTCAAAAATCACTTGGGATGGTGCAACAGCAGGGACAATAGGGAGATATAGACAGCTATGGGGTGCCATCTGCAATAAGTATGTAGATCAAAAAGAGCAGGTGTATTTTTCTGCTGGCAGTGCATGTGTGTGTGTGTGTGTGTGTGTGTGTGTGTGTGTGTGTATGTGTGTGTGTGTGTGTGTGTGTGTGTGTGTGTGTGTGTGTGTGTGTGTGTGTGTGTGTGCATGCATGTGTGTGAGTGCCCGGTGCCTCTGTCCATCTCTGGGTTTACCTGCCATTCTCGTTTTATCTCAGACGTACCTTCTAAGGCTAAGGTCAGCCCAGAATATAAGCACATCCTGGAGGATCTGGCTGACTTGCTTTTGCGGATGGGGGGGATCTTAATTACCTACTCATTATTCAACCCTCTCCTGTGTTTGCTGACTTTTTGTCCAAAGGTTATTCCCCTCATTTGACCACTCCTGCTCTCAGGTAGCATCATCAGAAACCACCTGCCCCTGAGATGGGCATGCCCGTCTCTCCCCTGCTGCTCTGCCAGTTGCCTGAGCCGCTAATTGAACCTGGGTCTACTGGGTAACAAGGCTTTATCCTTCAATGTAACCAGAGTGGCCCTGCTCACATAATTTTTGTCCTTGAAGGCAGGTGTGGCAGGAAGTACAGAAAAATATATCCTGGGTATAAGATTACAAACAGTGCAAAAGAGCACAAGGTGAGTTGAGGAACTATGTAGCTTTTCCGTGTGCTGAAATTCTAAAGGCTGTCTAAGAACAAAATTAGAGCAGAAGAATTTTTAATTGCCAATTGGATAGCTTGTGCAGTGAAAAAATCTGTATAATTTGTGCAGTGAAAGATTTTTCCATTGGACCATTCACTATTTATCTGCAATGCGTACTCCAAACATCTTAAGATACTGTAGATACTGTGACATGGGATTTGGCAAATTTATTTTATTTATTTATTTTTTAAGTGATTAACTCAGTGTTTTAATTTGATGTTAGAAACCTCATAACTAGTCATTTTCATAGGACAGGACTTTGCCACAAATTAATAATGTAGCATTTCCAGGAAAAGGGTATGGTTATCTGGAATGCCAAGGCCAATAACTTGCTCCTGCCTGTTCTGTTTTATTACAAGTGTTACACTGATATTACCTGTTTTTATGTCACCTAAGTTAATAACCATTTGTAGACCAAACCAACACCAACGACTAAAGGTCTAACTGTGCCAAATAAATGTATAAAGAAAACAGCAAAGCACAGTACAACCACCACGGCAAGCAGCATAAAAATTCAAGGAGACTAAATAAGACTGTAATAAAAACCAGGATAAGTGCTTTCACATAAAATGCTTCATCAGATCCTCAGTATACGCAAACCAACAAGTACATTTAAAGAGCACATTCAAAAGGAAATTACCCTATCAAACAGCTGGGCCAATTAGTGATGTACTGGCCTCGACTTCGATGCTGGCTTTAAAGGAACATTGTAATTTAAGCCTGGTGTTCTATGTGCCTGTAGTGTGGCAATCCACCTCTCCATGCACTCTGTTCTGTTGACTATGTCCCCACCTCTGGCAGACTCTGGTATAACCTCTATCACAGTGAACTTAAAAGAATGTCCACTATGATCTTTAATATGTTTAAAAAAGGGTGCTTAAACAACTCATTCTCCTTATGTCCCCTACATGCTGCAGGACACAATTCTTCAATTTCTGATTAGTTTTACCCACATAGTATGACTCACAGTCATTACAAGTAGCAAGGTAGACTAAATTAGTTTTCCTGCAGTCAGCATGTACCTTAAAAACATAGTCCTTGCCAGTTATAGGATGTACAAATGTATTGGTTTGGGACATATATTTATAGGCTTTGCAGGACCTACATGGAAATGTCCCAAACCTCAGGTGTACACTATATGATTTCCTAAATGGTCTATAACATAGTTCCCTTTTCAGAGTCAGATTATTTTTGTAAACGAATTTAGGGCCATCACCTACTACCTTGGAGATGGTGTCATCAGAATGCAGTATAGTCCAATTCTGTTTGACAATATCACAAACTAAGTTAATATTACTACTGTATTTCAAACAAAAACTAGATGTAGGTCTATTATTCACCTTAGGATGCAATGACGTTGCATCCCTATTCAAAAAGGGGGTACCCACTGTATCCCTTAGACTATCTACCTCCTCTACTCTCTGCGCTATTTCCCCTTTACGATATCCCCTATCTGATAGTTCATTCGCCAATCTATCCTTAGCCCATTCATAATCATCCTCCTGTGTGTGCATCCTAGATGTATGCAGGAATTGCCCTTTCATAGCATTTCCAAAAACATTTCCAAAAACCTTCTTGGGGTGCATACTTGTCCTATCAAGCAAGTTATTCTTCCTGCATTCCTTCCTATACATTAAAGAGTCAACCCTTCTGGTGACATTAATGGAAATGGTTGTGTGAAGAAAATCTATACTGGATTTGGAAGTATGCATAGAGAATCTAAACCATGTACAACTGCCCTCTAAATAATTGACAAAATCCTGTAGCAAAACATCTGTACCCCTCCACAAAATAAAAATATAATCTACAATGTGCTTATATAAAATCAAATGTGATTTATAAAAGTGTTCAGAAAAAATCACATTGGACTCCCAATCCACTAGCACTAAATTTGCATAACTATTGGCACAAGATGCACCAATGGCAACACCCTGTGCCTACAAATAATAACTACCATCAAATGTAAACACATTGTATTTCAATATTACGTCAAGTAAAGCACAAATAAGCTCAATCCGCTGATGTGTTAAAGCAGTAACTCTATTTAAAATACTTCTAATTGAGTCAACCCCAAACAAATTTGGTATAATTGTAAATAGCATATTAATATCTAATGTTACTAGTATATAAGTCCCATCATTCAAGTCCAATCCACAAGTACATTCACCAAAACATACTAGAAAATCTTCTGTGTCTCTCAAGACCGCTGGCGCCTTTGTCAAATAAGGTTTTAGTTCGTGTCTAACAAACATAGAAAGGGGCTCAGTGGTCCAACCTTTGCCGGCTACAATTGGCCTCATGGGTGGTTTAAACCTGGCCTTATGTATCTTTGGTAGGCCATTGAATGATGGAATCAATGGATGTTCAACCATCATGAAGTCACATGTTTCCTTAGTTATTTTATCTGACATCAAAAACTCATGCAATTGAATATGCATATTGCTAATAAAGTCATTAATCTCATATCTAGTAATGGGTAAGTAGGTATCCTGTTGACTCAAAAGTTCCTTCAAACTAGATAAGTATTCAATAGTGCCCATTACTACAATCACCCCACCCTTATCGGCAGGACATATACAAATATCCAGATTCAATTTAAGCTGTTCTAAAGCCATAAAGTCTCCTTCAGTGAAATTATAAAACTTTCTACCACCTGGACACATCAAAGCACCATAAATATCTTTCTCACAGAGCTTAACAAAGGTCTCAAGTACAGGTCGAAGCTGGGGATTGAAAGAGCTAGGCTTCCTTAAACCCCCATCAAAGGGCTGAGAATTCCCATGAAATATAGTTTTAAGTGCAACATCCCTGGCAAAATTCTATTAACACATCACTAACCTGTGCTGATCTTACAAATGAGAGTCCTTGTTCAAGTACATGTTGTTAAGCCTCTGTTAAAATAGTCACTTTTGAAATATTTTTTGAATTTTGAAATATTCACTATCAGCGTTTTTGTTGCTTCTGCCAAGCTCCCATCCCCTTCTGCTTGAGGGATGGCCTCTGCCATTTGCGTCCTCTGCTCACAGATCGTATCGCTGATTGGTTTATCGGCAGCTTGAAGGGAAACAGTAAATTTGGAAGTGCAGATGGCAAAAAGGAAGAAGTTGTAGAAGTAAAGGACCCATTCATGGTTTGTTTGGGTCTAGCCCCTCCTTGTCCATCAGTGGTATGAACTTGTATATTTCTGCTACCGGTCATTACTGCCTCTTCATGATTAGGAGCTCCTACCTCTCCAGAAGACCCCAACTCTGGTTGATCTTCCATCTCTTCCGTTGCAGCAACTTCAACTGTATCAGTCATTTCTCTGACTGGATCAGTACTAGAGCATAGATTATTTTGTCCACAGTTACTTGTCTGGTAACAGAACGTGGCCATACATTTGTACATCCTATAACTGTTAAGGACTATGTTTTTAAGGTACATGCTGACTGCAGGACAGCTAATTTAGTGTACCTTGCTACTTGTAATGAATGTGAGTCATACTATGTGGGTAAAACTAGTCAGAAACTGAAGGATCATGACCTGCAGCATGTAGGGGACATAAGGAGAATGAGTTTTTAAGCGCCCTTTTTAAACATGTTAAAGATCACAGTGGACATTCTTTTAAGTTCACTGTGATAGAGGTTATACCAGAGCCTGCCAGAGGTGGGGACATAGTCAACAGAACAGAGTGCGTGGAGATGAGGTGGATTGCCACACTACAGGCGCATAGAACACCAGGCTTAAATTACAATGTTCCTTTAAAGCCAGCATTGAAGTCGAGGCCAGTACATCACTAATTGGCCCAGCTGTTTGATAGGGTAATTTCCTTTTGAATGTGCTTTTTAAATGTACTTGATGGTTTGTGTATACTGAGGATCTGATGAAGCATTTTTATGTGAAAGCGCTTATCCTGGTTTTTATTAAATACAGTCTTATTTAGTCTCCTTGAATTTTTATACTGCTTGCTATGGTGGTTGTACTGTGCTTTGCTGTTTTCTTAATAACCATTTGAGTCACTGCATTGTACTGGTCATTAAAGTGTTTCTTGATACTTAAATGATCTGGATGTTATTATCTGTCTCTAGGCGTTTAACTGTAACCAGTATAAAAGTACTATACTGGTTTTGAGGAAGAGCAGCGGTATTCTAAAAAGCCTGTGACTAAGACAACTTGAGGTAAAACATTTGTTAGATTGTTCATCTTGTTAGGTATGTTAGTAAATTAGTCAGTTTGTCCATGCATAGAACTGTCTTTTTTTCAAGTTTGGTGGTGTAAATAATTATCTGACATGGTAAGAAACTGGCAGATATTCAACCTAGAAAAGAAACTGAAAATATGCATTTAAACATTTAGGCAACCTTATAGATCACATGAAGCACCCTGATGATTTCTACAACTTTTTAAAATAATTGTTTTTCTGTGATGAAAGATTTTAGATCAGGTGAGTAGTTTGCATTATTTGGCGTGATGATCAGAACTGCCTGATCTTCACAATCCATTATGCAGGCATTGTTGCATATTACTGTGACAATCTCTACAAGATCAGGTTGTAAATGATGTCTGTATTTAGTTAAAAACTGTTACTCTGGCAGTTAGGGCATAGCACTAAAGCTCCAATTTATTAATGAGTGACGGGACTGAATCTTTCTACCTTCCTTTTGCCTACTCTATGACCTTGAGTAAGTCACTTAATCAGACAGTGCTTTGGGGCAATTGTGAATTTGGGCTAGGCTTCTTAATGGTCTCCTGAAGTACATGCCTAGTAATTATGAACTGGTGGTTGGTTTTGCTAGCCATTCCTTGTGGCATATCTGATAATAACTCATTTACTTTAATTGATGAGTATTGATACCGGAAGACATTGTACTTGTAGTCAGTGTCAGTGTAGCAACAGGCAACACATTTTCCTTTTTGTAAAGAAGGATGTGGGTTCTATTCCCACACCAAGCAGGTCAATTGCTGACACTGTAGTGCAACATAAGGGGGGGGGGGTGCTGCACTCTTGAGTGTGTCGTCCTTTGGATGAGATGTTAAACCGAGATCCCATCTGCTTGAGTTGTTAATAACGCAGGTAGATGTAAAAGATCCCATGGCACCTATTGAAAGGAGTAGGGGTTTTATTGCCTTACAGACATGGTAGGCATCCTTCTATCACAAAGGAGCATGGGTTTGCACTTCTGTTGGACTGATTGAGCAGTGTCTTCTGCGATTATGCAGTCCAATTCAGGAATGGCAGCCCTTTCCACACTCTGAGCAGCAGTAGGCAGATCTTGGTCTGGTATCATGGCCATGGATCTTCCTCAGGGCTTTCTTATCTTCTGCTGTCCTTGCCAAGGTGGCTTCATACATTTTGAGAGCTTTCTTCACTTCCCATTTCCAGGCAATCTTGTCTTATGTGAGAGAATACCAGGTGTTCACACTAATGGAGTGAGCACTGAGGTCACACTTGCATATGTCCTTGTAGAGCAATTTGGGTCACCCTTTTGGCCTCTTTCCAGACTCCAGCTCTCCAAAAAGAAGGTCTTTTGGAATTTGGCTATTTGTCACGTGTGAGACATGACCCAACTAGAGCATATGTCTCTGTTTCAGGATGGTGAACATGGAGGTAGTGCCTGTTCTCTCAAACACTGTGCTATTGGGGATCTTGTCCTGCCAGGAGATGCCAGGTATACTCCTAAGGCAGCACATATGGAATACATTGAGCTGCTGCTCCTGTTTTGAGTGCAGAGTCCATGTTTCACTGGCATACAGTAATGTTCTCAAAACACAGGCTGTGTAAACCTGCACCTTGGTGTGCAATTGTGCACAATGAGCTTATTATTAGCCCATATTTTCTTTGTTAGCCTGAAAAACATTGTGGTGGCTTTTCCAAAGAACTTGTTGATCTTGCTATCAGTCAACAAGTTGTCAGAGATTGTAGAGCCCAGGCACACAAACTCATGGACAACTACTAGCTCAAAGTTCCTCACTCTAATTGATGGCTCATTGTCCACCTTTTGGCCCATCACCTGGGTCTTCTGATTGTGAGGCCAAATTCCGTACATGAATCCACAATGCGAGTCACGAGTGAGTGAAGTTCTTGCTGAGTGTAATCCACAACAGCTGCATCATCAGTGAGCAGAACTGCCTTAGATGCTTCATAAGCACTCTGGTCTTTGATCTAAGCCCTGATAGTTTGAAGAGGTTGCCATCCATTCTGGTTCAGAGAAAGATACCCTCTGTAGCAGTTCAGAAAGAAAGTTTCAACAGAACTGAAAATAAGATAACAATGTTGGGGACAGTACACACCCTTGCTTTACTCCAGTGAGAATCTTGAAAGCTTCAGATGTGGATCTGTCATACATGATCGTTCCCTTCATGCCTTCATGGAAGGCTCTGATAATGCTAACCAGTACTGGAGGACAAACGATCTTTGCCAGAATCACAAACAGACTTTTCCTAGTGATGAAGTCAAATGCCTTGGTCAGATCAATGAAGGTAATATACAGAGGTTTGTTCTGGTCCCTGCACTTTTCTTTTAGTTGCTTAAAAGAGAAAAAAACATGTCTGTGGTAGACCATCCATCTCTGAACCCACACTGAGACTCGGGGTAAACTCTACAATAACATGAAGCCTCTTCAGGACAACATATGCAAACAGTTTCCCCATGATACAGAGAAGGGAGATGCATGAAAGTTGTAGCAATCACTTTTGTCACACTTATTCATAATAGATAGTAACTATGCTTCCATTCCTTATATCTTGCAGTACACTACCTTCTCTCCAGCATTGGCAAAGTACTGCATGCAGCTCTGAGACTGGGGTACTGTTGGCACATTTAAGGATTTCTGAGGGAATGCTATCTTTCTCGGGGACTTTTCCATTAGACAGTGCTGTTAGCGCATCACTGAGTTCCTCCAAGGTGGATTCAGCATCAAGTTCAGTCATAGCTGGCAGAGGCACGATGGCATTCAGAGCTTTTTCTGCAACTATGATTTCTCTGCCATACAGCTGCGAGTATTGTTCCATCCAGCATTCCATCTAGTTGGTTCTGTCCTTCAGAACCTTGCCTGTAGCTAACTTAATTGGGGGGAGCTTCCTTTGTGATGGACCGAAGGCTTGCTTGATCCCATCATACATTCCTTGGTTTACTATCATAATTATGAAGTTTGGAAGTATGAAATGTGACATTACTGAATCGTTATACTGAAAATGATGTATGATGTTTAAAATGTCAAATCCACATGTTATTATGTGAATTCGACCTTACATGGTTGTTTTCGACATCCAAATGTGCCCTGTGATGAAAGTAACACTCTGTGCAGTATTCTGATAGTGCAAACGTATATTAAATGTATTTTAATGGCATTATAACTTAAAATGGCACATAATGAAACATTGCAGATATCTTGTAGATAAAATATATCAAGTCATGCTCCCAACAACCTGTTGAACAAGTGCAGTTTTCACGCGCATTCAAATGAAAGAAATTAAATAATATTCAAGTAAATGCAGTTCGTTCTAAAATGCACAGTGATGTGCAATCAACTGCATAATAATATTGATAACCATCAATGCACAGTATTTTCTTTCCTTTTTGTGACATTACACTATCATATTGTAATCCTATTATACCAGGACTGGTGTCTGTATTCTCAGTACTCACAATTCCAATTTCCTACACAGAAATGTAAAGTACATTTTAGCTTTCTTTCCAGCATTGTACATACTAGACTTATACTTTTGTAATATATTTCACTTACCTAATAGTTGTTTAAATAAATCTAGTACTTGTATTATATCCCTTATGTAAAATCCCAACTTCTGTGGCTTCTAGATTCGTGGTTTACTGTTCATGCATTTATAACACGTCATTATACCAGCATCACTTTATTCACATCCATTTTGTTGTAAATTATACTTCGAATGCGGAAGAATGAAGTGCAGTGCTGATTCCCATAATTTAACGTCGCTATTCTGTGGTATGCGACTTATTGTTCGATATTATGCATTTCTACCATTTGTTTGTCAGTAAAATGCAGGTCGCAGTAAAGATAGCAAACCATGTATAACACAGACTATGTAGGACGCTGGAAACTATATACTAGACTTTTGGATGATATTTGTATTCTGTGGCTATATACAACTATGAAGTTATTTCAGTTGTTGTGTTATATTACCAACAAAGGAGATAGTTAACAACAGATTCATTTCTAGCATTTACTGGAAACCAACTTATTCCAGCCCTTGTTTGCATTATAACAGTTGTCATCCTTATCACCAGAAAAGACTCTTTCATAAGGGGACAAAAGATCAGGCTGGCTCAAATGGTATCAGGTGGCACAATTTTATGTGATGAGATAGAAACCTTGAAAGTATGCTCAAGACGAGGAGTTATCCTGATAGATTGTTAGAAAATATTCAAAGTGAAGTAATTGCTAAGAATAGGGATGAGACCCCATTCTTAGGTAGATGGATTACTGAAAATGAAATTTCTTTGAATACTACTGCTTCTCCTAATAACTACTACACACAAGCTGTGGTTATGACTTATTCTACACAGAGCAACCTTATTAAGTAGGTCATGTGTACAAACTGGAATTTATTTAAAATTTGTAATTTAATCAACTCAGTGGGTTTATAGCTAAAAATTGTTCATAAAAAGGATGTGAACCTGAAGGTACTGATGGAAAACAACAGTGAATTTACCAATGGGAACTGGCAAAAACAGCGGAGCCTACAAATATGGTAGGTCCAAACAATGTGGTAGCATAAAAGAAGGAGAAGAAAATAGAATTAATGGCCAACTTTATTGTAGAGGTCAAGGTTTTTATAACCGTGACTCAAAATGAGTTGTTTCTGTTGCAACCTGTAATCAGTATTCTGCTTTTGTATATTGGCAAACCTGAATGAAATTCAAAGGAATGTGTGTATGAATATCTTCATGGCACTGAAAATTAAAATAGTAGGAATGCATTGTGGAGCCATATTTTATTATGTCCTGATCACACTTTTAACTTCAAGTGCTATAAGAAGTATATGTTAACCGTAGAGGTGGTGATTGGAGTGAGTATTCTTCCATTACATTTATTCTGATATTATAAGCTTTGTGATCTTAAAGTGGTGTGTATAATCAGTACTTCTTCATACCTTGTATTTTTTATTTTATTTTATTATTTATATAACTTATGTTATCCTAGAAACCGCTGCCATGCTCAAAAATGATTATGGATGTATTTGATGCTTACTTATCATTAGGTTGTGTAAAAGAAGTTGTATAGTTACTTCAGTTACTACAAGTTGTAAAAGTTGGGAGGGTGGCCTAATGGTTAAGGTACTTGCCTTGCAAACACAAGGTGCCAGGTTTGAGTCTCACAAGGGATAATTGGCTAGGCTTAAAATGGCCCTCAAGGGCAGTTAGTCTAGTACTAACCTATGAACTAGTTGTGGGATATTTATTAAAGCTATTTTTGAGATGTATTCATACATGGAGTCTGCATGTCCTCCCCATGGTCGAGTGATGTTAAAGACATGAATGGGTGCGCCTTCTTTGAAGGTTGGACGTCGGGCTGGCAAATCAGCACCATAAAAATTCACTGCCATCATTAGCGGGTGGGAGTTCCACTGTGGCGACCCATAACCGGGAAAAGCTGAAAGACTTTTATTCATGCATTTTTTTATGTGTTTATATATACATTTGTTCATTTTTATGTGTGATTTTTTATGGCTATTTGGTACATACATCAGCTTTTAAAGAGTTTTAAGTGCTGCTGCTGTTTTATGAATATTCTTGATCATGTGAATTATCTCAGTCACATGCACATGTGACAATATTTAAAGAATAGTATTAGTGTGTTTGTAGGTGCTGAAGTTCAGTTTCTTGCTCGGGATGAAAATGCTAAACCTTTTTCAATAAATGTGCTTTTGTATTTATTCTTTTGGATCATTTCCCAGATGGTTATTTGAAGATTTAGTTTATCTAACATTTTAGTTGCTGTGGTCCTTCTGTCAGCATTTTCTTTTTGGTTCACAAGTTTGTTTTGAAAACGTTGGTTTTACATATGCTCCATTAGAACTTCAGATGAGCTTGTTTATTAAGGGTTTTTTGAATCAGAATCTTTTCATGAAATATTATTGGATACATGGTTGATGTTTGTTTATTAGAAGCACGTTTAGAAATTATGTGGTGATAAGGGGTTGTGGATGGATGGACGGATGGATGGAAGGTAGTACAGCAGGGGAAATAGTATGGTAAACAATATAGGCTTTTGATGACTTTGCAAAAGGAGTTAATATTGGGAGGTTACAAATTTGATAGAGAAGTAAGTACAAAAGTATGGTTACATCAAAGCAGAAGGAATGGTCTCTACAGGCATAATGACTACAGAGAGTAAATAAAGTGAATAAGGCAGGCTTGAGGTTCTTGTTGAACTAGAGTATATTTTGGGAGCTAGATTTTTTGTTAGTTGTGGTCAGTAATTGAACTGTAAGAGTCTGTGGTGCATAGTGAGGCATATGTAATCATTCATAGGTAGGTACTAGGCTATTAGCCATAGGGCCTATATAAGCCTAGCCAAAAAGGTACCCTGGCTTTCGCCACCCATGAAAATTATTTTCCTGTGCCCCTGTCAAGCAGAGCCACAGAAGTGATCCCCAGGGTGAATTTCCTATTTCCCATCCAATCATCAAGATTTTTCTTGAAGAGTGCTAATGAGGAGCTCTGTTTGACATAGATAGGTAGTCTGTTCCAAAGTATGGGAAGTCTCTGGGACAGGAATCTATCCCTCCAGCATGTTCTGTTTATTGTGGTGACAAGGTTTAGGTCCCTAGAGCATGTAGCTCAGAGGGATTGGGATTTCTTTAAGTGGAGCATGTCCAACAGCTCTGGGTTTGACATAGCTTTGTATGTTAGGCAGAGATCGCCTCTGAGTAGGTGATATGTGACGAAGTAAAGCTGGCGTTTTTTGACACAGTATGTCTAGGGCATCTGTTTGAGGCCAGTAATCTTCTTTGTGAGGTATTTCTGTGGCCTTTCCAGTTGTTGTAGATGTCTTGTGAGGTACATGCCAAAAGGGGCATTGTACTCTATAATGGGTCTAATGAGTGATGAGTAGAGGGGAACAATGACCTCTTTTTTTCTGGATGAGAAACCTTTTGTGATGAAGTGAGCCACTTAGAAGGATTTCCTGACCACTGTGGCGATGTGATTATCAAAGGAGAGATTACTGTCCACCTGTGTCCCAAGGTCTCTTATCACACTTTCAGCATTAAGTAGACTACCACTTATGTGGTAGTTCATGGGTACAGAGTTTTTACCAAAGGGGATGACGATACACTTTTTGGGATTGAGCTTCAGGCCATGGCTTTGGCACCAGGCATCTGTCTCAGTGAGGCCCTTTTGTAGTATGTCCACATCATTAGGAGTTTCGATTATGGCTCCTAGTTTGCAGTCATCTGCAGACTTTGTTAGCCAAAGACCTTCTGTGTTAGCCTGTACTTCAGAGAAGTAGATACCAAACATGAGAGGACCGAGGACTGAGCCCTGTGGTACTCCACTTGTCACTGGTCTGAAGTCGTATTTGGAGTCTGCTACTTTCACAGTGTGAGTTCTGTCTGTTAGCCAGTTGGCACCCCATCTTGTGACATAGGGATTTATACCTAGTTTAGTGAGCTTATCTATAATTACAGAGTGGGGGATGGTGTCAAAAGCTTTTGCGAGATCTAGATAAGCTGTGTGAACCACCTTACCCTCATCTATGGCTTTGTTGACTGCTTGTCAATCAGGTTTAGGAGACATGATCTGCCTTTTACAAACCCAAATTGGGTAGTGTCCAGAATTTGGAGATTACCAATGTCTTTGTTTATGAGTTCCATGATGATATGTTCCATGGCCTTGCAGACCAGGCTCATCAGGCTAATGGGGCGGTAGTTCCCGGGGTCTGTCGTGGCACCCCCTTTGTGGAGTGAGATAATCGTCACAGTGCACCACTCAGTGGGCACAAAGCCTGAGGTGAGGCTATGATTGAATATGGTACTTAGGTAGGGTGCCAGTTCATTCTGTAGTTCATGTAGAACGCAGCCTGGGATATTGTCAGGTCCCATGGATGCTGTGTTCTTGGCTTTGGAGAGTATATTTTTTACCTGTGCAGCCGTGATTACAGGAACTTTGCATTCTTCTGGTGTAGAGATGGGCCCTCTAGGGGGTGGGGGGGGGGGTAAAGTTAGCACTGACCCTATCTGCCAGGATGTTGGCAATATTAGTTGGTTCTGTATATTTAGTGCCATTGTGCTGTAACTCAGAGCAGATTTGAGTGTTGCCATTGAGATTCTTGACATAGCTATAGAATGCATTGTGGTTGTCTTTAGAGTCAGTGGCAATTTTGTTTTCATAACTAGCTTTGGAGGATTTTATGAGGGATCTCAGTTTCTTACTGAGGTTGACTAGGGAGTTCCTCCAGTCATGGGATTTTACTGTTTTTGCAACAGTTTTTATCTTCTGTTGTAGAGTTTGTTTATGGCAGACCAGATTGGCTTCTTTTTTTTTTTTTGGAGGATAGCATCTTGGTTTTATTAGGGATAGCATGATCCATGCACTCGTGTAATTGCTTATAAAGTGCATTTGTGTAGGATTCAGCAGTCGTACCTCTATTGTCCGTCTGCATGGGTAACATGAAGTTTGCCACGTCTGTCTTAAGAAGTGTGAAGTTGGCTTTGAAGAAGTTTTTTACGGTGGTTTCCCTAATTGGGGGTGGGGGCGGGATGTGGATGTCTAGGGTGATTAGCTTGTGGTTGGATCTGACCAACAAGGAATTGACCTCTGGCCATTTTGGAGATTATTGGTATTCGATGTTGAAATACAGTGGCATTCCAGTCTGTGGGGTATCTGCCAGTTTTATTGGGACAAATGTGGAGCTTGGTGATGTTTTTATAGGTTCATAGGTGTTTACTAGGCTAACGATCACAAGGGGCTTTTTAAGCCTAGCTATGCATCCCAAATCTCTGACAAGGTCTGATACCCTTGATAAGTGTAAGCAGGGGTTTGGGAGATGAAACATTTACAAGCAGGGGTCTGGGAGATGAACCATTTACAGATTGCCTGTGTCCATTACAGATATAGGTGCAAAACCAGGGATGAATTTCCTGTTTCCCATCCAATTGTCCAAGTTGCACTTGAATTAGGTTAGGGAGGAACTCTGCATCACATGGATGGTGAGCCTGTTCCATAGACAGGATAGTTTCTGAGATACATACCTGTCTCTCCAGCAGGTTTTATTTATATGACAGGCAAGGATTAAGTCTTTAAAATGGGTAATTCTGGTGCTGTTTGTTTTGTGGATATACAGGAAGTCCATCAGAGTGGGGTCTGACAATGCCCTTTATGACAGGCAGAGACCTCCCCTCAAAAGCCTGTAGGAGACAAAATACAGGAATATGGCCTTAAGGTGGTCTGCATAGGACATTTTACTTATGCCCTGCATTCTTTTATTGAAGGAACCTCTGTGGCCATTCCAATTGTTGGATATGTTTGGTTAGGTACATACCAAAGGGGGCACTGTACTGAATGATAGGTCTGATGAATGCCAAATACAGTGGAACAATGACTTTCTTGGACTTAGATGGCATACCTTTGTTTATAAGTTGTGCAAAATACAATTATTTCCTTACTGCTGTAGACACATTTTTTATTCTTTATTTTATTTTACATTTGTTAACCGGGATAGTCCGACTGGATATATGTCCATTTTCAGCGGAGGCCCGGAGAGAAAAGCTCCACGAGTAGTAAATACAAAACATAAAGAAAGGCAAAAAATGTACAAAAGTTTGGGTTGCCTGAAAAAGTAAAAAATACATTTTACAACAATATGTCATTTACAACAAGAAGTCAGCAGAAGACACTAATAATATAGTTATAGGAACCATATGCAACTATCATAAAAGATTAATAGTTTTAGAGGGAGGACGTTAATAACTAAATTATAGAGTAGTGTGAGGATTAGCCAGGTTTGGTACAGTAGCAGGACCATTTAGAGCCCAGGTATAGTTTGAGCTTGGTTTTGAAGTGATACAGGGAAGAAATTAAGGTTATCTCTGGGGGTAAAAGGTTCCAGGCTTTACCTAGGGAGTTGGACAGGAGAGAGTCTCCGGCTTGGTTGTTGGTTTTGTAAGTCTGGATGAGCACCTTGTTGGAAGAACGAAGTGGTCGTGCATTGTTATACAGGGTGACTAGGTGTTTGACTGAAGGAGTGTTATCAGGGGTGTAAATGATTTTGTGGGCTATGATCAGTTGGTTGTATAGCACGAGACTAGGAAGTTCGAGCCAACCAAGCTGAGTTAGGTTAATGCAGTGATGTGTCCTAAAAGGGAGGCCAGTGGCAAATCTGGCAATGTGATTATAACAGGTGGTAAGTTTATTTCGATTGGACAATGTGATTATAACAGGTGGTAAGTTTATTTCGATTGGACAATGTGATTATAACAGGTGGTAAGTTTATTTCGATTGGACAATGTGATTATAACAGGTGGTAAGTTTATTTCGATTGGACAATGTGATTATAACAGGTGGTAAGTTTATTTAGATTGGACAATGTGATTATAACAGGTGGTAAGTTTATTTAGATTGGACAATGTGATTATAACAGGTGGTAAGTTTATTTCGATTGGACAATGTGATTATAACAGGTGGTAAGTTTATTTCGATTGGACAATGTGATTATAACAGGTGGTAAGTTTATTTAGATTGGACAATGTGATTATAACAGGTGGTAAGTTTATTTAGATTGGACAATGTGATTATAACAGGTGGTAAGTTTATTTCGATTGGACAATGTGATTATAACAGGTGGTAAGTTTATTTCGATTGGACAATGTGATTATAACAGGTGGTAAGTTTATTTAGATTGGACTTGTTGTTATTTAGAAGGAGAGGTGACGCATACAGAAGAGAAGAGAGAAGATGGGAACGGGCAATGGCTACCTTGACTAGGGGAGTTAGAAAGTTCTTTAATCTATACAGTGGACCTAGTTTTTTATTAATGGGTTTGATTAACTGGTTGACGTGTAGGTCAAATTTTAAGTGGGTGTCAATGGTGACACCTAGAAGTTTAGTAGAAGGGTCAGGAGAGATAATTGTGCCATCTTTGGATTTAATTATGAAGTTTATGGGGGGGGACTTTTGTGTAGGTAAGAATATAAGCATTTTGGTCTTTTTGGGGTTTAGTAGTAGGCGGTGGTTGGATAGCCAGTTTTCTATCGTGTTAAAGGTAGTTTGGGTGCTTAGCTGTAACTCTGCAGGGGATGTGGCTGAACGTATCAAAGTTGAGTCATCTGCATATTGAATGCAGTTGACTTTAGGAATGGCAGTGTGAAGATCATTTATGAAGATGGAGAATAACAAAGGGCCTAGTATAGACCCTTGTGGAACACCCAGGTTAGTTGTTAATAAGGTGGAAAGTTTTGAGTGCCAGAGTACAGCTTGTTGTCTACCACTTAGGTAGGACTCAAAGCATTGAAGAGATTTAAGTTCTAGACAGAGTGATCTTAGGGAGTGGATTAATAGTTGGTGATCCACCATATCAAAAGCTTTGGACAGGTCCAGGAATAGAGCGGAAGAGATATGGTTATTATTACGATAGGAATTAATGGTGTTAGAGAAGGCTAATAGGGCTGTAGTGGTGCTATGGTAAGGTCTAAAGCCATGTTGGGTATCTGCCAGGAGATGGTTGTTTATTAAATGGTTCATAAACTGCTTTTGGATACATTTTTCCATTATTTTGGCTAGGGGAGAGAGTATGGCAGTTGGCCTATAGTTGGATAGTTCGGTAGAGCCTCCCCCTTTATGGAGAGGGATGACATAAGATATTTTCCAGATATTAGGAATTTTAGCTTCAATTAGTGTGCAATTTATAAGTACTGAGATAGGATAGGCAATGGCGTCAGCAGATTTTTGTAGATATTCAGCTGGAAGTTGGTCAGCTGCAAGAGTGGTAGGTTTTAGTTTTTTGAGTAGGGTGTGTATAAATGAGGTAGCAATAGGTTGGAAGCTAAAATGTGGATGATTAATAGAGGTGGAGCTGTTTGGACTGTAGGGGCTAGGTGGCAAGTTGCGTGCTAGGGTTTGGATGGTCTCAGTGAAAAAGCGATTAAACCTATCTGCAACTAATTCTAATGGTTTGTCGGTGAGGGCCTCAGGTACAGGGGTAGTCTTTTTACCAGGGTGTATTAGATTATTTAGTCCAGCCCAGAATTTTTGAGGGTTTTTTTGGTGAAAGGACTATAGATTACTGAAGTTTTTTTTTTTGTCAAGTAGTACAAGTTTTTTAGTTTCATTCCTGAGTTGCCTGTATAATATTTGATCCTGAGGGAGTTTGGTGATTCGCCATAGAGCCCAAGCTTTGTCTCTGAGTTTAATTTTGAGCCTGGTCTCTTTTGAGAGCCATGGTGCAGTTTTTGGCTTTGTTTTTTTAGAGCGGATGGGAGCATGAAGGTCAAGAATCTCCAGAAATTTTTTGTTAAAATACAGTACTGCTTCTTCTAAGGGGAGGCTTTTAAGCATTGACCAATTGCAGGATTTTAGTTCAAGTTGGAACTTGGTTAAATCAAAATTTTTTTTGTTTCTGACAACTCTTACTAGTGATTGGTTGTGGTTAGATATTTTCTGCTTGATTATATATGTGAGATGGTGATCACTAAGACTATCAGAGAGGGTACCGTATGTATACAGGTTGGGGTGGTTGTTTATGAGCACCCAATCAAGTATACTTTCTTTCTGGTTGGGCTTGCTAGTTCTAGTCGGAGTGTTAATAACTTGCTTGAATGAATGCAAGTTAATGTGGGTGGTAGGGGATTCAGAGGAACAAGTTCTCCAGTCAATATTAAGGTCACCGAGAAGTATGGTCTCTTGGGGGTAGTGGATGGATATCCAATATAGGATATCTTCAAGTGTGGTTATATTATTACCTGGGGGAATGTACATGCAGATTATGTAGATGTGTTTACTGTTATTTAGTTTCAAGTTTAGTAGCTAGGATTTCAGAGTTATTGGACTGAGGCGGTTGAATAATGTCGGTAGTTACAATCATATCAGATTTGTATAGTACCACAACCCCACCCCCTTTTCTGGATGCTCTGTCCAGCCTGTGTATGTTATACCCAGGGGGAAGTATTTCATTGTCTGGAGTGGAGGGTTTTAACCAGGTCTCTGAGAGACACAAAATATCAGGGGCTAGATCAGCAAGGAGTGCATGAAGTTCATGCAGTTTGTTATTGATACTTCGGATGTTGAGATGACAGGTTAAGAGAGAGTTAGGTGGATGAGGAATTGTAGGGGTGTAGCTTTGGTTGCTAATAGAGAGAGAGGATTTATTTATGTTGTTAGGGCCAGGGTTGGGGTGTATGTCCTCGTCAATTAACAGATTGAGTCTTAACTTAGAGATAAGTTTCATAAGTTTATCTATTATTTTACTGTAATGTTTGAGTCTAGGGCTGATTTTGCTAGGGTGAGTGTGCTGAGAATGGGAGCATGATGTGAGTGACGGCTTGGTATTACTGATGTGAATAAAGTGGGTATGTTTGGTTTCAGGATTACAGGTATGACCATATGAGGCATGAAGTCCTCCGAGAGGTTGTGTTTCATATAAGGTAAGGAGATATGGGGCTAGTAGGATGGGTAGTAGAATGGAGTACCACATGGCTGTAGGGATAGTGATTTAATAGTCCACAATCAGTAGTTGAAGAAAAGGTTTGAGGAAGAGAGGCTGGTAGGATTTAGAGTATCGTTGCGATCCACTAGAGGGAGTTTAGCCGTATGAGTAGGTGTGATGTGAACAAGGAGAGATAATTAGTGAAGTAAAAAGGTGATTGGGGCAGAGTGGTGTGGGCGTGGCTAAGAGGTTATAAATGTAGATGCAGTGGGGGTGTGTGGTAATCGGGGGCAGGGAGGGGAGCGAACGGAGCGGGGCTACTCCTTAAACAAATTAAGCAGTTTACAGCTCAGCAAGGTAAGTAATTTGGCTGTAAAGCATGGTGGTAGAACTGAAAGTAAAATTTTTAGCTGGAAATAAAGTATTCAGTAGCTGGAATTAACGTATTCAACTAAGGTTATGGGAGGGAATCAGGTACGTGAGGGAAGTTAGTTTAGTGTACCTTGGACCCACGGTCAGCAATCTCACAGAAATACAGTATAGAGTTTGTGATCCACTTTGGCTCTTTGGTAGAAGTTGCCGTGCTGAATATAATACTGCCTTGTTCTGTTAAATCTCTGCTGGGAATGGCAGTCTTTCCTACTCTGGGCACTTAGAGGGGCAAGTCACAAGGGAACTGCCTAGAAAGACCAGAAGGGAAAATTAGGAAAGGAGTGGTTAAGTTGAGGTTGTAGGGCTGGAAAATACTACACATAACAATTATCAAGTATAGTTGCGGTCCACTAGAGGTTCCACCAGCTTCAGCTAAGGTATAGTTTTCTTAGTTCCACTAAAATAAATAAATAAATAAATAATAAAATATTTCAGATCATGCATCAGTAAAAACTTACATAAAAAATGTAAGGTAATGAAGAATAAATGAGACACTGGCACTTCCCACCTACCTGTTATAAAGAGGAATTTGAGGAATGGGTCATGGACATTATTCAAATGTTATTAGGGAAGATAGAAATTTCTTCAAAAGTTATAACTAGTGACTGGAATAAAATGAAAGTAGAGTTTAAAAATAGGGTAGAAATAAAAGAAAGAGGTATGTTTAAGAAGTAACAAGAATTATTTAGAGGAGCTGACAAAGTTTAAGTTATTGCAGAATAAGGGGAATCTCACAGAACAAGAAGAGGTACAACTACAAAGTGCTAAGGAGAAAATAAGTTAGCATCTGGATAATATACATACATTTAGAAAGATTGCTGTTAAGCAACTCTTTTTGATAATAACTCTACAGCATAAGAACTCTTAGCACAATGACTTAGGCAACATAAAGTAGAAGGGATTGTTGCCAAACTTAAGGAGCCTATACAAAGAAAACTACCCAGGGATCCTATCAATAAAAACTGGAAATCTAATAAACTTTAGCGTACAAAGACTTTAATTCCATGCTTTTTTCTATAACAGAAGTCTGTTATAGATGAAAGCAGAAGCCTTTGCCTTTTGGATTCAAGATTGTAAAGTGTTTATGTCTATAATAGCTAAAAAATGGCAATGCTGTTGCCAAAATTAATAGATACGGCTCAATGCAGTTTTGTGGAGGGGAAGCAAACATTTGACATCATTCGAAGAAAATACCACTGTTGTTGTTGGGTTTTGATTTAGGGAAAGGCAGCCAACAGAGTAAACTGGGATTTTATAAGTAGAGCAACTGAAGCATTTCCATTACCCTGATATAATAATAAGATTAATTAGGAGGATATATGAGGGATCTGATGCATAAATTAAGGTATGAGGGTTCCTCACTCATATGCTGTGTCTGAACAGAGGAACCAAGCAGGGGTGTTCTATTTACCCTTTGTTATTTGTGTTTTATTTAGAGCTATTGGCAAAGAAAATTCAATGATATAATTGTTACAGTAATCAAGAAAAAGTTGGCTTTATTTGTAGACAATATTATTTAGCACCTGATAAAACCAGAAGAGGATAGCGCAGTGTTGTGGAACATTCTGAAATAGATTCAAGTTTTTTCAGGATATAAAATTAATGATGACATGGTCAAAGGCTAGATTATTATCTAAGTATGTCCATAAGTCCCTGACTAGTGGGTCAACTCTAAGGGGTGTGTTGTCAATGCGATAGTTACCACAGATGGATGACTTCCCAGAGGATAATATTATACATTTCTTATCATATAATTTTAGCCCATGGTTCTGACACCAGTTATTTGTCTGTGTCAGCCCCTCCTGGAGAACATTTGTGTCTGTGTGGGATTCAATGACAGCTCCTAATTTGTAATCATCTGCAAATTTAGTCAGCCAGAGACCACTGACACTGGCCTTGACTTCAGACAAGTAAATGCAAAAAAGGAGCTGTCCAAGGACTGATCCCTGAGGCACTCCACTTGTGACTGGCCTCTTTCTAGAAGTGGACTCCCCAGTTCTAACTTCCTGGGTCCTGCTGTGAGCCAGTTGGCTATCCACTGGGTGACCTATGAGCTTGTACCTAACCTCTTGACTTTGTTTTAGGGGACCTTGCCATTATTTTAAAGCACAAAGTGTAGCATGATGGTCACTGGAGATATGATCAGGAGGTCCGAATGTCTAAGAGTTTGGTGATGCATTTGGTGAAGAGTATTCATTTTTAACTTACAGTGGTTGCCTTCTGGTTAATATGATATTAAAGGTGTTGTAGTGGCTGAGCCATGCAAATAGGTATGCAAAGTGATTTTTCTGTGGGAATGTCAAACGAAGAGAAATAGGAGCTGAACTTTAGAAATTATAGTCTTCCAATCTTCATTCTCTCAGATATGTCTTAGACAAGCACAGTAAACAATACTGGACTCAGAACAACTCCCTGTGATAATCCAATAGTCACTTTTCTTATTCTTGGTATCATCCATTTCCTAGGTTTACTTCTACTGGCACTGCTCAGCCAAGTTCAGTTATACAGTAAACTCTCAGTTAATCGGATCTCAAGGAACCAGAACCCTCAAGCAACTAGAAAAAAAAAATCGAAGAAATACAGTACAATTGTCATGTGTTGCACTTTCTGTTTTCCCCCGCAGAAACATTCCCTACATTTTTAGAGTTTTAGAGTTTTAAAAAGGAAGATAGGAATACATTATCTTTCTCCCCAACCTAAGAACAAGTCAAACCAAAGAAATAGTATAGGGTAAAGTATTAGTCAGGCCTATTTTTAATAGTAACTCTCAAGCAACCAGAAGCTACAGTTATCCAGCATCTACTAATCCCCATGGGTGCCAGTTAACTGAGAGTTTACTGTATTCCAGTTATAAAATTGGATCAGAATTGACTAATAAGACTTTCTGGTCATGAATTTATGTTGGTTGCTCTCCTGAACAATGTTGTTCTACATTATAAGACTATTATCATTCTTTCCTTGAGGATACTGTCTCTCTTTTTTATCACTGCTATTAGGGTAATCGGCTCACAGTTCATACACTCTGAGAACATGAGATAAAACTGTAGATTCTATAAAAAAAACGTATAAATCAAAAGGCTGCTTGGCCTATATGTATTACAGATCCAAAACTTAGTATGTGAAGGTTTTTCTGATATCTTTTCTTGGCCTGAATCACTTTCAAACATGTTGGTAATTATGGCATGTTCTTTTTTTCATTTTTGTTTTAATTCCAGTAATACAGAAAGTGTGCTTGTTGCATAGCAGAAGTTAAAGAATCTTACTATCTGTAATTCAAGTTTGAAGGTAAAGCTGTGGGTTACATAAAATAAAACTGAATTATTTGTGGTTATATAGGATTTGAAATTAAGTAAGGTGTCACACTTATCTATAAAACCACAGGTGCAGATAGATGTAAGCTCAGAACTCAGGTGCAAAAATATAAGAAGGCAGAAAAAAGAACATTCCAGAGGACAACTGCATAAAATGGTTGTGAGAATTAAAGTAGTTTTGATCTTGGCATGCCTCATCATCGTTTTTGTTACATTTGCTTCTGCTCAGGTTAGAACTTTTCATTTTTCATTTCTCTGTAATTGGAGTGTATTGGAAAGATCAAAACAGGCTGCATTTGTTTGCTTTTCTTACTGAAGCTGTATTTTTCAAAGTGTTATATGGCTTTAAATAACCTTTAAATGTCTGCTGCATTAATTGATTGACTTGATGAATATGGTTCATTATAGTTGTTTTTAGATCGTACAGTACATGTTCTAGTAATTTATTACTGCTGCAGTCTCAGTGATGGTGAGGAATTGCCTTACTTGTTAAAAGATATGTCAGGGGCAAAGTTACTATTTTTCTATAACTATCACCCCAACAGATCTCTTTGAGCCAATGAAAAAACTTCTCTCTATCAAAGTTCAAATATCTGCTGGACATGCCTTGAACTCTAACTTGGAACTCAAACTCTAGTACCCTAGATGTCAGTGAAATAACTTACAGATCTTCCGGCCAGCATTAAGATCATTTCTATCTAACGCATGCCTTTGTTACTGTATCACTACTTCTTCCTCTTTTTCTTCTCCTTTTGGCTTTTCCTATTAGGGGTCACCACAGTGGAACAACGGTCTGCAGAACGACTGACACTGGAGTTTTACAGTGTCGAGTTGCCAGCCCAGTGCCCAGCCTTCCACAGAGGACACACACATGCACACACATACCCCTAGGGCCAATTTAGAGTGTCCAATTCACCTACACCCGACCTGTGGTTTTATAGAGATGTCTTTGGAATGTGGGAGGAAACTAGAGCACCCAGAGGAAACCTAGTGTATCACTATCCATTAAAAAAACATTATATTTTGCACCCACCACCCAGTCTCACAACCAATGCATCTCACATCCATCAGCACTTCTCCATAATATACAACCTATGTACTTGACGTCTGCCCTTCGCTCTGTTTTTTTTTTGGCAAAATATCATCAATATACAATTTTCCTCACTTTCACTATCTCCAACTCTACCCTGTTCCCCTCCACATCACCTTTGCTTTTATTAACTATTTCAGTCTACCACTTTTAAATATCTTACATATATACACTCTTTCAAAATATTGTAATCATTCTCCCATCCAACAAAATATTTTTTTCAAAAAATATAAAATTTTAACCTGGCATTCTGTTTTGTATTCACAAATGTATTATGTTTTTTCATGTTGTTGTTCTTCAGTCTGAAGTTATTAACTGTACCTATAATCTGACTACCCAATATTCATGCTGTCATTTCTGCATTTGAATTTAAACTATGCGACTCTCCAGCTTGTTGCAATGACTATGTCCCTTACCAAAGTTTAGCTTCACAATAGGTATATACCAAATTATTATTTTTATATGCCGATGTAGTACTTGTTTTTCATTGGTTATATTAATTAATCATTCTGTAATCTCATTTAACTTTAAAGGAAATTTTCTCCCTAGTTCTCTACTGAAAAAGCGTAATTCTGCCCATTGAGACATTCTAGGTAAACAAATGTCAATAATTTAATAAACAAATAAATAAAAACTAAGACACACTTTCAGTTTAACTGACACAGACTCTACGGTATACTGTGTTATGATGTCTCAGGGATTTAGTAAGATTCTGCTCATCTGTTCTGATGTAATACTAGTAGGGTCTATATTATATCATCAAACGCTTAAAAAAGTGAACACTGATTGATCAACCTAATTTAAGTGAAAGCTTACAATCTCGAACTGTCAGATCAGCGATTTTTTTCCCAGGGAAGAAAATCGCTGATCCAAAACACATACACACAACACAAGCACACCAAACAAACAGAAATCCACACACATACACCTAAAATCTGATACCTAACCCTACACTAAACTATGCACACACCACTAACTACCCACTTACCTTAACCCAAACCCTAACCCTAAGGTCTGTCACTATCGCACACTCATCTCACCCGCTCCCTAACCCTAACTCACTTAAATCCGCCCTAACCCTCATGTCCACTCAATCGCACACACACCTAACCTGAGCCCTAACCCTAACTCACCTAAATCACCCTAACACTCACATCCACACAATCGCACACTTACCTGAATCTGACCGGTAACTTTCCACCATAACACTGAAAATACCGAAGCAAGAGAAACGGACAACCGAATTCTTTCCCTAGGAAAAAATTTGAGTTTCTGCTGCTTTGATATTTTGCAGTTTCGCGAAAATAAGTTCGATCAATCAGCGTTTGCTTTTTTAAGCATTCGAGGATATAATATAGACCCTACTAGTAATGTCCTGTCACTCAAAATTACTCTGCCTGTATACCCTTTCCCATCCATTACTGGAACCATTATTTGCATTTTGTTCAGTTTAATTAGACAATCTGATAATATGCATTACTTAACATAAGTCACTCAACCAAACATGGAGCAAATGCCTACCTTCAGATTCTGGCTAACATGTTCATCCATTTCGGGACTTCCACCTATCATTTGCCTACTATGTCTTCTTATTTATTCATTACTGTAATTATTTATGTATGTGTGCACAATTGTATGTTTATATGCATTTATTTAATTTTAACTGAAGACAGCTAAGCCCAGCTGTTTAGAAATCAGTTTTCACCTCACAAACACAGCCACTGAGATTACATGGCTATGGATTTTTCACTTTTATATACCCTGAGAGAAAGGGAATGTGTCTTAGGGAAAATGAACAGATGGGAATAAATGATTAGATGAATATATAATTATATTTTACACTGAAGCTCAAAATACAAAGTATATAGTATATAATGTATACTTATGGCTGATATATATATGTATATATATATATATATATATATATATATATATATATATATATATATATAGTTGATGAGTCAGGGCCATTTTTCTAGACAATAAGGAGAATTTATTGTGATAAAAGTCAATTATGGATTAATTGGCACTATCTGTGTTGTGCATAACTGGATATAACTGTTAACAAAACATATAATGGACACATTGTATATGAGGTGAATGGCGAGGCTGCCATGTATTAGAAATATGGCTGTTAAAGCTTTTAATTTGAATTTGTAAATAAACTAACAGCCCTTATTTGTTCTTTTCATCCTGTTACTCTGGTAGAGGAACAGACTAATAGGAAAAAGATTCCTTGGAACAAGAATTTCCATGTGTGAGGTTCCCATGTTGGCATAAAGTCTGCCCTGATAATGGTGGCGGGTTTTGAAATGGCAATTGGCATATGGGGCTGATTTATTAGAGAACTACAGAATAAGCCATATTAATTATGTTACCTCCAATCGTGGATTGGTCACTAGAACTAATTAGTTTGGTATTGAATATTTAGCATTCTCTCATATGAAAATGATGGGGCTTATACATTTTAGACTGCAGTAATTGGAATAACAGGTCTTATCCACTATGTCAGTTAGTATTTGTTTCTTCTGAAGTTTTTGCTTGCTATAGGTATTTCTTAAAAAAAAAAAAAAAAAAAAAAAAGTTCTACACTGCATAATAAGTTTATTTATTTCCAAACTCTGACAATACAATTTATTTATTTATTTCTTTGACATTTGTTAACCGGGTTTGTCTGACTGGGTAGAGACCCCTTTTCAACAGAGACCCAAGGAGAAAAGCTCCACAAAACAGTTACATAAAATTCGAATGTATACACAAATACAAAAATTATACAATAACAAAGTATACAAAGCAGACATTTCATAAAACATAAATCTGATGCTATAATGCTTTGTAGAGTAAATAATGCATCACTTATTTGAGCAAATCAGTGCTGCTAGCATTCTGATGTGCTACATGCATATGCACACACACACACACACACACACACACACACACACACACACACACACACACACACACACACACACACACACACACAACATATGGCAGCGAATTGCTGACTTCATTACATTGAGCAGAAATGAGAACTAAAAAAAAGCAGCACCAGTTTTAATTTATGTAAACTCAGCAATTATCAGAAATTGCAATAAGTAATGTGAACACTTTCATTTGAAAAATAGATTTTTTCAGACCACTTTGTAATCTATTGGTGGGTAAAAATGTTGATGCTGGTAAGAAAAACTTCAATGACTTAGGTGGTCTGAAGAAGTCCATTCTTAGGATGAAAATGCTCACAGTATTGACTGTAATTATTGGTAATTAATGTGTGAACATACCAAATAAAAATACATATTAGTGTCACTTTTTGGTTTTATCATAGTTTTCATATATAACCATATATGGATTTGAGGTGTGATTACCACCTTATTTGATTACAAGTCAATGTAGAATAGGAAGATAAAAGGACTGGAGGTTATATGAGGAGATAATTTTGAGAAGATGGAGTGATACTACATCACAAAATGGAGGGTAGTACAAACGTTCCCAATTTTTGTACTGCATTGCACAGGCTATCAAGCTGCCAGAATCATGTACAAATGCATAACTCATGTGGATTTGGCAAGTGAGGAGCTATACTGATTACTACTTTCATGGAAAATGTACTTACTACAAAGGTAAGCACAAACCCTCATGGTGTTCGTAGGGATTTTTCCTATGACATTAATACAATCAAACTCTCTCTGTGTGCTTACTATAGATATCAACCAGACACGTCAGTTTGATTCTGCCTAGCTGGATGCCGTTGTTTGCAGTATTGCCATTAGAGAAAAAATTTCAGTTATAATTATGTGGTGTCTTACTCCAGTTTTGTAGTTTTGATTATATTTTGTAGATGAATGTGCATGCTTTATAAATGTTATAAATTTTAATAATAAGTAATACTTCTGTATACGTTTGACTGGTAATCATTAAGGATCATTTTAGCCATTTCTCATATGCAAAGCAATGTAAAAAAATACTGTGTACAGATGAAGAAAACTCCTGCCAGTAAATATTACCAGTCCACAAGGAAAAGAAGTTATACCAACCATAATGCTGACTGAGAGACAGAGAAATCTATAAGCAACCTGAATAGTTTAAAAATAGGATAACTAATACATCTGACAGAAATGGGAGCCAGATGGTCTCCTGACAATCATTTCATTGACTGCCTATATGTTGGAAGCAGAAAAAAACGTATATATATATATATATATATATATATATATATATATATATATACATGGTTTACTATCAAAATGTGGAATGGCACTTAATCAAAACTGGGATGGTGGAATGCATGTTTTCTAGTTTCTGTAATGCTGTTCTGAAAATGTTCGAAGTCACATTAGCAAATGATAGTGTACATTTGCTAATATGAGACTGACGTTCTGATTGGAGATTGCACTGCAGTGAGGAGCAGGGAATTTACCCTTTTCCTTACTGTAGTGCGATCTCGGAGTTGGAATATATAATTTGCAGGGGGTGTGGGCAGCACAGCCCCCCACATAGGGGATGTAGGGGGAGGATTGCTTTGCTGCAAAACTGCAAAAACTTGTGCTGTAGATTTACAATTCCTATGCCAGCTTCAGCAGAACTGCCGGAGAGCCTGATGTCACCTCCTGACATTTTGAATAAGTTTGAATGTGGATGTTCAGGTGATGATTTCTGACATTCTGTAAAAGTGGCATTACCAAATTGGAAATGTTAGTTTGAGCAATTGAATAGATTTTGTTTTGTGATTCAACATTTTGATAGGAAACACACACACATATATATATATATATATATATATATATATATATATATATATATATATATATATATATATATATATATATATATAAATAAATTCTGAAAGAGGGTGTGTATGGATGGATTGGTGGGGGTCTCCACCACATGGAAGTTGCCCCTGTAAAATAAATAAATAGATAAATAAATAGATAAAAATACCTACAACATATGCTAAAAGTTGTTTGAATACAGTTTTTTCAATCTACTGGCATTCAGTAGATTGGTTGTTGACTGATCAACATGCTTCCAAAGAAAAATGCAAAACAGTTGATACCCATCATTTTTTACTACTACTTTTATATGTACAGCTCTGCACTAAAAACGATGATTACTGCTCTGAATCCTCTACTTTACTGTTCATACTGATTTACTTTTAATGCATTCTTGATGAACTTAAAATGTTCACTGTTTCTGTCATATCCCTAGAAAAGAAAGACATAATCCTACCTTAAGATATTTATAATCCATTTCTATTCTGATTGTTTCCTATTATTGTCTTAATCTCGCAGTTCTTTTTTTCTTCTTTTATATTCTATTTTGTTGTTTGTTTTACTCTGCCCTTTCACCAGCCTACACCTCTTCTGGGTACTCCATTTCCTACCATTTCAGGCATGCTGGCTTGCGCTTACATATGGAACCGCTTGCTGATTATCCTATTGGCAGATGGTCATGGTATCAGTGAAGGGAAAAATAAGGCATATCAAGTAACTTCTTTCAAAGAAACACCATTTACATTTACTCTCCTCCACCCTGTTTGCACACCTAGGTTCATAGGTTCATAGGTTCATACTAGCCTATCTGCCCGAGGGCATTTACAAGCCTAGCCCATCGTTTTGTGGCTTACGCCACCCCTTTAGTATGGGGAACTATACCCATTATTTTGCTGTGCCTCTGTCGAGCAGTGACACTGAGGTAATCCCTGGGGTATATCTGCGCTCTCCCATCCATTGGTCAAGATTTCTCTTGAACAAGGCCAGCGAGGTGCTCTGCCTCACATATACTGGGATTTTGTTCCACAGCATAGGGAGTCTTTGGGTGATGAATCTATCCCTCCAGCACGTCCTATTAATAGCCGTGTCGAGGTTTAAGTCTCCCGCCCTTGTGGCTCTGATGGATCTAGATTTTTTGAGGTGAAGCATATTCATCAAATCTGGGTTTGACATGGCCTTGTATGTTAGGCAAAGGTCACCTCTGAGCAAGCGGTAAGCAACTGAATAGAGCTGGAGTTCTTTCAGTCGGGCAGTAGTATGCAATAGTCTATTTATCCTGTTACCCTAATTACAAGTGTAAAGTATCAGTGAAGTTATTTGTCCTTATCCTGCCTTCCAAAGCTTTCTTTCGTTTCTTTACATTCATGGTTGTCTGCCCTCTACTTCTTGTTCCAGCCCTGAAAAAAATTTCCTCTGCATTTTTCTCCATCTGTGACTACAAAATTGGTATGGATCTTTCCTCTGAGGGCTAAAATTCATGTAGGTCAGGAAGTCTGTTAAATAAATAAAAGGCCCTTGGAAGACTTGTTATTCTCCTGATTTTTGTGTTAATATCATATGCCACCCCTTTTATTTGTTCTTGTGGCTCCTTTAGTTCAATCCGCTACTCATACAGTATATTTGGTAGGATGATGAAATGAATTTTGCATACAGTATTTCTTTTTCTTCTTTTGAGCTTTTAGTATATTTTTCCTGCTTATCTGCTTTTATGAATTGTCATCGACTTACAACTGACTGTTCCATTTTCCTAGGCTTGTTATTTTCTTTCATTCTATTTTGCTGTATATCATATATTTGTCTTGTTACATTTTCCTTAGAAATACCTGTGTTATGAGTACTTGTCATGTGATAACTAGATATGGTTAACTGATATTTTTTATATCGTATGCATGTATTGGACTACTGTTGTAACGTTTTGTGGTATGTCATATTTTTATGTGAAGTGCATGTGTTTTCGCTAAAAATAGGAGAGACCCTGCTCTGTAATGCAGTTCATAAAATGTAGAATAGCTAGGATCATAGGAACAATACTAGGCAAGCAATCAGAAGAAGCATTAAGTACCTAATATAATACATGCGTATATGGTCACAAACATTCATTTATGTGTTAGTCAGAATAACCCTTCATACCAGTTTAGTCTGGTTCTGCTTTGAAGTGTTTTACATATTTTGCTTTTGTGACTGCATAAATGGTTTACATACTCTTTGAATTATTTATTTATTTACTTGTCTTTGTTTACTGAGGAAGTCTGACTAGGCCATTTTTAATTCCAGCCAATCACCATTTTGGCTCCCATGTCCATACACTTTAATTTTTCTATCAACACCCTGTGAGGGACAGTGTCAAAGGACAGAGCTGAATGAAGCTTGATCAACAATACCTCTGTTAAGTTAAAACATGTTTTTTGCTTTCATATAGAGCATTTGTATTCTAAATTGGTCCTAGGTGTGCGTGTGTGCCTTCCATGGAAGGTTGGGCACCAGGCTGGCAACTCAATACTGTAAAACTCTACTGCCAATCTTGAGCGGACAGGTGATCCGCTGTGGCGACAAAGACGAAAGAAGAAGATAGAACATTTGTATTCACAAAATCCAGTGTTCCATCACTAATACAACTGTAGCTACCTGGGTTATTTCTCTTCCCACTTTGTGCATTAGAACTACAACTGGGCTCATTGCATGGACTGTGAGGCCATCAATGAGTCCATTATCATTGATTTAGGAGGAGACATCATAGTAATATTCTCACTTGTGGCAGCAGGAAGGTGTTAATCAGACCTTATTCTTCCCAGAACTGCTTCTAACCATGCATTCAGTGTTGACAGTCTTTCACAAATGAAGTTAGCACCTACAAGGTACAACCAGAATACTAATGCAATCATATAAACATGCTGGACCCCAAAACATTACCCTGTAGATACATTATGAATACAACACATATAAGTTCATAGGTGTGTGCTAAGCTAACAACCACAAGGGTCTTTTGTAAGCCTATCCATTTATACCAAATTTCTGACAAGTTCTGGTACACTTGATAAGTGTAAGCAGGGCCTTGGGAGGTGAAACATTTACAAGAAGGGGGGTGGGAAATGAAGCATTTACAGACTGCCTGTGTCCATTAGACACATAGCTGTCAAACCAGGGATGAATCTCCTATTCCCCATCCAATTGTTCAAGTTACACTTGCATTAGTTAGGGAGGAACTCTGCTTCCCATGGAAATGGAGCCTGTTTCAGAGAAGGGGTAGTCTCTGGGACATATACCTGTCTCTCTAGTAGGTCCTATTTATATCTCAGGCAAGGTTTAAGTCATTGGAATGGGGCATTTTGGTGCTGTTTGTTTTGTGGATATGCAGAAGGTCCATCAGAGTGGCTCTGATAATGCCCTGTATGCCAGACAGATATCTCCTCTCAAAGGTTTATAGGAGCCAGAATACAGTGTTAGGGCCTTGAGGCCATCTGCATAGGATATATTACTTACACCCTGTATCCTTTTAGTGAGAAACCTCTTGAACGTTCCAATTGTTGGATATGCTTGGTTAAGTATATACCAAATTGAGCTTTGTATTCAATGATAGGTCTGATGAATGCTGAATACAGTGGCAAAATGACTTCTTTAGACCTAGATGCCATACCTTTGTTTATAGGCTGCACAACATAGAATGATTTCCTCACTACTGTAGACATGTGATGGTCAAAGGTTAGATTACTTTCTATATGTGTACCCACGCCCCTGACTACTGGGTCAACTCTTAGGGTTGTGTTGTCAATATGATAGCTTCCAGTGGTGGATGACTTTCTGAAGGATACTATTATGCATTTCTGAACTGAAATCCAAAAAATGGGCACTGCTTAATGTTGCAACTGCACCATGAGCCACATCCACCACCAAAATGGAAACTGGATCAAAAGCGGCAATAATATATAATACATAATGGATGTCTTTTGCTTCAAATTTAATTACTTTATTTCATTTTACATTTCTTTTCATTTGTATGGGTGGGAATCATAGTAATGCTTAGATTTTGCAGATCATCATAGAATGCGCTAGTCAGGTTATTTTGAAATAGTATAAGTGGGGAAAACCCAGCAAACAAAGGATAAAAGTCCACTTTGGTTCAGCAAACAAAGGATGAAAGTCCACCTTTGATCAGCAAATTAAGGATAAAAGTCCTCCTTGGTTCATTTGAGTCTGTATTGTTCAAGTGTTACTTGAAACAGTTGAACGCACTTTGTTCTTTGACCTGATGAAGGGATTGTCTGAAAACACTTATCTTTTATGCTTTACAGTTAAATTTATGGGTTTAACTCTCTTGTTCCTTGTTGTTTTTTTGCTGCTTATTTTGAAATAGTGGGAATTATAACATAACACCACATCTTGCACATAGACCTTTGTTAGCAGTGCATTACGCATGTTTTCATCAATATTGCTTATTTCTTTTATATTATGATATATTTGTCTAGCAATTTGCTTTCTTCTCTGTACACTATGTAAAGAATGTTACAGAATTAAGAGTTAAAGAATTTGGTGCAGTTTGCTATGTCACTGGCCTATATCATGAGTGAAGTGGGTGGTGTACCAGTCCAAGTAACTGTTAAAAAATAAATAAATAAAACTTTTAAAAATGATGCACACTGACAGCAGTTCTGTGAGCCATGTCTTGTAAAACCTGACTGACCACCTCATGAAATGCATTTAAAAATAACTATTTGTTAGAACACCTGAAATGGTTACATATACTTTGGCAGCTGCACCCCTGAGACATACCTCCTATTCCATGAGACACACCCCTTATCCCTCTGCACCCATGAAACATACCTCCTATCCCACTGCACCCCTGAGACATACCTCCTACCCCACTGCACCCATGAGGCATACCCCCTATTGCACTGCACCCATGAGACATACCTCCTATCCCACTGCACCCCTGAAAGATACCTAATATCCCACTGCACCCCTGAGATATACTTCCTGTCCCACTTCACCTCTGAGACATACCCCCATCACACTTCACCCCTGACACATACCTCCTATCTCACTGAACCCATGGACATACCTTCTATTCCATTGCACCCATGAAATATACCTCCTATCCCATTGCACCCCTGAATCACATTTCCTATCTCACTGCACCCATGAGACATACCCCATCCCACTGCACCCATGGGACATACCTCCTATCCCACTGCACCCATGAGACATACCTCGTATCCCACTGCACCCATGAGATAAACCTGTTATCCCACTGCACCACCGCAACATACCTCCTATCTCACTGCACCCCTGAAACACACCTCATATCCCACTGCACCTCTGATACATACCACCTGTCCCACTTCACCTCTGAGATATACCCCATCACACTTCACCCCTGAGACATACCTCCTATCCCACTGCACCCCTGACACATACCTCCTATCCAACTGCTCCCATGAGACATACCTCCTTTCCCACTGCACCCATGGACATACCTCCTATTCCACTGCACCCATGAGATATACCTCCTATCCCACTGCACCCCTGAGACACACTTCCTATCCCACTGCATCCATGAGACATACCCCCATCCCACTGCACCCATGAGACATACCCCCATCCCACTGCACCCATGAGACATACCCCCATCTCACTGCACCCATGAGACATGCCTCCTATCCATCTGCACCCATGAGATATACCTCCTTGCCTACTATGGCTCCAGCTTTGAATCTCATCCTCCCCACCCACATTAAACAGGATATGCATTTCATTATGGAACAATCTTCTTCATTAAATGTTAAATTTACAGTTACATGAAGGAGACAAATTAGCCATACGTTCTTAACAAATTTATATATTTTAATTTTAGGAAAGACGTTTGGACCCAAGGGTCATCTGTTATAAATTCTTATAGAACAAATTATAAAACATTGTTATAAGCAATAACATTAGACTTAAACAAGGTTGCAAAAGTGGGGTCATGTGTCAAATGGTAACATTATTATGAGTGAGTATGGTCATATATGTATTACTTTTGTATGCGTAAGTCTTTTTTTTTTCTATAGCCCCTGGTATGCTTTCTGCAAATCACCAAATTCTCTAAAAACATTCAACTTAAATTACCCAGGATTTTGCTCTGAAAAGCCAAAGAAATTTGATGGGACATTGGGAATTTCTTGATCCATTTAGGAACTAAAGAGATCTGGATTTTTTTGTTTGGTGTTTCATGGATCAGTATTATAGGCAGTGATGTCCAGCTGTGGGGGTTGCAGCAATCAGTATGCTCTATGCAGAAAATGCCTTTTCCTTTCCTCTGCATAGTAAGTTGGTCACCAAGCAGATAAATCCCATCATTGCCCATCAAGATCTTACAACAGGCCAGCAGTTACCCATCTCACTTCCCAAACTGCTGCCTACTGCGATTTAATTACAGATGTGTGTCACAAGCACACAGTCAAGTTTAAAATCTGAGTGCCAACAGAGTTGGACATTAGTGCCAGACTCATGCATGTTCATACATTATACAAGCAGAAACTGACAGGAAATTTTCAAAACTACAGGATGAAGCTTGTTAGTAACTCACTGGTTTAACAAAATGTGTCCTCCTGCCAGTATAAACTATGCTAAAAATGAAATATATGTGCAGTGGGCTTATCTGGCTAACCAATAAACAAACAAACAAACAAACAAACAAATCATGCAATGGCGTCTAAAGATTAAATCACCCAGTATCACCTAGACCACCAGAAATACAACTATGGCAAGGTCATTTGATAGATTAGAGCATGTGTGGGGCTATCTGACCACACAGTACTTTGACAAATATCACTTTCAGTCTCCACAGTTGGCAGATGCATGCCAGATTCATTTGCTTTTGACTGGTCCTGAAGTAACACTGGCAGACAAATATACTGATCCACACTGGCCAAGAGTATGTAAAGGAACTGGTGAAGTATTCAAAAGGTTGAAGCCTAAGAAATACCCAAAGTATCTCCAAGGTAACTAGGGCATGTATTGTGAGCGCTATACATATCCTGATATCCACAGGTATAAAAATACTATTCATCCCCCAACCCTTATCTGTGGGCCATACAAACTCACAAAAGTCTGTACTATATCTCTATCCACTCTAAATCTATGAAGAATTTTTTGGTCAGCCAATCTAAAATGAGTCAGTCTTTGTCTGTATCTTCACCTTCTCTGCCAGTGGGCTCTGCTGGACACCTGTAGCTTTGGCATTGCCAAAACAAGCAGCTCATAACAGAAGACAGTCAAGCTAATAGCTAAAGCAGGCATCTTCACCAAGTGCAAAGTAAATAGAAAAGGAGCAACTTTCCTTTTCATAAAGCTTGTGTGTACAGCACAATTGTATGTAAAAAAGCAATTATGAATAGCACAGAGGCATAAAAGAGCCACATTTAAATAAGATAGCCCCATAATTTGCAGATGTTTCTCATTTATATGTCATTAGTGCTTCATCTGCATAAGTTCTTCCTAAACAGATTTAAAGTACTACACTGTACAGGAAGTGTGCCTTGGCTGCATTTAGCCATTGTCATCACAAATTCCAGCTACACCTAATTACAACAACTGTTAATAGCACCATCACTTCACATTGGTATATAACTTATTGAATTAGATGTTTTGCAGCACAGAATAAAGCAACACCATGTACATGAACTGTGTCTGTGTACAGTAGGGTGAAGATTAGGTACACCGTTAGGAAATACTAGTGAACAATACTCTGTCTAAAAGCAACCTGCTTCAAGGTGATTGTATGATATCAAAAAAATTAAGTACAACACTAATCTCTCGGTTTTGGGTTGATTAAGTGAAGGAGTGTATACAAAAAACACATCATGATATAAACCAATAATTGTAATACCGCAGTTGCTGTAATAGCCTCAGAGGGCAAATGATTGTATATGTTATAGTAAATTATAGGAAAAGACCTAATGGAATTTGAAAAAAAAGGGTAATCTTTGGGGGTTGACATACATTGATTGGAAGGATTAATGCAGAAAGGATGATGATACTACCAATAATCCTCCTTCTACATAACATACAAACAGACCTCATGGACAAAAAGCTCCAGCAAATGCAAAAGACCTAGAGGACTGGATCAATAAAAGTAAAGCGAAAGAGTGAGCAGGGAAAAATGAGAGTGAATAGGAAATGGAGGGCTCAGGGTTCCCACATATCTCAACATATGCACTGACATGCAATATAATTCACTGGATCGAAAAAGATGAGAAGGTTAAGCAGAAGAGCTTATGGAAGAGGAAGACAAAAATACATGAATGACACAGCACTAAAATAAATGGGATGCATACAATTTGATTGAATGAATCCCCAAAAAACTATGGGTACTAGAAGACTGGGGGCAAAGATAGGGAAGAAAAATGAAGAATCGAGAAGTGTAATAGCTCAACAGGAAGATTTGGTATGCAGAACAAAGCATGGTGGGGAATGATTTAGAACAATGGAGAAGTTAATACAGACTAATAGAGACCCAATGGTAATAATACTTAACTCATTCCCTCCAGTACAGCTCTTTCGAGTGTATACCTTTAACTCCTAGTGGGTGTGGCTTGAGCCTTGAAAAAAAAAAAAAAGAAATAATCACCTTACAGTTCTAACAAATTCCCATTGACTGACAGAGGTCAAATATCAATACAATTGTGTTTGTCATCATGTATGTTTCAAGATAAAATATTCAAATACCTTGTATGTAGCATGGTTTTGGAATGATTAATGCAAATACAAACAAGCAATATTTGATGCCTAGAGGTGTCAGTAGGAGTTAACTGCAGAAACACCTGGAAGCACACCAGGCTGTAATGAGTTAATACAGGAGGAGGAAAAAAAAAGGTTTGTGTGTGTGTGTGTGTGTGTGTGTGTGTGTGTGTAAGCACTCATGCCCATGTACAGTACATATGTGCATGTATGCATCTGCTTTACTTTCGTGAATACAAACTGAGACATTCCAAAAATACCATTAACCATACATAACTTGGCAAAATGTGAAAGCTTTCTTGAAAAGTTTATCATTAATAAAAAGAAATAGCAGCTCATATAAATAGGTATGCAACACGGCACTGCAATGAATAAATAAGTAGATAAAATCCAGAATTCTTTAATATACTAATTTCATGGTTTTTAGTACACTTAGGGGTCACGACAGCAGATCATCTGTCTGCTCATGATTAGCATTGGAATTTTACAGTGTTGAGTTGCCAGCCTGGTGCCCAACCTTCCACAGAAGGAACACACTCACACCTTGGGCCAATTTAGAGCATCCAATCCACCTACTGCATGTCTTTGGGATGAAACTGGAGCACCTGGAGGAAACCCACATGACCACAGGGAGGACGTGCAGATTCTGCACAGAAGGCACCCCAGCTGAGAATTGAAACAGAGAACCTCTTACTGTGAGGCAGCAACGCTAACCGCTGCACCACCGTGGCCGCCCGATGTAAGAGGATGTACTAATGATGTGAAAGGGTAGGGGTAGTTACTAAAGGTGGAGTAATGCTGCAATTAGTAAAATATGTCAAGATATTGTTTCTAGAAATGGAGGGAAAAATCAGTAAAAATCAGTAGGAGCTAAACTTTAAAGACATTCTATTAGCCAAAGAAAAGGCAAAAAAAGATTGCTGAGTACAGGTTTCTGAGTAATGCTGAAGGAGGAAAAGTAGTAGAGGAAATAAAGAATTATTTAGGCATGATTATAAAGGAAGGCAGGGTCAAGGGAGAATGTAGTGTAGTGCAGAAGAAGGTGTATCTTATACATGGACAGATAAAAATGTGGGTGAGACCTGTGCCACTCTGGTGACATAGAGGGATAAAGTTTTAACTATGACCAAGCTGAACCAGGTTCAGTTAGAGTCGGGGTGACTGATATTGAGGCAGGGAGGGATGGGTGCATAGCCGGCCTTAGGCATAGGCCAACTAGGCAGCTGCCCAGGGTGCAATTCTAGCAGGGGCACTTTTTCAGTTTTTATTTATTTTTTGTAGTAACGAAAAAGTTTGTTTAAAATGTGTTGAATGAATACAGGAAAGATAGACGAGTAAGACAAACTGTGATAAAAATAAAGAAAAAGTAATCTGGATAGTGTAGCTGGACCAGGATGGGGGATTGGGTAGTGTGGGGGAGGTGCTGCAGAGCCCTTTTGCCTAGGACACCAGTTGAGCAAAGGCTGGCCCTGTATGGGTGTGCCCATCCAAGGAGATGACACTCACATGTGATGCTCCTTAAATGGAGGTGTGGTCTAAATAGGGGAGTTACCCTTGGACACAACCAGTGAACATGTGGGGTGAGGAAAGGGAGAAGTGTGTAGGGCATATAAAATAATATCTCCCAACTAGAGAGAAGCACAGATGGCTGAGCCCCTAGGACACCCTTAATATTTTTGATCGGCCTCAGAAATCCGGCATGGACATCAAGGAATCTGATCAAGAGAGAGTCAATAACTAACTAACTAACTAAATCAGTAAATAAAATGTGGTTGAGAACATGTTTTGGAAATACCATCTGTAAGACTAATAACTCTACAGGGAAAAAGGGGAGGGTAGTTTTGTTCTGTGAATGATGAACAGTTGTGAAGGAAAGAAAAGGGAGTGATAGCAGCAGATATTTTTCAAAGGTAATAAGAGTTAATTATCAAGTCAGAATGTATGGTATGTACAGCATGGATTAATGGAGGTGAGGTGTACACCAATGCCCTGTATAGCCACTTAAGCAGTTGTATAGAATTGGCAGAACTGGACCACATTAAAGCCAGGTATTATCGGAAAAACATGCCACCCTGGTGGATCCTGGTATAAACAGTCTATACAACAAAGGGATGAAACTAATGCCCAAAATTAAGGGAGACAGGCTCAGCAGAAGAAGCAATCCTTCACTAGTCTAACTAACAAAATTAGAGATCTGGTCAAGTACTCAAAGGCAAAAATAGCCTCCCTAGCCAAGAATCAATTTTTAAATGATATCTAAAATCTTAAGGGGAATGCTTAAGCTATGTACAGAGCTGGTTGTGGATGGTACCAACTATACTCAAATGGAGGTAAGAGCCAACCATCTATCTGACAGATATGGAGCAAACCTCAACACATTCCCTCATGGGTCACTCCCCAAAGTATAGCTGCCACTATTCCTCAGCCTATTATTTGCAGAGGTACTCTCCAGAAGCCTACCTAAATACCAGAGACCTCCAAAACACAAACATGCTACACCTAACACAGCACCCAAAGCACCCAATAAACATAAAACCACTAGCACCTGTGTCTCACCAAATAAGTCCTCAAGGCAATGTACAATTATTCCAAATGTTTTAGATAAAGGTGACTGTATAGTGAGACATACAGACGTCCTACTCACCAGGTCAATCAAGGAGAAGATTATGGTCAACTGCTTGTCTGGTGCAAGGATTCACCAGATCCCACTTGCACTCAAGTCTCTCAACAGCAAGAACTGGTATGACTCCATCATAGTTCATGTTGGTGTGAATGACTTGAGACATACCTCTCTGGACTATATGAAAAGAGACATGACTGAGTTCTCTGAATATGCGACCTAGGTGGATATGTCCCTAACTTTGAACAGCATTTTACCCTCACCTAGAATGATACCACAATATACACAGAAAATAATTGACTTCAATAATTGACCCCATGACTACAGAAAACCACTAAGTCAGAAATGAAAAACAGGGATAAAGCCTGGGAGAGCTGGCGCAAAACCAACTCAACTAGACAGAAACTCCTAGAACTACACAATAGAGTTAAAAAGCTAATAAAACAGGACAAATTCCAATACTACCAGTCTTCCCTAGACTCCTCTCAACACAGCCCCAAACAATTCTGGTCCTCCATGAACTCCATCCTCCACCCAGGTAAAGTCAGTACCCCTCCTCCTAACATCCCGGACTCCTCCGAAAATATTGCTACCTCATTCAACACACACTTCACACAAACCATACTATCACTAGCTAAACAACACAACCCTCATCCCTTCCAACCCAAACTTTCAACTAGTAATCACCCCATTGCCTTCTCTTTTTCTCCTGGACCTACCTCCAACATAAAAGAACTCTTAACTAAACTTAAGCCCACCAAATTAGCAGCAGACAACCTCCCAAGTGAATACCTACAAATTGCAGATGATGCTCTGGCCCACCCAGTATCCATCTTGATTAACCAATCTCTGTCAGAAAGTTACGTTCCCACACTATGGAAAGTATCACATATAATTCCCCTCCACAAAGGCGGCCCCTCCACAGAACTAACCAATTACCACCCCATAGTTATTCTCTCTCCACTCTCCAAAATACTAGAGAGATGCATACATTCTCAGATCTCAGACTACCTCCTGACTAACAACCTCCTTTCCAATACTCAGCATGGTTTCCGACCAAGCCATAGCACCACCACTGCCTTACTCTCCTTTACTAACTCTATCCTTCAGCATAAAAACAATGGCTATCTCTCCTCTACTACTTTCCTAGACCTATCTAAAGCATTTGACATGGTCCCACACAAACAACTCATCTCTGTCCTCAATAACCTATCCTTCTCTCAATCAGTCACCAACTGGTTTCAGAGTTACCTGTCTGACCGCCAACAATCCATTGTATGGCAGAATGACATATCTCCCCAACTACCTGTCTCCATAGGGGTTCCCCAAGGATCCATCCTTGGACTCCTACTCTTCTCTGTTTTCACCAATAATCTAGCCTCTGCCACCAAACATGGCACACTCATACAATACGCAGATGATTCAACCATCATCTGCTCAGCCCAGTCCCTACCCAAACTACAAAAAGTCACACAGGAAGCCTTTTTTTCTGTTGAAACTTGGTTATCCGATGCCCAATTAATACTCAACCCAAACAAAACTAAACTACTCATCTTCCAACCCACCAAACATACTCAAAACAACTCTCACTTTAACATCACAGCAAAAGACAACATCACTATATACCCAAATGAACACACCAAATTGCTAGGAGTGGAAATAGACAATAAACGAAAATTTGACATTCACATATCCATGACCATAAAAAAAGTCCACAAAACACTAGGAGCGTTATACAGAAATAAGTAACTTCTCACCAAAGCAGCAAAGATTTCAATAGCAAATTCCCACCTTATCTCCACCCTACTTTATGCCTCTCCAATATATACCAACCTAAGGCAATGCGATCTAAACAAGCTAGGGGCCTGCTACCACAAAATCGCCAAATTCACCACAGGGGCATCCTACCGTTGTCACCACTGTCTCTCACTTGCTGAACTGGGCTGGCTTGAACTCCCTCACCTCCTTCAATGGTATCAACTATCACTCGCCCACAAACTAGTAAACCATCCACTAAATGTCCCATCCCTCCAGAATCTACTCCAACCCTATCGCACCACCAGACCACTAAGATCCAGCAACAAAAATCACTTGCAGATCACTAAAGCCAATAACTCTGCTAGTGAAGCACTATTCTCTTGTGCCATAGCCAAATTATGGAACTCACTCCCACCCACAATTACCTCCATACCATCATGCACACACTTCACAACTTTACTAAAAGTGCACCTAAAAACATGCTGGCTATGCCCTTGCAACTCCCACTCTAATATCACCCACCCCATCCAACCACTACCTTTCTTTCCACCCCACTAACTACCTTGATTATAGCAAGCTCAGATGCTCATAAGCCTAGAACTAATTATACAGCAGGAACTTCTTATTGTAACATTTTTAATGTCTGTTATGTACTTCACAGATAAAGATTCTAGTTGTCTACTGATGCACTATGTTCTTCATCTGTAAATATGTTTGTAATTAATTGCTATGTTAAATTGTTAATCGCTATGTAATCCAGTGTAACTACTGTCTGTTTATCTTAACTGTGGAGCTTTTCTCCCCGGGCCTCAGCTGAAAATGGACCTACGTCCAGTCGGACACTCCCAGCCAACAAATGTAAATAAATAAATAAATAAATAATTGGCTTACTTTTTGGTGTCATTCTAAGGGGATCAAGTTCCTGCCAGTCTGGGACAACATGGTGGAGAGACCACTGTGCTTTGCTAGAGATGGCCTTCACCTGCCACCTCTAGGTTTTTGGTTGCTATAACAGTGAGGAAAGCCTAACTTTTGGCCGAAACTGGTCTGCTGTTTATTTTTTACTTTGGAGCCACCACATTAAACTTAAATAATTTTCACCCTTGGTGCTGGACACTTTTTGTTGTTTGACTATAGTGGTTTAGTCCATGCACCTGCCGTACTTGCAGATTTCCTTGTTTTACAGAAACTTATATGAGCCCAAACTCACTCACATAAAAGTTCCTGGACTTTGTTAACTCAAATGCCCTGGAAATAGTGCTCCACCTCACAAGGTGCTCCAATATTCTAGACCTGGTCCTCACCAATATGAGTGACCGATGCAATATCTCAAGTGTAAGGCGCACCGGTTGAATCTGATCACAAATCTGTCATTTATGAAATATTTTAAAGTACCTTGAGTACATTTTAAAGTAGCAATAGCAATAGCACCAGACCTCACTAAAGGAGGAGTCAGGCTAAAAATCTTCACCAAAGCTCCTAAGAAAAACAATATATCCTAAGGAAAGGTATAATTGACTTCCAAGCTCCATTTTCCATAGATGGCACTGACAACTATACTAAGGTACACAATGTTGCCCTGTTTAAATGTCTACAAAAATGTATAGACACAGCTGTGTCGGATAGGATTAAAGTAAGATCCAAAGGAAAAAATAAACCATCCTGGTGGATGTCTAGCATTAATAAATTATACAGTAAGTGAAAGAAGCTGTTGTCTAAAAATACAAAAGTGAGATCCTAGAATTGGAAAAGCACCCTCCTCAGACTAAACAAGCAAATGAGACAACTCATAAAATATTCAAAGAGCAACTTAGAAAAAAATTTAGAAACTAAAGCCAAGGATAACCATAAAGCTTTCTTCAACTACGTCCGCAACATAAAAGATAGGACTCAGATGTGTGTTGAACTAATTGTGGATAGCATCATATACACTGAGCCTGTGGAAATTGCAAACCTTCTAACAGACAGGCGAACATTTAATCACCCTATCCACCCAAAGCCATATCTACATCATCTTCTCCTCCCTGCATCTCCAAAGAGGAAGTCATCAGTGCTCTCTCCAAGGCTAAAAACTCAGCCTCCATGGGGCCAGATAGTATTCCAGGCTGCATTCTTAATGTTCTAAAACAAGAGCTAGCTACTCCATTAGGCACTCTATTCAACCACAACCTGAGTACTGGCCTTGTCCTCACTGAATGGAAAACAGAGACTGCTAAACCCCTCCACAAGGGCGGCTTGGCAACAAACCCTGTTAACTATAGGCTCATAAGTTTAACCAGCCTCATCTGTAAGGCAATGGAATGAATAATAATGGACATAATAAATAAGGATATAGGTGCCCTCCAATCCCTGATTCCATCCCAGTTTGGTCTGTCAAGGGCAGGTCATGCCTGCTAAACCTGGTGGACTTCTTCAAGAACATGACCAGAGCCATAGATGAGAGCAAGCCATGCACACAGCCTATCTTAACTTGGCCAAGGCCTTTGACACTATCCCACATTCAGTCATCACTGACAAACTAACACAGATGAATATCGACCCCTGTGTTATCAGGTGGGTTGTAAACTGTCTCACAAATTGACAATACTCAGTCAAAGTGGAAGACTTTACCTCTACCAGCAAACCTGTCACCTGTGGGGTCCCACAAGGCTCAGTACTGGGCCCCCTCTTGTTTGGCATAAACTTCTCAGAAGTCTAGGCCAAAACAGAGGGGTTGTGGCTAACCAAGTTTGTGGATGACTGCAGATTAGGCGCTATTGCTGAATTCCCTAATGATGTCAGCATACGTCAAAAGGGGCTTACACAGACCAATGAATGGTGCCAAAGCCATGGCCTTAAACTAAATGCTAAAAATTGCATCATTCCCTCTGGTAAAGACAATGTCCCTGCTGATTATAAAATAAACAGTAATACCCTAAGTACCAATTCAGTGCTTAAGGTATTACTGTTTATTTTATTATCAGCAGGGACATTATTTTTGCCAGAGGGAATGATGCAATTTTTAGCATTTAGTTTAAGGCCATAGCTTCAGTATACTGTGGTGGTGGTGCTGCAGTAGCGTTGTCGCCTCACAGTTAGACGTTGCCCATTCGATTCTCAGTTAGAGCGTCTTCTGTGTAGTGACATGCGTGAATGGGCATTCCTTCGTTGAAGGTTGTGTGTTAGGCCCGGCAAGTCAGTACGTAAAAATCTACTGCCAATCATTAGCGGACCAGATTTCCGCTGTGGCGACCCCTAACCAGGAAAAGCTGAAAGACACAAACAAACCCTAAGTACCAATTCAGTAGTGAGAGACCTGGAAACACAAGCTGACTGTGACCTCAACTTTGACCACCATGTATCTACTGTCATTTAGAAGGCATTCTATGTTGCTAACCTGATTAACAAAGGTATTGTCTTAAGAGCATAAGAGGTTATAACTCTCCTGCCATGTCCCTCACCAAGCCTATTACTGAATATAATGCTCCCTTTGGTATGTACCATATCAGACACTTGCAGCAACTTGAGTGACCTCAGAGATTTCTAACTAAGAAAATTCAGAGTCTCTAGCACATGTTTTATATGGACAGATTGATGTTGATGTCACTGTACTCAGCAGCATATAGACTACTTAAAGGTGACTTATGTCTGGTTTACATGGCTATCTCTAACCCAAATCTAATGGAAATGCTACACATCTGTAAGTCAAATGGGACTAGAGTCCCTCGTTCCAGGGACCTCAGTCTAGCCTGTGACATAAACAGGACCTGCTGGAGAGAGAGATAACATCTCTTAGAGATTGCCACTCTTCTGGAATAGGCTTCCAATCCATATCCAGCAGAGCATCTCTATGACCCTGTTTAAGTGCAATCTGGACAACTGGATGGGAAACAATACATTTCTGCCAGGGGTTGCCCTGGCTTCTTTCCATGACATGGGTAGTCTTTGCTAGAAAACCCTTTGACATAGACGATATCTCTCATGTAGTATTGTATTGGGATTTAATGGCTAGGCTTGTAAAGACCCTCGGGTCAATAATCTTGTAACATTTTATGAACCTATGAACCTAAGAGAGCAGGTCATTGCTGTACTCTCTAAGGCTAAAAACACAGCATCAACATCCCTGGTTGCCTTTTAAATAACTTAAACACCAATTTGGATTCCTATATAAAAACAGCCTCCAGACGGGCTATGTTCTGGCAGAATGGAGGACAGCAACAGTCATTCCTCTGCACAAAAGGGGACCATCAACTGACCCTGGGAATTGTAGACCCATAAGCCTGACTAGCCTCATCTGTAAGCTCATGGAAAGAATCATCATGGACCTTATCAACAAGGAAATAGGTAATCTCCAGGCTCTGGAGTCAACCCAGTTTGGATTCGTTAAGGGTACATTCATGACTGATAAATATGGTAGACTTCTTTGAGAAGGCCACTAAGGCTATGGATAAGGGAAAGACTGTACATACCACCTACTTTGCCCTGGCCAAGGCATTTTATACAATTTTCCAGTCAGAAATTATAGAAAAACTCTCTCAACTTGGCATAAACCCTATGTCACCAGTTGGGTAGCCAAATGGCTCACTGACAGGACACATACTGTCAAAGTGGGTGAATTCAATTCTAGTAAGAGCCCAGTCACCAACAGCATACCCCAGGGTTCTGTACTAGGTCCTATCCTGCATGGTATTTATTTCTAAGGAGTAAATGCAAATGTAGATGGCCTTTGGCTGACCAAGTCCGCTGATGACTACAAACTGGGGGCAATCACTGAATCCCAGAACAATTGGTGCTAGAGCCATGGATTGAAGCTAAATGCAAATAAGTGTATAATTATTCCCTTTGGGAAAGCAGATATCCCAGCTAATTAGAATATAGACTACACTTATCTAAGAATAGACATAGTTGTATGTAATCTGGGTACTCAGGTTAATAATAATCTGAACTTCCACCACTATATGTTTATAGTAATGAAAAAGTCCTTCTATGTGGCGCAATTCATAAGTAAGGGCATGGCACCCCAATCAAAAGATGTTATAATTATATCATAATTGGCACTCATCAGAGCAATAATTGACTACAATGCACCCTTTTGAATGTACTTCACCAGACATCTGCAGCAGATGGAGTGACCCCAGATGCTTCTCACCTGGAAGATACAAGTTATAAAAAAACAAGTCCTATGCAGAAAGATTGATAGCTCTGTCACTGTATTCATTCCCCTGCAGACTACTAAGGGGTGATCTGTGTCTGGCCTACAGGGCAGTCTCAGATCCAGCTCTGATGAAATTTTAAACATATGGAAAATCAAAATGCACAAGGGTCACTCATTCCAAGGAACTTAACATAGCCTCTGGCATAAATAAATCATGTTGGAGAGATAGATACAGCTCTCAGAGAGCACCCCTTCTTTGGAAAAAGCTTCCCATTCATGTAAGGTAAAAGCCTTTATTGACATTCTTCAAGTGCAATCTAGATCAATGGATGGGTTATTGTAAATTTACATCTGGGGTGGATCCTGTATCCCTCAGGGACAGAATCAGTCAATATTAGATACCACTGCATAGACTCATACCTCTGTAGACTTCATTCAGCTAGCTATTGAAAATTGGGAACGCAGGTTAAATATGGCCAGGCTTATAAGGGCTCTTGGGCCCATAGCCTAGTAATTGCCTATGAAACTATGAACCTATAAAGGACAAAGGGGATTGTGTTTTATGAGCAGGTAAAAATAATTTTATAGGTTCATACTAAGATAACTGCTCTTCTGAGCCATTTTAAGACTAGCCAATTGTCTCTTGTGAGACTCAAACCTGCACCTTGCACTTACAAGGCCAGCACATTAACCATAATGCCACCGAGAAGGCTAATAGCCAAGCCTCAAAAAAGGTGAGGTTGGAGGTACATAGAATGGAAACTAATGAACGGATTATGGCAATGGATGTTTTATTAGTAGACTATTCTGTAGGAGGAAAAGACAACAAAATGAAATGGCATAAGAGGGACAATGTGACTACTGTGTGCTAATAATATTTCATATCAATTAGTTGTTGTTGCTACAAATTCATCATTCTACAGGTGGGGTGTTTCCTGCATGGAGTCTGAAAGCTCTCGCTGTGCTAATGTGTTTTTCACTGGGTACTGCAGTTTTCTTCCAAATCCCAAAGGCATGCCTTAAGAGAATTGATGGTCCACCAAATTATATATATATTTAGGAGTGAGGTCCTTGAAATGTAGCCCGGTCACAGTTTTTCATGTCTATTAGGTATCTGCTCCTTTTCCATTATCTGAGTTATTATGTATAAAAAAAGGAATTATGGGGGGGACATCCCACACTGGAGTGTAGGGGGTTGAATCCCTGAAAAATATACCATTATATGTTTTTTCTTTGTGGGTTTTTGTATTTCAGACTCAGTTATAATGGATTCATTTTAATGCTTTGTACTATGTGGCATAGGTCCATCAATATGAATAAACTGTAATGTTAGAAAAACAACAGTATTTTCTTTCTTTCTTTCTTTGCGTCAACCAGGCTAGAGCTTTAATCCAGTGGACCCTTTTATGTTCAGCCCTGGAAAAGACAAATGATAAATGACATGCAAATTCTGATGAGCAACAAAACAACATGGGACTTTACAAAGAAATTACATTGCATTTAACTATATATACTATATAAAACAGTAATGCCCTGACAGGGTACATTTGCACTAAACAAGATAGTATCAAGCATTAGAAATTTCACAGAAATGGCATCATCTTTAAATATATACAATATACACAAAATCCTTTCCACAGGCAAGATAGAACAGAATTAGTGAAGTTCTAATGAAAACAGAGGGTAATGTGGTAGAACAGGGTATTAGTTGGAGTAAGGGACAAAGGCAGAGCAGAGTGAGTATAAAAATAATATAGTTAGAAGGATAAGGAGTCTAATGAGTATCTGGCATAAAGGCTTACTATTAACCTTTAGTACTACCAGAAAGCTGTCCATGATGTTTCCCTATTAAGATATCATTTTCCCTCTTTGATCAGGTGCTTTTTGAGTTGTGGTCTAAGATTTTAATGGAGGTTGTGAACGTTATTTGGTCTGCAGTGGTGTTCCAGACTTTGGGAGCAAGCATGCAAAAAAAGTGTCTTGTGGAATTTATAGTACTGGGATAGCTAATGAGAGAGGCCTTTGAATGGTGGGGGTGATCATTCCGAGTGTCTGTTTGCAATATATGAGTCTGTTGTTTCTGTGCTGATAAATTGGAAAATTACGATTCTCAGTAGGAATGTTATTCTCTGAGGTATAGGGAACCACTTATTTTTAAAAGATGGGGAACAATGATGTTCTCCTTTGAGTGCTAGTTTTATAAATCTGCAGATGCTATTTTATATGGGTTATACAGTGGAGACATTTTTTTTGATGGCTTTTATCAATAATTGGAACCCCATACTCCAGCTGTGGAAGCAGTACTCCTTTATGAATGGCTGCCCTGCTAGCAGGTGATAGAAGGTGAGAGATTTTCCAAACCTAAAAGAAAAAGTTGCTTCTCAAAGTTAAGTTTAGTGAAGTCCTAAAAAGTCAGTGTTGGGCCTAACCAGATCCCTATATATTGTACAGTTTCAATAATTTCACTATTATCTAATCAGAGGTGGTTTGGGTAAGTTTTTGCTGTATCACAAAGACATAGTTTTGGTCTTTTTTAAAGTACTTTTTATTGAAGTTGGCTTTATGGCTATGTCCCTCTATGGTTCTGTCATGCTCTTGCTGGACAGTGGAAAAAATGCAAGGGACACACACAGAAAGATGTGACAGAACCATGGAGAGACAGAGAGGGATACACACACACACACACACACACACACACACACACACACACACACACGCACGCACGCACGCACGCACACACGCACACACACACACACACACACACACACACACACACACACATATGAATATATATATATATGAAGGCAAATTCATTATGGTAGGTGAGAGAACACTATTCTAAATGTCATTTCAATTATAATAGTATAGGAGTTGATTATTTAACATGTTGTACAGCCTGCTCTGGTTTCTATATAGGAAATAATAAAAATAAATTAAAACTTGAGAGTATATCAGCATGAATATTCCATTAAGAAAATGATTTAAACAATGATTTGGCAAAGAATAAAAATGCATGTAAGGGTTTTAATAAGTTTATGTTTTTTTTGTTTTGCAACATTAAACAGGGTAAAAGGGGAGGTGATTGGTGCAGTCAGCTATTTTACAGATATTTCTATTGGCAAATTATATTGGAGGCATATCATCCTCTTAGCTTGAATGACTTTATGTCTATTAGTAGTGTTTTGAAGCATAACCATGATACATTAAAACTATTTTATTATATAATGTAAGCATGTTAGGGAGTTAATAATGATGATAGTTTTGTATATATATTTTATTTATATTTAATATGTAACATTATTCAGGCAATTTTTTAAGAATGCAGTGCTTGAAAATCATATGACATCAATAGTTTTTGATTGGAGGATTGGAGAATCAAGGATATTTGAATGTGGATCCGATGTACTTTTACTCTTCTGAAGAAGTCTGTCTTTATGGATGAAATACTCAGTATTAAAGGAAAACTCCACCTTCTACTACAATTTAACACAATTCATAGGCTGCTTTTTTCCCTACAATATGATTCCAACACTGTGTAGGTAGCTAGAACCTGCTTGCATTTTATAAAACTGTCATTTCCTCACTTTGGCTTCAAAGGAAGTGAAAGACCACTGATTTTTTGTTTAAGCTAACTTCTCACATGTGTTGCAGAGGAATTTGTCTGTAACTAAATGATATACCACAGGCATGGAGAAATTTGTAGTCAGGAGCTCAGGTTGTTGAAATAAGACAGAGAGGTGTGAAACTGTTTTCCATTGTCTTTATTTGCAGAGAGAAGAACTTACACTGATTCACAGCTGCTTACAATGTAACTATGCCTTTCATAGCAAATTAGATCAGTCAATGGTTCAAAGACAGTTGCCATATCTTTTGACAGATTTATGTAAGCAGCATCACAATATTGAAATGCTAAGCTTTAAACTTAAATTGTTTGTTTATACTACTTAACATTTTAAGGTGATTTGACTGTAGTATCAAAAATGACTGTGACATTTACAGAAAAGTCAGAAAATATTTTTCTTGTAAAGTATCAGCACATTTACCAAGTGTAGGGGAGGGGCTGTCAATTTATCTTGGGCTACAAAAACATAATTTGAACAAAGGCATTTAATTTAGCACTTAATTGGTTGCAGCTGTATAATTCCTTAGTATACTGTAAAACAAGCCCTGAGACACACACAAATGAGGGCCATTCAAGAAATAAAAGAAAAAGTCCTGTTACAGACTGTATATAAGATGATATTGACTGACACATCGCATTATATTTTATTTTATTTATTTATTTTACATTTGTTTACCTGGATAGTCTGACTGGATGTATATCCATTTTCAGTGGAGGTCCGGGGAGAAAAGTTCCAAATAGACAAACTTACATAAATAATATTAGAAAGTATAAAACAAAGTATAAAACAAGTGATTATGTACAATGGTTATTGGTGTTCCCTAACTTGGACTCACAATTCACTTGGTCAGACACATTTAAAATGCAAGAGACATCATATTGGATACATAGCTTGGTGAAGTAGTTACATGTTGCGATATATACAGATTATGTTTTCATTTTATAACTTAATCAGGGTTAGTACACGGGCAAAGCCAGTTCTCTTTTAGATACTGTTTGAGTTTTTTTTTTTTTTGAAGAGACCTATGTAGGATTGCAAGGTTATATAGCTTGGCGACCAATTCCAGGTTTTGCCAAGAAAGTTGGCAAAGTATGGATTCACCAGCAGCATTATTAGCTTTGTGGGTTTGGACCAGTAGTTTGCTGGCTGACTGTAAGGATCTCAGGTTGCTATATGGCTTAATAATATTTATAAGTGAGGAGTTATCCTCAGGGTGGTACAGAATGTTGTGTGCTATTAAGAGTGGATTAAATTGAATTAAGCTGGGCAGTTCTAGCCACTCTAGTTGTTTCAGGTTCTGGCAGTGGTGGGTTCTATAAGTGGAGCCAGTGGCAAATCTGGGAATATGGTTGTAGCTATGGGAGAGCTTACCTAGTTTGGATTTTTTGAGGTTTGAGAGTACTGGCGAGGCATATAAAAGGGTAGAGAGTAGATGTGACCAGATGATTGCAGTCCTAGCTAGTGGGGTTAAAAATGTTTTGTTTCTATACAGTGATCCAAGCTTCTTATTGATGGTCTGTATGGTTTTGTTGACCTGTAGGTCAAATGTAAGATTATTGTCTATGATAACCCCTTGGAGCTTAGTGTGTTGATCTGGGGAGATAGTGGTACCGTTGTTAAACATGACAGAGAATGAAAGTGTGACTGATCTCCTAGTGGGGGTAAAGAGTAGAAGTTTAGTTTTATTGGGGTTCAGCAGTAGGCGTTGTTTGGTGAGCCAGTTCTCAATAGTGCTGAATGTATTTTGGTTTAGGATTTGTAGTTTGGATGGGGAGGTGGCTGAGCAGATCAGAGTGGAATCATCTGCATATTGAATATAGGTAGCTTTAGGGATAGCAGTGTGAAGGTTGTTGATAAAAATAGAGAAGAGTAGTGGACCTAGTATGGAGCCTTGAGGGACACCAAGTGTGAGAGGTAGCTGGCTGGAGAGTTTGCCGTGCCATAATACCGCCTGTTGTCTACCAAACAGGTAGGACTGGAACCACTGGATTGTGTGCTTATTGAAGGAAATAGACTTGAGAGAGAGAATGAGAAGTTCATGGTTGACATGTCAAAGGCTTTTGATAGGTCAAGAAAGAGGGCGGAGGATAGCTTATTGTTATTCCTGTTTTGGTTTATGGCATTAGTAAAGGAGAGGAGGGCTGAGGTGGTGCTATGGTGTGGCCTGAAGCCATTCTGGGAGTTGGATATTAAGTTATTCTGTGTAAGGTACTGCATTAGTTGCTTGTGTACACATTTCTCCATTATTTTGGCTAGTGGGGAAAGAATGGCAATGGGTCTAAAGCTGGATATGTCAGAAGAACATCCACCTTTGTGGAGTGGGATGATGTGGGAGGGGATAGCACTTTCGGATAAGGTTCTGTTGATTAGGATAGATATGGGATATGCAATGGCATCTGCCGCTATTTGTAGGTACTCTGCAGGGAGGAGGTCAGCAGCGAGGGTGGTAGGTTTTAGTTTTTTATAAGTGCTTTGATAAAACTAGTGGATATCAGTTGGAAGCTAAATTGGGGGTGATTAGTGGGTAGTTTAGGGATGTGGTTTAGATTTGTGGGGGTTAATTGATTTGTTAGGGATTGGATTGTTTCAGTGAAAAAGTTATTATAAGCGGCAGCTATTGTCTCAGGGAAGCTATGGGTGTGGTTAGCTGGGGTTGGGGGTGGTAGAATGACCTACATGTAGAAGTTGATTTAGGCCTGCCCAGAACTTTTGAGAGTGGTTTTGGTGTTTTGTTAATAGGATGGGAATTCACTACTACTTCCTTAAATCTAGCATGACTCATATAAAGTAGACTTGAAATGGATTATGGGAAAGGGAAAGGCTTGAAAAAAATAAGATCATGTTGATATGTCAAGCCCTATTGACAGCCATTTTGCAGAAAAAATATTAAAATTCTATAGAAAGCAGTCAGGGTGATTTTGAGATATTAAAATAACTGAGAAAATAGCGATAGTGTGAATAATAGATCTTTTTAGTTCTAAGGTGGAGTTTTCCTTTAAATATTTCATGGTGTGTTTAGAGTACATCCATTGTGGTGCTTTTTATGTTGCTTTGTATGATGTCTTTGGTATTTTTGTGATTTAGTAATCTATTTCTATGTCATTTGTAAAAAAAACAGCTAGATTTTATTTACTGACTGGCTTTTTTAGCTGGATGTCTTTAAAACACTATTTAATTATTATTGTAGAATGGTACATATTTATCAGTGAAAATCTAGAAAGAAAATGTTGCTTTGTCTGACAGTTAATACACAGGATTAAGGGTATGAGATGTTTATTAACAGCTTCTTGTAGCCAATTTTTTGATTTGCTATTGTCTGGTTCTAAGTAACCCAATTATCCAGACAGTGTTCCCATGTTGCTCCTGAAAAGGGATACATTTGCCCAATGAACTTATTTAATTAACAAATTAGATATAGATAAGCACATGCTAGTCTCAGGTAAATAATGCTAATATTTCTAAAGCTATACAAGAAGGCTGCATGATTTTGATTGAAAATCATGTTTAGGATGCAAATAAAATATTGGATTTACTACTGAATTTTGGAGAAATATCTGGCTTAAGAGTGAATTGCAATAAACTGGTAGTAATAAATTGGTAGTCTTTCTTATAACTCCTGTGGCATTATCCTTGTTATCAACTGCTTCCAATGATATGTGCACTCTGTGTGACTCTTCCCCTTTGTATTTTGGGTTAAGCTTCATTCAAACATTCACAAAATGTTGATACTTTATTATAGTAAATTCTGGCAAGAAGATTTTACAAGGATTCATGCTTAGAAGAGATTATTTCTTTCTTTAGGATGAAGTAACTAGATTAGTTAACATGGTTTCTCATCTAAATATACAGTGCAGGTTTGAATGTTAAATATTAGTGTACAACACCTTTTATAATTCTCTTGGTTAATAATTATTTGTGGATCTGTCATGTAGCAGTGGTTACAAGGTTGCATATTACATCTTTCTGTAAACTCCCAGATATGTTATCAGTTATGGTCTTGCAGAAATATCTTCATAAAAATGGAAATTCTTGAGATACTGAATCATTTTCCAATAATAGGGACTTGAACCAATAACAATCATTTTTGTGACTGGTAGTATAGCGTGTCAAGCATTTGGAAAAAAAATTATATATTTTTGATTGTTAAATATTTGCAGTCATTATTATCCTTAATTAATTACTAGAGTTCTTATTTTGTACATGATTAAGCTGATGCTATTACTTTTCAAAATTATGATTCTGTACTTCTAAGTTCTTAACTATCACTATGGATGGACAATTTCACATAGTTTTTCCAGCCACTTTGGTCGACATGGGCATCCTGAGTCAGCGTAACAGCTGCCTCATGTTCACTGACAACCCTCTACTGCTAGTCCATACAAACACAACGTGTGAGAGATGCAACTATATTAAGAACCTTAAATCCATGCTCTCTCACACAACAGTCAGTACACATGACAATGAGTGGGTTGCCAGCATGCACACCTCACCTCCTACTCCACCCAAACCCACATCACACATACCTACATATGTGGAGGTCCACACCAGAATCATACCTAAACACCAGAGACATCAGAAACACAAACACAAGCACGCTACACATAATACTTCCTCCTCAGAACACAATACACATAATAGCTCACACACTAGTGTCTCACCGGTCAAACCCTTAAGGCAAAACATAAAATCAAACATATTAGTCATAGGCAATTCCATCATGAGACACACTGATGTCCCTGTCACCAGGGTGGATAAGGAAAAGGTCATGGTCAGCTGTCTGTCAGGTGCCAGGATACGCCATATCACACATACACTCAAGTATTTCAACAGCAGGTACAGTTATGACTCCATCATAGTCCATGCTGGTGTAAATAACTTGAGATGTCCCTCTCTGGACTATGTGAATAGAGACATGACTGAGCTCTCAGATTATGTGTCTCAGGCAGGTATGTCCCAAGCCTTAAGAAGCATTTTACATTCACCTAGGATAATAACTCAACACAAACAAAAAATGATTGACTTCAACAATTGGCTTAGCTTCTGGTGTCATTCTAAGGGGATCCACTATCTGTCAGCCTGGAACGACATTATCAACAGACATTGATGCTTTACCAGAGATGGTCTTCATCTGCCACCCCTGGGATTTTAGCTACTGGCTAAGGCTCTTGCCACCCCATAGTGCCTTTTTAGGCAGTGTCTCAAGGACAAAATTCCCAATGTAAAAACTCCATCTAAAACAACCTCAAGGTTATGCTGCTAAATGCTACCATGAAATAGCACTCACTGGAAGCTGTCCAGACCTTGGAAAATGCAGACATTTGTGCAGTCACAGAGACCTGGTTCAAAGCTGTAGAGATCACCCAAGCCATACTGGGTTACACCTTCTTCCACATGTTCAGACCTCACACTGAAGGCATCAAAACTAAAGGAGGCAGTGTATCAGTATTTATTAAAAACAAATACATATCTAGATTGGTTAAACAGCATTATTCACTAGAGACACTTCAGATGCAATTAACTGTTGATAGGGTACCTATTCAAGTCATTGCCAGCTACAGGACCCCTCCATTAAGCAGGACACCCACTCTGCCTATTAAGATCTACTTGAGTGCATCAAGATACATCCAAACACTATGGTTTTGGGCAGCTTTAACTACCCATCCATTAACTGTGTATATTACTCATGCTCAAACTCATTTGCCCAAAGCTTCCTTGACTTTGTTAACTCTAATGCCCTAGATCAGCTGGTTGACACCCCCACAAGGGGTGGCAACATCCTTGATCTGGTGCTTACCAATATGGGGGACCACTGTAGCACCTCCACTGTGAGGTCCTCCCTGGTGAGATCTGACCACAAATCAGTCTCATTTAATATAGCTATCACACCTGTCCTGCTAGCAGCAGCTAAACTAAAAAAAACATCTCCAGAGTAGATTATAACCTCTTACAGGATGGTATAAATAGCTTCATTGCATCTCGTCCCTCAGATGTAACTGGTAACTATGCCAAGCTCTATACCAATGCTTTATACAAACACCTGTGTAACTGCATTCACTCAGCCATACCTGTTAGGACTAAAAAAGCTCCTCAAGGAAGAACAAACCTGCCTGGTGGACAACTGCCATTTACAGGCTTTACAATAAGAGGAAGAAATTGCTGTCTAAGAGTAAGAGGGGCCGAGTCCTCCTAAACTGGAAACACTCCCTCCTCAGCCTAAACAAGCAAATAATACTTCTTGTGAAGTCCTCCAAAGCAAACTACAAGTCCAAATTAGCTTTCTCAATAAATGACAACCACAAGTCATCCTATAGTTACATCCGTAACCTAAAAACAAAGGCCCTGATTTGTGCTAAAGTGGTAGTTAATGATACCACATATACTGAGCCTGTAAACATAGCTAACCTGTTGGCCGACAGGTTCTGTGAAAACATCGCTCCCCTGTCCCTACCACACATACCCGATGACATCCCTACCACCTGTTGCCTACCTTGCCCACTCTAAGGCCAAAAACACAGCATCTATGGGATCTGATAACATCCTAGGCTGCATCCTACATTGGCTTCAACATGAATTAGCAACACCATTGGGTACTCTTTTTAATCATAGTCTAAGCAGCAGCTTCATACCAGCTGAACAGAACACAGCCACTGTTATTCCCTTGTGCAAAGGTGGTGCTTCCACGGACTCCGGGAACTATAGAACTATTAGCCTGACTAGCCTTATTTGCAATGCCATGCAGTGAATCATCATGGACCTTATCAACAAAAACATAGGTGATCTCCAAACACTTGACCCTACTCACTTTGGATTTTTCAAAGGAAGATCATGCCTATTAAACCTGGTGGACTTCTTCAAGATGCATACAGCCTACCTAGACTTCGCCAAGGTGTTTGACACTGTCCCCAACTCAGGCATCATTGAGAAACTCATCCAATTAGGCATCAACCATTATATCCTTAGATGAGTCCTAACTGGCTCACTGATAGAACTCATATAGTCAAAATAGGGGAATTCACATTCATTAGCAGACCTGTAACAAGTGGTGTTCCACAGGAATCATTTCTGGGACCTCTACTTTTTCGAATCTATTTCTCTGAAGTACAAGCAAGAACTAAAGGTCTGTAGCTGACAAAGTTTGCCGATGACTGCAAACTGAGAGCGGTCATAGAATTTCCAAATGATGTCAGCCTCCTACAAGAGCTTCTTCCACAAACAAATGATTGGCACCTAAGTCATGGCCTTAAACTGAATGCAATAACATGTATTATTATTCCTTTCAGTAAAAGTGATGTTCCTGCAAACTACCACATTAATAGCAACATCTTAAGTGTGTACTCAGTGGTGAGAGACCGGGGCACACATGTTGACAGCCACCTTATCTATGACCACCATGTCTCCACAGTGGTAAGAAGGGCATTCTATATTGCTCATCTCATAAGTAAGGGCATTGCCTCCAGAAAAAAGAAGTTATAACCTCCCTGAACTCTTCCCTCATTAGGTCATTAATTGAGTACAATGCCCCTTTTGGTATGTACCTTTCCAAACACCTGCAGCAATTGGAGAAACTGCAAAGATTCCGTACAAGAAAAATTCAAGGTCTTCAACATCTCTCCTATGGGGATCATCTGAAATCACCATCACTTTATTCTGTTTCATACAGACTACTCAGAGGTGAACTCTGCCTTGCATACAAGGCAATCTCTGAATGCTTTATTGGAAATGCTGCAATTCCATAAGTCAAATGGTACACAGGCTACTAGCTCTAAAGACTTTAACCTGGTAAGTAACATTAATAAAACCTGCTGGAGGGACAGGTTTGTCTCTCAGAGGTTACCACACCTTTGGAAAAGACTCCCACTTCATGTCAAACACAGTACCTCATTGTCCCTCTTCATACGCAATCTAGATGACTGCATGGGTGACTGTAAGTTCACTCCAGGGGTTCCACCTGTGTCCCTCTTGGACAGGTAGAATACGTGCTGGTCATGGAAATAAGGGTAAGAACTTGACTAGGCTCGTAAGGGCCCAAGGGCCATTAGCCATTAGCCTAGTAACTTCCTATGATCCTATGATCTTATAAACATTATCAAATGGTTAAATCTTTAAATATTGTATCACTGTTTTTGCTTGGTTCTACAGTAAAAAAAGAAAGTAAATTTCTTAAGAGCCAGTTTATAATAGAGCAACATAGATGTTTTGTCAAGAATTTTATTAATGATTAATAGCTTTATAACAACAGATTTACAAAGCATAATCAAATAAAAAAATAAACTTACACTGGCATCAGTTAACATTGACATGACATTAACATATGAAAATTATCATTTTTGTGAAGTTCATCTTCTTTTGTATCTGTGATGGCTTATGCTTAAAAGGTAATAGTTCAAAAAGTAAAAATGAAAGAGAATGAAACTGAGGTGTCTGACGGAAGGCAGCAAAGTTGAACTCTTGCATTTAGAGAAATGAACTAATGCTGCATTGCATGTGTGTTCATACTGACTCAGATTACATTTCAAGGTATTATTGAAAGTCCTAATGTTGACCAGAAAGTTTTAAGATATGGGTTTAAAAGTGGCACTCATCAATAAAGTGTTTATATCCCTTTGGTAATGTTTAATATAGATATTAAATGCAGAATCATTGAAATAGAAAACACGTGTACATCAGGAAGGCTAAGAAAGAAAATATGGAGTATTTCCTATTAAGAAACTAAAGATAAGAAGATAACTAGGGTGAAAGCAAATGAGAAAAAAAGAATGCAAATATGTTGGTAAATAGGAGATGTCAGCAATGTTTTTACACATGCGTGACAAGGATAGAAGACAGAATAAGTAAGAAATTCTTAAAGTTAATTGACAGGGGAAGCTTGGTTGAGTATGCAAACACCAGTTTCAAAATGGGGGCTTTTGAAATATTGAGGATTATAATTTCAGCTTTGGAAAACAGGAAATGGAAATGTTAATGAACGTGTATTTGTGTGTATGTATACATGTGTATCTGTGTGTGTATATTTATATCTATATCTATCTATCTATATATAATTAGGGTCTATGTTAAATCATCGAATGCATAAAAAAGCGAACTATGATTTATCGAATCCATGTAAGCGACAGTTTACAATCTCGAAAGCTTAAAACAGCTATTTTTTTCCAAGGGAAAAAAATCACTGTTCCACAAAATAAAAAAAAAATTGTAAAGCATTACATAAAGTGAGGAGTTGTGCCCCCCACACACCCCCTACTTAAATATATCAACTTCAAGATCGCACTACAATCATGAAAACGGCAAAGTAATGGAAGCAGCCAAGCGATTTCTTTCCCAGGGAAAGAATTCTCTTATATGCTGTTTCGTTATTTTGCCTTTTCTTGCTTTCAGGTTCAATCAAGACACATTCGAAAGAATGTGTCTTCGATCCTTTAATAGGAACCCTACAGCTATATATATATATGTGTGTGTGTGTGTGTGTGTGTATATATATATATATATATATATATATATATATATATATATATATATATATATAAGTCTACTTCAGAAGACTGACATACCAAAAGCCGACTCCCAAAATATTGATAGACCAAAAGACTGAATTCCAAAATACTGAAAACTCAAAATACTGAAGGATGGAATTTGCCCTTTCTCCACTGTTGTGCAGTCTTGGAGTTGGTATGTATAATTAGCAGGGGGGTGTGGAGGTGCAGCCCCCCACATGACGGGTGTAGGAGAGCTTGCCCCCAGTAGGGAGTTTTGGACAGTCAATTCCAATGCAAACATCTTCAAACATATAACAGCAAGTTTTAAAATTCATATTTGTTTATTTGAATAATGGATATTTTTGAAAATATAGGACTTTACAGTAGCATGTTTCTCATTTCAGATTGATAGCTCTTTTAAATGTTTCATCTGAGAATGATGAAAGACTGTAAACAAGTGCTGGATGTAATATATTGGAAATTTAAATTCAAATTAATAGAGCGCATAATGTATGGCAATATATTAAGTACAAAGAAGGCAAATGGAACACACAGATTACTTCTAAGGGAGTATCAAGAGACATTTATTGTCATAAATGAACATGTGTATTAATGGCTCATTTCATAATCAAGACAAAGAGTAGTACATGGCAGATAGAAGAAGGTAGAGGTGATGCCATTGTATAACACATTAAGTAAATATCATAGTCCAGGCATTACAGGTTTAAGAGTTTTGAATTCCATTATATGTAGGATATTACAAAGGACATGAAAATGAAATTGGGATTGTTTGTATTGTTTTACTAGATAATGATTGGAAAAAGGAGGCTTAGTGAATGAAACCATGCATCTCAACCTTTTAGTGCATGCTATCTAGATAAATAATTGGGGAGAACAGCCAAAAAATAGGTACAGATTTTAAATTTTGCTCATAAACTTGGATAGTTGCTAGAATAATAGGAGTTGTGTTAATGTACATTTTCTGAAGGATGTTAAGTTTGAAACTCAAATGTATGTAATTATTTAGTGACTTCAATCATTAGTGATTTGTTAGAAAATCACAAATTTTAGAGCAACAGTCCAAAAATATGAGGCAACAATTTAGACAGTTGAGGGGTATGTATGAAACTTGAAAGTTGAATTCCACACTAATTTATCACATGCTTTTATCGTGTATTAGGAAGTTTGACAGAAAAAGTTAATAGATGTGCAAGCAGTATGGGTCAGATTCATTCTAATAAACTGGCAAGGAAGTAACTCACTATGAGGTCAATTAATTGATGGTGCTGTAATAAAGATGTTTGTGAGAAAAAGTCTATTAACGATAATAACTGGGAACATATCAAATATGGAATTCAAACTCAGTTTTGTTCTTCATAAATCCTGGATTATACATATTTTACATATATTTTGTTAAGGTTTGTATAGTGTATGGAATATGCAGCAGAAAAAAAGAAAACAGAAAAAAGTAAATTTTTGGAAACAAAAACCTGGAACATTGGAATGCCATCATTGTCCTATTTCTGTACATTTGAAGTATATATAACTGCTGCACTTAACAGAAAAAAAAAATTTTTTTCTTTGTTAACTTAGTTAGTCCCATTAGATTAATGGCCTCTTCTTATAGGAGACCCTGGGTGGCATTTATACTATGTGGAGAAATTCTCTGATTCATTCTCTGATTACCTGCTTAACCTGGTTCTGAATCACATTGAGCCTGAACTTATCCTGGGACTCAATGGGCACAAGAGAAATGTATTCTACATAAAGTAGCAATTTGTTTGCAAGACATAAACACATACACAAGCTCACATGCACACGTGCACACACAGACACACAACACACATACACACACACAGATAATCTGTAGAATTGGCAGTTCAACTACAGCATGTATTAAGGACATGGAAGGAAACCAGAAACTCTGTGTAAGTCTACACTGATGCAAGGAGGGAATGCAGACTCTGCACATAAACTACCCCATTATATAGCTGAACTAGAGAAGTATACATTTTGAGTTAGTAATGTTAACTGGTGCAAAGATTGATAAATATAATACTGAGCCTGATAACTTAATGGCACAAATAACTTTGAATAATAATGCTGTATGGCAAGATGGTGTGTAATAAATCATATGTGCCTGTCCAGTATTCTACCAGTTGTGGAATGTTATAAAATATATTCCAATGTCTGTTTATATTACACAGTACCTCTTTAAAATTGCTCTGATGTCTTCACAACCATTTTAGACATCTGTCTGGTGTTTAGAATGATTTTTGCAATGTATTCAGGACATCTCTGTCCACCAGTAGGATGAGGCTTTACTATGAATTCTGTGTTCGTAGGAGGTTACTAAGCTAATGGCCCTAGGGGCCTCCTGTGTTGTTGCTGTGCAATTCTGAATAAAAGGTCATCAATCTAATCAGACAAATATATTAGATTTCTCGCATTTGCTTGTACAAAAATCTAAATATGTGGATGACTTGAATGAACTAGCTTATACCTTCACCAATGTGTTAATGAACTGAAAAAAAAACTTTTTTATTTATGGCCTGTAAAAGACTGCAACTTTGAAAGTCCATAATGTTGGAGATGACTAACATAGTGTCACTCATTTTGTGGTGGCTGTTATTCTCTCATTAGTTGTTCCATTCTTATAATTACCACATCGGGCCCTGTCGTCACCAATGATTTCTTAGGTTACAAATGGTAGCCAGCAAAACCCCTGCATGGACAGTGTTATGAAAATACAATACTTTAATAGTGGGAAAATTTCAAAGTACTTTAATATTGGGATGACTTTAATCAGTGCTCTGCATAGACAGTACTAAAGAGGCATATAACATTTTCCAGTGGTGGCTGGTGATTTCAAATCAAAGGGGGGCTGCAGGAGACAGCTAAATGGGTGGGGTCAATGGGAAGGGGTGTGGCCAACTAGAAAGGGGAAGAGCTATGCTCAAAACCACAAAAACTAACTAAATACACTGCCCTGGATGCCAGACCGTCATTATGAGAGTCCAATCAAGACAAAATGAAGTGTAGAAGAATAAAAATATTTCAATGCATTGGCTGCATGACAGCTTACTTAGTATCTAGAGGGAAACAAAAAGGTTGTGAGGCATGAAAAAATAAATTACTTTTTAAATACATTAATGGAATGCCAGTCAAAATCAAGTATAAGAAAAACAAGCAACACTCAACTCAAACCACTTCTTGCACTGCAGTTCTAATTATAATTTATATTCAGCTTTATTAAAGTACCAAGTAACATGCTGAAAGTAGATGCCCCCACTTGTAAAAATGTTTCTTATCCAAAAAAAGACCTGCTGCCTGACAACTATCTACTTGTTTCATGGGGAAAACATGATCAAAGTAAAAAATGAAAAGCAAACAAGAAATAAGCTCAAGATACATTGCTTAAAAGGATTACTGTACAGGTTATGGACCACACAATTGGCATTCTGTTTAGTTTATGGGTAAAGCCTGCAGAGATGACTGGAAATCTCCAGGTGTAATGAGCTTCTTAAAATAATGTAATCTGTCCTTTATTACAAATACTGTCATATGTATTTCAATACCCAAAGCTTATACATTAACTATTTAAGTATTCTCTACATGGCAACAACAGAAAGGCTTTCAGTGTTGGCAATTCTTTAACAGTATGCCTATTAAAGCTTGCTTGCACCTTACGATCTCAGCCAAGCTTACCTGATGGCCATTAAAGTATTGCTACTTAAACACAGAGCAACAGGCACTTTGAGTAATAAGCATAAATCAACAGTACAAAAAAATATGACAGAAACTAGACCATTCTGCAAAAATCAATGACAGATGAAAAGCCACTCTAGTACTTGTGTCTACCTTGGATGGGGGGGATACTCTGCACATTTACACTGCATAACTACTCCTTGCCATGCTTCGACACATCCAGAGTCACTACATAGGGGAGTGGGGTGCAACAAGTATGTCACAATTTGAAATGTCTCTGGCTGACTGTGATGGCCCTGACACATTTGTCCTACCTCTCAACCTCAGAGCAAGAAATCCGGACAAAGCCATACAAAGAAGTGGGACAAAGGCCCAAAAATAAGGACAATTTTTAAATATTGCTCTTATAAACTTAGAAAGATAATAGAATAGGTCTTGCATTAGTATGAATTTTCTGAATGGTATGAAATCTGAAACTCAAATGTTTGTCATTTTCTAACTTCAGTCTTTAATGATTTGTCACTAATTTGCCAAAAAAAACCCACAATTTTATGAAAAATGGACCAAAAATGTGATGTAAAAATATAAAATAGCCACACAATACAGCTGGGAACCTGTCAAAGAAGGGACACTTTAATATTAGTACTGCTAACCTGAGCAGCTGACAAAGTAAAAGAATCTACATGCATTTCTGAAATAAAAGTAATCTATAACTGATTATTACAGTTATTTCTTAATTGTAAACCCTCCATGTTTTCTTCCAAAATTGCTATTTTGTGGAGGGATTATTAGGTGGAAGAGCAACATTTTGAGCCAAAATCAGGGACAGTTGAGTGGTTTGGCTATGCCTAAATCTATAAAGCAATTTATTTGCATGTACCTCTCAACCTGTTAATGCAATAAATCTGGACAAGGCCAAATATATTTGGGGAACATATAAACAGTACTAAACATTGCTCTTGTATAAACTGAGACAGTTGATAGAACAACAGGTCTTACTTTAGCATGCATTTTTTTGAAGGTTATGAAGTCTGAAACTCAGTGTGTCATTATTTACTGACTTAATTCCTAAATGATTTGCCAGAAAACCACACATTTTATGAGGAACAAACCAAAAATAAGAAGCAAAAATCTATTAATTCTTTGAAAATCTGGACAGTTGGGAGGTATAGTTCAGCTGGGGCTGCCTTTAAGTTTGCCGCCATTCCCCCTCACAAAATCATGGTCGAATGGAGCCTCCCCCTGCAGCCATTCCAATGATCCATTACTTGGCTATTTCACTTCATTTACCATAAACACTAATGTGCATACTGATTTACTTCTATGATGATTTGGACTTCATTTGAAAGTTTTATTTTGCATTTTACAGCACAAATACTAAGACATCTGCTAAACAAACTTATCATTAAAACTTCTCTGCCCTTGAAACTCACATTCATTGAAACATCATTGAAACCCACATTCAAAGAAAATACATTTTACCAGTGGCAGAACTGCCCAATTCAGAACATCTTTCCAGTAAACAATTAAACAAAATGCATGCACCCATAATGACAAAACTGCCCAGTTCAGAACATTTCCATCATAAGTCTAGTCAAACTTCTACAGTCCACCATTATCAGTAAATATGCACAATTCTACAGTCCACCATTATCAGTAAATATGCACAATCTCTGAAGAAGTAAAAAAGTCATCTAAATAATTCCACATTAAATAAATCTGTAACTAATGAAGAGGTTGCTGCTAGCAAGCACCTTTATATTTCATGGTTTCATCGAAAAATAAAGTGTCTGATGCCCCTGAGGAATAAATTGCCTATATTACATTAAAAATGATAAGCTAGTAATATTGCAATAGGAAATGGATAGCAAACTGATAGCAGGCTCATAGTTAGTATCTTAACTTTTTTAGTACGGCAGCATTCACCCCTTGTGGGAGTAGAACCAACAACCGTCTGCATCAAAAGCAAGTACACACCCTGTTGTGCTATTAACAACGCAAGCTGACTTGGCATAAGCAGCACTAAACTTCTCTTTCCCTGCAGCTCTCAGCTCCTTGTAAAATCTACTCGATACTCAACTGCATTTCAGCTTCACAGCACAAGAAATCTGGAAAAAGCCAAATTTATTGGGGGGGGGGGGTCAAAAGCCCAAATACCAGGGACACACTGCTTGTATAATCTTGGAAAGTTGCTAGAATAAAATGCTGTGTTACCACCATAAATTTTACTGCCAAGGTCCCTGTGCAAAATAGTCAGAGCAACATACCACTATGCCAAATCAGCTGCTTTGTGAAAGAAAAATGCTGTGTTACCACCATACATTTTACTAACAATGTCCCTGTGCAAAACAGTCAAAGCAACATACCACTACGCCAAATCAGCTGCTTTGTGAAAGAGCGGAAGACTGAAACTTAAATGGCTATCATTTAATGAATTCAGTTCTCACCACAGCTGTCAACCTCTTAGCACAAAACACCTGGACAAACCCAGTAATGAGGGAATACAGCCCTCAAACATATTCACTGAATTCAGTTCTTGCTGTCAACTTTAGGACAAAAAACCTGGACAAAGCCAATAATGGGGTAATACAGTCCCAGAAATAAGGACAAATTTCAAATATTCATCTTATAAACTTAGAAAATTGCTAGAATAAAAGGTTGTGTTACTATGTATTTTCTGAAGAATATGAAGTCTGAAATTCAAATGCCTGTCAATTTTACTTCTGATGGAACAAAAACTATTTTCAGCAGAGGCCCAAGGAGAAATACTGCAGACACATGTCTTTGTAAAATGGCAGGACACCAGAGCAAATCCACACAAACACAGGGATGAGATGCAGACTACACACAGAAGGCACCCCAGCCAAGAATCAAACCAGAAAACATAGAGCTTTGAAGCAACAATGTTACCACTGTACCATCAAATATGTAAGGAATTAAACATTCAGAAACCTGAAGTCTGAAATTCAAATGCGTGCCGATTTTATTTAACATTTCTTAATCAGGACAGTCTGACTTGGAACAAAAAAAAAATTTTCAGCAGAGGCCCAAGAAGAAATAATACAGACATGTCTTTGTAACATGGGAGGACACAAAAGCAAACCCACACAAACACAGGGAGAAGATGCAGACCACACACAGAAGGCACCCCACCCAAGAATCAACCCTGAGAACCTGCAACTGTGAGGCAACAATGCTACCACTGCACCATCAAATATCAAGCATTGCAACATTTAGAAACCACAGATATTATGAGGAACATATCATATCAAATATGAGGCAAAAATCTGCAATTTTATTACAAATGGTGGTAGGTAGGGAATTCAGGTCCTTAACACCTGCATAAAAGGTACAGGGTTCAAGCCTGAGGTATTCCCTACCACACCACCATGAGTTTGTTCTAGCCACCAGTATATAGCAACTGGGGCATACACACACACACACCCTTCGTTCCATAGCTGTCCCTCTTACCTTCCGTTCCATAGCGCGATGTAGATCCCATCCCTTCATTCCATAGCTGTAGATTCCATTACGTCCATTCCATAGCGCGATGTAGATCCCATCCCTTTGTTCCATATCTGGGCCATTAAATGAGCACATCCTCCACCACGTGAGATCCCTGACGAGACTCCTGGAGCACATCCACAACGCGAGATCCCCGACGAGACTCCAGCCTGCCGACGTTGCAGTCCGAGTCCGATCCGTTTCCAGTGACAGTCTATGCAGTTAAAACTGCATAGACTTCTGGGAGCTCTGCTCTTCATGTTTCCCAGTCCGGACTGCTGCTGAAACAGTCTGCGCATGCTCCAGACTATCTCAGCAGCAGTGCGCATGCACGAAAGTCTGCGAATTTTTAATTTTTTTTATCTTTTATTTTCTTTATTTTACAGCTGGGGGGGCTGCAGTCCGGCAGTCCAATAGCACGGGCAGCCCCTGACATTTTCCAAGTGGGTCTGTAAGAGTCAACAAACCTAATAATTCAATGTTTACACTAAGAAGAGTATAGAGAAATATGTGAAAATGCCAAACAACTTTCTCCTCTACTGTGTTGAATAATATGAAAAATTGCACTGGGTGTCAGTGGGAAGCAATGCTTTTTAATTTTTTTTCAGTGCTGTGCCTAAGTGTTTAAATAATTTCTGAGTGAACTCTCATTTTATTGTACTCTACTATCTCTTGTCTGAATCTGAAGCTACAGTTATAAAGAGATTTGGGTTTTACAGTATCCATTATTTTTCTGAGCTCTTAAATACATTATCAGCATTGCTCATATAATTCTGCAGTTTAGTCACTTTTCAAATCTAAAACATAAAGCCAGCTTTGGCCATTTGTGTGAGCTGTAGTAATTAAACTCAGTGGGAGTAGGAAAATTCTTCAGTTCTGGGAATATAAGCATTGCTGCCTAGAGCTTTAAGTTGTTTCCAGCCTTACAGTACTTTATATTATACAAACAATCAACCATCTTAGTCTCTGGACTCCTGGAAGCTAAACACTGATACCAAACAAAGCATTTGAACTTCATTTTCACATCCAGGAAAGTACATTCAACTAACTGCAGCACTGATTTTATCATTTAAATCAGTTCTGTGTGATTCCTGTTTGTGTTTGTTGTGAATCTGAAGTTAAATTTAATAACCTGAGCATTTTTTTAGTTGGAGTGCTTTAGAGCTTGCAGTACTTTTCAAGTTCTTTTTTGTGCCTAGGTGTTTTAATCAGTTCTGAGTATCTTATTTTATTGCATTTTTACTATTTCTCCTCTGAATCAGCTATAAACTGATTTTGTTTTTGCAATACCCATTGTTATTTTTCTGAACTCTTAAGTGGATTATCAGCGTTGCTTATCGAATTCTGTGTTTTAGCCACTTTTCAAACTAAAACAGCTTTGACCAGCTGTGTGAATTGTGACTGTGAGTTTGTGATAATTAAACCAAATGGGAGTGGGAAATGTCTTCAGTTCTGGGAATATAAGCACTACTGGTTCATAGGTTAGTACTAGGCTAAGTACCCTTGTGAGCCATTGTAAGCCTAGTCAATTATCCCTTGTGAGACTCAAACCCTGCACCTTGTGTTTGTAAGGCAAACACCTTAACCATTAGGCCATCCTCCCAACCCTCTAAGCCATTTCCAGCCTGCTGGTAATTTGTATTACACTAGCAGCAATCTATTTTACTTATTGGAAGCTAAAAATGAATATCAACACAAAGCATTTGGACTCCATTTTGCATCCAGGAAAGTACATTTAAACCATTGCACTTATCTTACTGTTTGAATCAATTTTGTTGTTTCCTATCCTTCCTTTCCCTATTGTGCTTTTAAACTTGCACACGTTTGAGCCAACTGACTCTACTGAATATCTGCCCTTGGAAGCTCTTCCAGTCTCATTTCCTGTTTATCTGGCACTGGATTCTCCTACCAGACTTATCTCCTGTACTCGTCTTATTGGACACTGACAGATATAATGAGGACAGTCCTCCCATTAGTCTATTAGTGTGCTTTACAATTGCCTTAAGTTGTGATTTCTTCATTGATGGCTTGTCTGACTTACAATCACATTGCAGTTATTTGTTGGAGCTAGTTGGTTGACTTGTTTCTAGTACCTTTTGACTTCTGGCTAACTAAAGAATATTTTTTTTTGCATTAAGAAGATTGAGACTGAAATTTGAGAGGCAGCAGAAAGTTAGCCTTGTCTGTCTGAAAAGGAACTAAACAGGGAGTCTTGAAGTGAGAATTACTTGTTATAGCTAATTGGTAACTTTTCACTTTTAGCTAACTAAAGTGTGTTTTTACATTAAAAACACACACACAGTATACACACACCACAGTAGTCAGGAAGTCCTTCTAAATGGCACACCTCATCATAAAAGGGTTCTCATCCAAGAAACAAGAGGTCATTGTTCCCCTCTACTCGACACACATTAGATCCATTATAGAGTACAACGCCCCTTTTGGAATGTACCTCACAAGACATCTGCAGCAGCTGGAAAGGCCACAGAAGTACCTCACAAACAGGATTACTGGCCTCAAACAAATGCCCTGCACTGACCGTCTCAGAAAATTCCAGCTTTACTCCATAGCATTTCTCCTACTCTGAGGTGATCTCTGCATAACATATAAAGCTATGTCAAACCCAGAGCTGTTGGACATGCTACACCTAAAGAAATCCCAATCCTTCCGAGCTACATGCTCTAGGGACCTAAACCTTGTCATCACAATAAACAGGACATGCTGGAGGGATAGATTCTTGTCCCAGAGACTTCCCATACTCTGGAACAGGCTACCCATCTATGTCAAGCAAAGTTCTTCATTAGCACTCTTCAAGAAAAATCTTGAAGAGTGGATGGGAAATAGGAAATACACCCTGGGGATCACTTCTGTGTCTCTGCTTGACAGTGGCACAGGAAAATAACTTTCTTGGGTGGCGTAAGCCAGGGAACCTTGTTGGCTAGGATTACGTAGACCCTTGAGCCGATAGCCTAGTACCTACCTATAAACCTATGAACTTACGAAGAAGACCAGGACTGCAATTCTGGTAGCAGTAGGAAGGTAGCCTGGTCTGTATGAGTTGAGAAACACACTGGGAGGCTTAAGTGAGATTGTTTTATTGGCCAGATATTTTTTTAGTTGGTTTAGTCACTTTATCTTGAGAATATAAATGTGATGTGTTTGATCAGCTCTTGGCTCATTTCCACAAAGCTCAAACTCTATGGGTCCCTTAGAAAAATGTGTACAGTAAGTGAAAGATGTAATTACACAATGTAACTGGAAGCAAGTCTCTCAAATAAAAGCACTCAAAATAACAATCAGGTTGTCAATAATGTAAGCATTACACCAACTGCACAGTACTGACCCAATACATACACTAACACATACTGAATCACTTAAAAGTAACCTTCCTAAACCCCAGTGACTTCCTACCTATTCGTCCTACAAAAACTATTCTCAGCCATGGGTGTCGGAACCATAGAGCCAGGGGGAGAGGGAGCCCTCCACTCTTACAGCTGCAAGACCTGTCGGAAAAAATTAATGAAGTGGAGTTTTCTTGCTAATGTGGATTCCCGTGCAGAAGTTAAACTAACTAAACTAGCTGTTCTTGTTCTATTATTGCTGTGTTACAGGAGTTATGCTGCCATTATTCTGTTGGTGCTGCCAGAGCCAGAGTCATGCTGTTAAGAAGAGTTTTGTTCTTTTATTTGCAGGAGTTATGCTGCTCCCCTATGTATGTATGTGTGTGTGTGTGTGTGTGTGTGTGTGTGTGTGTGTGTGTGTGTGTGTGTGTGTGTGTGTGTGTGTGTGTGTTTGTGTGTTTGTGTGTATACCTGGTGGTTAGTGTTACTCAGGCTCAAACAAGAGCCTGAATTCTCTACCCGTACCACCACTTGTGAGTCAGGGAGTTAAGTCCATAGCCTTCAGCTGTCCAGATTTTCACAGAATATTTGGTTCATACTTTTGGTCTGTTCCTCTTAAAATTTGTGGTTCTCTGGCAAATCAGTGAGAACTGAATTCACTGAATAATGATAGCCCTTTAAGTTTCAGTCTTCCTATCTCTCAGGAAACACATGGCAACACAAAACACTTTATTTTAGCAACGTTCTAAGATTATATAAATGTTTCCCTGGTTTTGGGCTTTTGCTCTCTCCAAATAAATGTTGGCTTTTTCCAGATTTCTTGTGCTGCCAAGTTGAGAGATTTAGTTGAGTGTCAAGTGGATTTTACAAGGAGCTGAGAGCTTCAGGGGAAGAGAAGTTTAGTGCTACGTAGCCGAAGCTGCTTGTGTTGTTAGTAGCACAACATGTAGTATACTTGCTTTTGATGCAGAAGGCTGTGGGTTCTACTCCCACAGTATGTAGATGGATTGCTGATACTGTACTGTATTGTACTTTAAAGGGAATAGATGCTGCAGTCTTATGAACGTCCTCCTTTGGAGGAGTTATCTAGTAACTATGTTTCTGTTATCAGTTTGCCATCCCTTCCCCATTGCAAAATTACTAGCTTATCATTTCATTTAATGTAGCATAAGCAATTTATTCTTCAGGGGCAACAGGCACTTTATTTGTAGATGAAACAATGAAATTTAAAGTTGTTTGCTAGCCGCAACCTCTTCATTAGTTACAGATCCCTTTAATGTGGAATTATTTAGATAACTTACTTCTGCAGACATTTTGCATATTTACTGATATTGGCAGATTGTAATGACAGCAGTTTCAGTGGCCTTTTATGGTTGACATTCTCTGAAATGGATAGTTTTGTCATTATTGGTTCATACATTTTGTTTCATTGCTTACTAGAAGACTGTTCCAAATTACAAATTTAAAACACATTATAACAAGTGGTGCTGTGCTATACAAGGAATATAATTTAATACAATCAGGAAAGTGAATCAAAGAATGCATACATGTATGCTTGCTCACAGGATGCAGGAGATCAAAATAGGGGAAGAGGCCAGTCACCAATGGAGTCCCCTGGGGTTCGTTGCTAAGACTTTTTCTGTTTGGCATATACATCTCAAAAGTAGAAGGAAATACCAAAGGCCTTTGGCTGACTAAGTTTAAGATGACTGCAAGCTAGGAGCAGTTATTGAATCTCCAAATGACTTAGCCATCATGCAGGAAGGTTTGTCCCAAACAATAACTGGTGCCAGAATCATGAATTGAAACTAAACTCCAATAAATACATTATCATATCCTTTGGGAAGTCATCTACTCCAGGGAACTGCCAAATTGACAATGTCCCCTGAGAAATGACACAGTTGTCTGGCATTTGGGAACTTGTGTGTACAGTGACCTAACATTTGACCAACATGTGCCCAGAGTAATAAGAAAGTCTTTCTATATTGCACAGCTTATAAACAAATTGATTTTTACTAGATATAGAGATGTTATTGTCCCCCTTTACAAATGTCATTTTGACATTAGGTCATTAATTTTGTATAATGCCTACTTTGGTATGTATCTGTCCAGACCCATGCAACAATTGGAATACCCACAGGGACACCTTACGAAAAGGATGCAAGTCCAAAACAATAGGCCTTGCATGGAGCACCTCAAAGATTATTACTATACTCAGTATCCTACAGAGTGCTTAGAGATGACATGTCTGGCATACAAGGAATCCTCCAACCTAATACAGATGGACCTACTGAACATCAACAAGTCAAATGGCATCAGAAATACTCAGTCCAGATATCTAAACTGAATGCTGTGGAGAGATGGATATATATCACAGAGGCTACTACTGTTCCAGAACAGACTGTCCATTCAAGTAAAACAAATCTCATCCCTGTCCATATTCAAATGCAACTTGGATCTAAGGATGGGTAATAGAAAATGTACTCCAGGACTGCCCCTCATGCCACTAATGGATAGAGAGAGTTTCTAAATGCTGCATCCCTTAGATGGGTCCCCTCAAATTATCTATAGTATGATCACATTTATTCTCACTAGGGCTAATATACAATTATCAGCCATGGGATAGGTAAGACCAATCAGGAAATGTTAATTCAAGGACCAAAAGGGAAATTGGCTAAGCTTAAATTGTCCTGCAAGTGAACCTATGTTGCGGTAGTAAATAGTTTTAAGAAATTGCCCTTTTTAGATAATTAAGTGCGCCTGTCACCCTCCTACCCCCAGTCTTCAACAGCTTCCGATGCCTCTGTTCTCAGCAATCCCAAAAGCATTCCACCAATACAATACTCAGCACAACATATACAGCTAAACCTTTTGGAGCCTCAACTACAAAGCCCATAAGGCAAGTCGACATACTACCCAATATTTTAATCATAGAAAACTGCATTGTGAGACATACATCTGGAAGAGGCTCCTCATCCATGTGAGACAGAGTTCCTCCCTGTCTCAATTCAAATTTAACTTGGCCAACTGGATGGGGAATAGGAAATTCATCCCTGGGTTGGTCCCTATGATATTAATGGACACAGGCATCTTGTAAATGGTTCATCTCCCACACTCTGCTTGTAAATGTTTATATTCCCAAACCCCTACTTATATTTATCAAGGGTTCCAGAACTTGTCAGAGATTTGGGATGCATAGCTAGACATAAAAAGGTCCTTGTGGTTGATAGTCTGGTACACAGCTATTAACCTATGAATCTGCAGGCATCCTGCTCACCAGGCTAAATAAGGAGACAATCACAATTGGTTGTCTATCAAGACCCAGGATCCACCATCTCAGTCATGCACACAAATCATTAGACCACAAATATCAGTATGACTAAGTCAAAGTCCATCTGACTATAAATGATGTGAAATGTACCTCCCTGGACTATATGAAGAAAGACATTATGGAGCTTTGGGGTTATGCGTCCCAGGATGGGATGTGCCAAGCATTAAGCAGCATTCTACCATAAGCAAGGATGATGCCACAATGTGAACAAAATATGATTGACTTCAATAACTGGCTTAGTTTCTCATGTCATTTCATGTAGGTGCAATATTTGTCAGCATGGGAAGATATGGTCAACAGATGTATTTATTTATTTATTTTTATTTATTTATTTTACATTTGTTAATTGGGGGTGTCTGACTGAGCCAAAAAGGCCCTTTTTCAGCAGAGGCCAGGGGAGAAAAGCTCCACAAATAAAAATTACAGACACATTTAGTTATTTAGACATGATCAGTATACACACAAATTACAAGAGATATGTTTTTACAGTAGTATGTGGCACATAAACAGTTACAGTGGAGAGAACAAACAAAAAAATATTAATTTTAAAAATAAAAGTAATTAATAGATTTGTGGTGTACAGCTGATATTTGGAACATAGGTAGAATACATACATAGTACACAGGTACAGTACATACATTGTAGATTAGCCAGTGTTTGTGAGTAAGATTGAAAACTATTATCAAGTGCTCTAGATTTAGTATGTATATTAACCAGAAATCCGTGCCAGAACAGGTGAAACTCAACCAAAATGTCCAAACAAATTCACCTTGTAGCCAATATCCTCCAACCACAAAGACACAGTTTATTTTCACAAAAAACAACAAAATGTTAAGCGCTTTCGTCAGTTGACTTCATCAGAACAATGATCCATGAAAAAACACTCACTTAAATATCTGCCATTACCCCCAATTGAAACCAATTAACCAATCATCATAGCAGAACAATTCTTAAAGAAAAAATTCTTAAAGAAAAAAATAATAAATAAATAAGTAGGTAATAGAAAATGGGTTGTAAACCTTACATATAAAAATATAAAATATATATTATATATTATATAATAATGTTACAATAAATATGATGTCAAACTATAATATAGTAAAACCTAAAACATAGGACATATTGCCTTTCACAGTTTATAAGCTCTAAATTTAAGCGCAGACTTAATGCATACGTGGTCATTTAGATCAGGTGGGGCAGTGGCATTCAATTCTAATTGCCATCTAGCTTCTGCCCTTAAAAGTTGGTTATTCCAACCCCCACCTCTTATATCCTTACCTACCACTTCAAGAATACCAAACTGAAAAAAGTGATCAGGATAAGCTTTGATGTGTTTAGATAATGTGTTTTTTTCATCATTTTGTGCTGTTGGGACCTTACAATATTGAAGTGAATTTTAGAACAGGGACTTGTAACACTCCAGGAGTTTATTTAGCAGTATGCCAACCATGTAAACAATATTATGTAGGAAAGACGGAAAGAAAGTTATGTAGGAGGATTTATGAGCACCTATATAGCATTTAGAAAAATGATGAAAAAAACACATTATCTAAACACATCAAAGCTTATCCTGATCACTTTTTTTCAGTTTGGTATTCTTGAAGTGGTAGGTAAGGATATAAGAGGTGGGGATTGGAATAACCAACTTTTAAGGGCAGAAGCTAGATGGCAATTAGAATTGAATGCCACTGTCCCACCTGGTCTAAATGACCACGTATGCATTAAGTCTGAGCTTAAATTTAGAGCTTATAAACTGTGAAAGGCAATAAATATGTCCTATGTTTTAGGTTTTACTATATTAAAGTTTGACATCATATTTATTGTAACATTATTATATAATATATATTTTATATTTTTATGTGTAAGGTTTACAACCTATTTTCTATTACCTACTTATTTATTTATTATTTTTTTCTTTAAGAATTTTTTCTTTAAGAATTGTTCTGCTATGATGATTGGTTAATTGGTTTCAATTGGGGGTAATGGCAGATATTTAAGTGAGTGTTTTTTCATGGATCATTGTTCTGATGAAGTCAACTGACGAAAGCGCTTAACATTTTGTTGTTTTTTGTGAAAATAAACTGTGTCTTTGTGGTTGGAGGATATTGGCTATGAGGTGAATTTGTTTGGACATTTTAGTATGTATATGTTATCCGCTTTCACTAGATCACATCATTTTGCCAAAAGTGGTCTGCACCTATCCCCTCCAGGCTTTTGAATACTGGCTAATAAATTGTCCTTCCCAATAGTGCCATTTTTAGGCAATAATAAACTGACAAATGTTTCAACATCGCAAAACCAACACATGAACATCTAAAGGTGTTACTGCTCAATGCCAGGCACCTAAACAAGAAATTCCACTGCCTCCAACATATCCTCAACCTGAAGAATGTGGACATCTGTGCACTTACTAAGACATGGTTTAAAGCTACAGAGAGCACCCCAGAGGTGCAGGGATATAATGCATTCACACATTTGGGCCAGCTACTTTACAGGCAGAAACCAAATGTGGAGGTGTCTCATAGGTTCATAGGTTCATACTAGGCTATCTGCCCTAGGGCATTTATAAGCCTAGCCAGAGTGTGTTTGGCTTTCGCCACCTATTTTAAATTAATTTTGCTATGCCCTTTTTCGAGGTTAGTATACTGTGCCTCTGTCTAACAGTGACACAGAAGTGATACCCGGGGTAAACCTACGATCTCCCATCCACTCAGCAAGATTCCTCTTGAAGAGAGTCAATGAGGGACTCTGCCTAACCTGGACTGGGATTTTATTCCAGAGTGAAGGGAGCCTCTGGGTTATGAATCTGTCCCTCCAGCATGTCCTATTTATTTCAGTGCTGAGGTTCAAGTCTCTCGAGCGCGTAGCTCGATGGGATTTGGATTTTCTGAGGTGCATCATGTCCATTAATTCCGTGTTGGACATGGCTTTATACGTCAGGCACAGCTCGCCTCTGAGTAGGCAGTATGCCACTGAGTAGAGATAGAGTCTCTTTAACCGGGCAGCATATGGCATCTGTTTGAGCCCTTTGATTCTCTTGGTGAGGTACTTTTGGGGTCTTTCCAGTTGCTGCAGGTGTCTGGTAAGGTACATCCCAAAAGGGGCATTGTACTCAATTATGGGCCTGATGAGGGATGAGTAAAGAGGCACGATGACCTCCCCTGATCTAGATGTGAATCCCTTCATGATTAGGTGAGCTATATAAAATGTTTTTCTAACCACTTTGGCCATGTGGTTGTCAAATGAGAGATTGCTATCAACTTGGATCCCCAGGTCCCTAATTACTTCTTCTGTACTTAATGGATTACCACCTATGTGGTAATTTGTGGGCACTTTGTTTTTGCCAAAGGGGATGACTATACACTTTTTGGCATTTAGCTTGAGGCCATGGCTCTGGCACCAGTTGTCTGTTTCTATGAGGCCCTTTTGGAGGATGCTTGTGTCTCCATCTATATCAACTACAAACTCACCTCAACACTAGTCAAGCAGGACAATGCACATGAACTTCTGCATTCCCATATTTCCATAGACAGATTCACATTTCATATCCTTGCAAGCCACCCAAGAAATCCATAGCTGGACTTACTGGAAGCTCTCACCATTCAACCCAATACCATATTCATGGGTAACTTCAACTACTCCACTATAAACTGGGATAATTATATGACTCCAAACATACAGGACCAGAGTTTCTTTACTTTGTAAGCACAAACACCTTGGACTGGATTGTTCATACACCCACTCACCCAATAGGGGTGAAAACATTCAACCTGGTACTCATAAATATGTAAGAACACCATATCCTCCTCCCCGTGAACACAGCTGCCTGTGTAATTATTCACAGAATCTTGTAGAGTTATGTCAATAACTGCATAGAGTCAGATGTACCTACTAGAAATAAGTAAAACAAAACAAACCACCCTCATGGAATACAGCATAAACAGGATGTCTAACAAAAGAAAAAATAAAGTCATACCCAATATTAGGAAGAGCTATGCTCAGCATAATAAAGACACTCTCATCAAGCTAAACAAACAACCAGTTGGGGAAACAATTTCATCAATCTAAACAAACAACCAGGAGAGGAAATTAAGTGAACCAAAGACAAATATGAGGTAAAGAAAGACAACCACAAGGCTTTCTTTAGCTACTGTAGGTCCAAAGCCTCTAAGGTAGCACACAGCAGTGTGTCGAACTGCATGTTTAGTTACAATTTTATTCTCCTCTATCCCCATCTGCCCTTTAGGAAATACCATCAAACAAACCCCCCCAGATATTACTATGGAGCAAGTCTTAGATGTGCTCTCTAAGGCCAATAACACTGTATCAATGGACCCTGATAATATTCCACAATGCCTCCTAAATAGCCTGAAAGTTGTTCTATCAGAAACATTGGACTCACTGCTTAACTATAGCCTCCAGATAGCCTTTGTGCCACATGAATGGAGAACTGCAACTGTCATCTCTATGCACATGTGCAGGCTATCAGTGGACCCTGGGAACTATGACCCTTACGTCTGACTCATCTCATATGCAAAGCCATGGAAAGCATTAGCATAGAAATGATTAATTAGGACATAGAATACCTTCCAACACTCTTTTCAACCCAGTTTGGTTTTGTCAAGAGCAGACCATGCCTAGTCAACTTGGTGGACTTCTTTGAGAAAGTCACAGTGGCAATGGGTGAGGGCAAAACAGCGTATACTGCCTGCATTGACCTGGGTAAGGCATTTGATACAATGCCCCTACTCAGACATTGTAAACAAACTTATGGATATAGGCATAAATCCCTATGTCATGTTCTGAACAGCCAACTGGCTCTCAGATATGACCTAGGAAGTTAGGATAATAGAACCACCTCTACAAAAAGGCCAGTCACCGGTGGAATTCCCCAGTGCTCTGTGCTGGGTGCAATCTTTGTGGCTTCTACTTCTCAGAAGTCAAGGCCAATATCAAGGACCTCTGGCTGACCAGGTTTGTAGATGATTGTAAACTAGGATCAGTCATGTCATAGAATCCTCTCAAGATACAAATTTTCTACAAAAAGGACTAACACAGAGAAATGACTGGCGTCAAAGCCATGGCTTAAAACTCAGTGCCAAAAAATGCATGATAGCACCATTTTGGAAGTCAGCTACCCTATGAAATTACTTCATCCATGGTCTACTCCTAAGACGAGAACTAGTTCTCAGGGATTTGAGTACGTATATAGACAGTAACCTGGCATTTGACCAACATGTGTCTAAGTAGTAAGGAAATGATTCTGTGTTGCTCATTATACAAGTGAGGCATGGCACCTAGGTCAAAGGAAGTCATTGTTCCACTGCATTCAGCATTCAGCTCTCATCAGGCCCATCACTGAGTATAATGCCCCTTTGGTATGTATATGCAACAACTGGAAAGTTCACAGAGGTTCCTCACAAAAAGAATACAGGGCATAGACAACTTGTTCTATGCAGATAATTTTAAAGCCCTACTTCTGTACTCTTTCCTACAGATTACTGAGAGGTGCTTTATGCCTGGCATACAAGGCATCTTTGGTTCCCACTCTGATGGACCTTTTACATATCCACAAAACAAATAACATCAGAATTGCTCAAAGGATTTAAACTTTGTTTGTGACATAAATAGGACACATAAGAAAGTTCCCCTTCTCTGGAGTAGGCTTCCTATCCAGCTAAAACAGAGCTCTTCCCTAACTCTTTTCAAGTGAAACCTAGACCAGTGGATGAAAAATGATAAATACACCATGGACGACCACCCATGTCTTTAATGGACAGAGATAGCCAGTAAAACTTGCCCTAGATTACACATAACTCTTAAAATAATTTCTAAGGCACATAAACTTATGAGATATTATTGGGTTGCTTGGCTGGGCTTATGGCCCCAGTGTTCATTAGCATAGTGTACGCCTATGAACCTATAAACATATGAAGAGAAGACTATGCTAGCTTTTCATTAATGAAAAGAGACAGGCCTTTCTTTTGCTTCATGTGCCTTATATATGTTTTGGGGTAATACTGAACTTTATTACAGTTATCTATATAAACCTGTCCATTATCCCATTAATTCTTTAATATGAGTATTATTTCAAAAAATGTTGGGTGATAACTTAGGGGAGTTTGGCATAAAAGTGTCCCTTATTAAAATATGTATTTCTCTGCAAAGTCAGGGAAGTGACTGAAATCAAGATTTCATGCAGCTGATTATGACTTGTTATTACATAAACTTGGGAAGCATGAAAAAAGTTGCATGATTCTCCATCACCTTTTTAAGGAGTTTTTTTTTTTTAGTTGCTTAGCAATCATATAATGCTATTGGCAAATAGATATACCTTATGGATGTTAACTGTTTAAAATGTATGGACTTAGAATTACATATCCTGAAATGTGGAAACTGAATGACTGAAAATCCAGACTTACACCTATACCTATTAAGTCCAAGATCACCATTTCCCAGAATATTTCTTTCTGAGGTATGGCAATTTCAGAGTAGGTATATATAAGTTCAGAAGGAGGCTTGCATCCTGCAAAAAAAAGTTTAAAGAAGAAGACTGGTATATATATAATATTCACTCTTCCTGCATTTTCATTTTTTTTTTTTGTTAGTGTTTCTGGACTTGAAAGTCTGAATCTAGACATTTTAATATGGAGCCCTTACATTTTTTGTCCTTGTGTATCTATAAATCTTTTTGTGTTTTGATTTTCCTTTTATAATGTATTAAATCATTTATGACTTATATACCTTGGTATGAAGACAAGACATACCCTTTTATTATGTTATATATTTATTTTATTTAGTTTTATTCATTCATCATCTTGTTGCACAAGTTTAATGCAGTTCATAGTGACACTCATCATCTAGGCAGAGATGAAGCATATGATACATAAAAAGCAGGGTAATTAAATTAGACCTACCAGGGTATCTGTTGTAACACTGAAGTCATATTACAGGAAGTACTTAATTGATGTTTGTGTTCATTTAATATAAGACAGTTTCTGGGGTTACTGACCTTTCCGGGGTTAGGTAACTGAGAGATTGTGAAATTTGTATATATGTGATTGTGTATGTTTGTATGTGTAAAAGAGGATTTTGTGGGTGAATTCCCCACTTGGGGGATGCAAATTGTATGTAGCCACCTAAAAAAACATACATATTATTTTCTAATACTATATATGGGTTTTTACCTTGGCTTATGTGATCAGCACTTTAAACATTTTAACATATTTGTTGATAAAATTAGTTATTTAATACTTGACTGCTTCCTTTTAGAATTACAGCTAATCATTTTCATTTTTTTGACTCAAATCCATAACATATAGATATTACACTGTATACCTACAACAGAACTGAGAAAGGCAATGATATAAAAACTAATTAAACTGATCACCAACAGAGGATTAGCTGATTAAAGGCCTACAATCTGTTTGACTTGTGTAGCTATGTCTAAGCAATTACAAATTGCCTCTTTTCTAAATAATGCAGTCACATTATTTCTTCAAACTAAGTACATCTGTACATTTTTTAATTTCAGAAAGAAAGGAATTCTACCACAGTTGTCTTAGACTTTAAATAAACTTTCAAAGATCACTGCAGTACTTGAAAAATAAATGACCAGATTGTAGGCAGACTGACCACTGATCTGAGAATTTAGTCCCAGATTTTAACTTTGAGCCCTTGAATAAGACTGCAGTGATCCAGGTTTAGCACTTTGAACATGAAGGCACATATAGGGTTATAGGTTTGTATTAAGCAGTCAACCCAGAAGAGCATTAGGAGCCAGGCCACTTCAATGCCAGCTATATTCTTCCTCTGTTTATATGTGTCTGAGTTACTTTGTTTGGCACAGAATGGATGTACATAGGTATCACATTCTTTGGGAGGGGTATCCATCCCTCCATCAAGTTTTTTTTTTTTTGATATTGAGATAACGATTTTTGGTCTTTGGGGCAGGTATTGGTGGGATTTCCATCTTTTTGAGATGTAGAATGTTGAACAGGTTTAGATCTTCCATAACACTTTAGGCCATTCATTGATCACCTTGCAAAAGCCTGTTTGAGATGGAGTACAGTGATACAGCTTACAGACATTCAGTATAACTTACTAAGCTCATACTGAGATTTTCTTACTGAGGAATCTTTGTAGTTTCCCAAGCTATGTTTAAATAGATAAATAAAGACGGGAGAATTGTATTCTATTATGGGTATAATTAAGGAAGAATAAGGGGAAGATAGCTTTCTTGAAATGAGAAGATATACCATTTGTAATCAATTGGGCAAGATCATAAGATTTTCTGACAAATGCTGGCACATGGAAGTTACAGGAGTTATTTGTCTATGAAAGTGCATAGGCCTCTAATAATGGCATCAGCCTTGAGAGGGATATTCTTTGTGTGGCAGGTGCAGGGCTGCTACTCTTTCTTAAAGAGAAGGATTCTGCATGTCTTTTATTCAGCTTGAGCCCATGGACTTGACACCCCAGCTCTGAATTTGTAGTTATCAGAAACCTCATTAGCCACAGACCCTTGATACCATATTGTACATCAGAGATGTAAATATGGAAGAGGTGAAGACTTAGTTTACACCCCTGTGGAAAACTGCTAGTGACAAGCCTTTTTCGTGAAGTATGTGCCACTTACCCTCACTGAGTAGCTAAGCTCTTTAGCATTGCAGGAACATAGGTTTTCTAAGATACAGTATGGAAGTGATGCTCCCAATGTAGATCACCTGCAAAAAGTAGCAGATTGTGTGTTCCATTCCTATAAACAGCTTGCCAGACATTTCAGGAAACACTATTAGAGCATATTCTAGTGTGGGAAGAATGACACTCTTAGCTAGAGTTCCTTTAACCTCTTTTGAGAGTAGTCCATGTGTTCTGCAGCAAGTAACCAAACAGGTACAGACTCTGGCAATAGCAGTATTAATGTATATGCTGAAAGTGAAATGGAGGAACAAGCCATACTGCAAGATAGTTAAAGGCAATCACACTTTTAAAATGATATCCTCCATGACTTTCACTGGTTTTATCTTCCTTGTTATTGTTTAGTTGAATCTAACTCTTTCTAACCTCCAGGACTTTAACACATCAGACATGTCCATCAAGAACAGCTTCTTTATGTTCCTGCAAATTCATATTCATTACCGTAGTAATGCTTCCCATCTACCTTAGCTTCTGCTGTCTACACCTTCTTTTGCTTTTGATCTTTTCCAGCATCAGTAAAGTCACTAGTAAATCCTGTCTTCATATTATGTTGACAAAGTATTTTAGATATAGTTTTACAATTAGGCCTTCCAGTGAAAATTATGACTTGATTTCCTTAGGTATTCACCAGTTTTATTTTTTTGCCACCCATTCTTAAAAGTCTTCCAATAACACAGCTCAAAAGCGTCAATTTTCTGTCACACAACCTTGTCTATAGTTCACCGCTCACAGACATATGTTACTACCGGGAAAACTACAGGTTTGTCTATATAGATGTCTGTTGACAATATGTTGTCTTTGCTGTTTACATTTTTATTATATATTATTGTTTAAAATTTTATACAGATTTGTTAAAGCTTTCTTTCCAAAAAAAGCATGCATCTCCTAATTTGGAAATCTTTCTTTCCAAAAAAGCAAGCATCTCTTAATTTGGATTTACAGCCAGGAAAAACACTACACGATTGAGTCCGTGCTCTTTGCTCCAGCTGCTATCGTGGTCATATCTCTCTTGCAGAATATGAGCATCAGTTGCAACATTAATGACAGCTTAGGAAATAGACTGCAAAATTATGAGTCTATGTTAGTACTGGAAAAGGATGTCTCATGCATATAATACAAAATGTGCTAGTCACAAAGGTGTACTAAAAGGATTAGGATTACCAGTAAAGGAGAAAAATATAAACACTTAGTACTGTTTATAGGATTTTTACAGGAGCTAATAATGACTTATTTGATTCCTTTAGCCCAGCCATAGTTAACAATTGTGTAATTTGTTGTTGTTTTGTTGGAACTAACCACTTAATCTGCTGTGAATATAAAAAAATCTAATTCTTGAATATTAATAGATGAATATTTTTTGTGGAAGTTTGACAATAATGCAAGATATTTATAATATTAATATCATGCATACCTGTCCTTTATAGTAGGAAGATTAAATTTGGTGACAAGCAATTTGTATCTAATTCCATGGGAGGACTGTATGCATGGCACGAGTGTCATTTAGAAAACTTGATCAAGTCCTCTCTTTTTTATTTTTTTCTGTATTATTTTCCCAGTTGTGCATATATTATTTTTTTGCACATGGTATCATCTTTCCTACTGTTTGTTGATAAATGAGTCTTTATGATTACTTGTACTCTGGAACACAAACATATTAAAAGGAATTCAATCAAATCTACAGGCTACAAGAGTTGAAAATCGAAGAAAATGCCATTAAAAGCACAGGTGAATTAATTAGAAAAAAACAGTGATTTAATGAGGCATTGTTTCTGCGAAGAATTTTCATTTGGTACAGGATGACAAGTTAAGGAAGATGCTAGCATAGAAGATGAAATAACATATACTGATGCCTCAGACTGATAGTTGGGGGGGGGGGCTAATATTGCATTTTGATATGATAGGGATGGTATCAGACTGATGGAAGATTTTTATTCAGGGATATACAAGTCTACACAATGGCATGACTACAGTAAGTGGACCAGAAGATGGTGGGAACATTTGATTTGCTAAGTGTCTGGACAAATGGGAATGGGAAGGTAAAGACAAGGTTATTTCATTGATAGCGATATAAGGAGTTATCTGTAAATTGTAAAAGAGAAAAAGCTTCATTGAAGATAGGTTTATGGGGAGGGTGTTATAAAGTAATGGAAAAGGACACACACATATATATATATATATATATATATATATATATATATATATATATAGAGAGAGAGAGAGAGAGAGAGATATAGATATCAGCAATTACGTAATGTGCAATGAGAGGTTAAATATAGAGTGGTGCCAGAATCCTTTACAAGGTCAAGAAAGATTAGTACTGTTCCCAAGGCAGGAAAGATAAGTATTATCTAGGTAAATTCAGACTGATACCTTTAAATGAAAGCAGATGCAATTGTTTTAGTTATTAGTTTTTGCTCAAAGAGTAGTGAAAAATTATATGGAAAATGATATGGTGCTGCTTACTGTGGTGGATTTGAAGTCTTCTTAAGACACTCAGTCTTGCTGGCTGGATTCTGCTAAAATCAAAGTCTGGTTATATTTGCATTCACAGTTTGTTGCATACAGAAACTTGCAGAATATACACTGATGAGAGAATATACTTTACAGCATCAACTTAGAACAGTAACAAATAACTTTTTATAATAAACCAAATGGACTAACGTTGCAGCTTAAAGTACTGTTCCACTTTACTTCTCATATAGTACAGATGATGTGAGAGATATAACATTTACCTCGAGACAAATGTGCCTCTACCAATACCCCTAACATAACTGGATTCATACAGATCTTTATATACAATTTTAGTGATGCACATACATATACATTTCCTCTTGGTATTCTATTTTGGAGAATTGCTCATCCTGTGGAAACAATACTGATTGTTGCAGATGCTGATACAAATGCTGACTTAATAATATTATTTTTAAGCTTCCTTGTTTAACAATGTCTTGTCACATTTTTGCTGAATTTATAAGAGGCCAGCTTTTCTGACAGTGTGAACATCCTGTATTCTATTTGGATCTTTGTATAAGAACATCTGTTCTTGTGCCAGTGCTGATAACAGTGTCATAAACATGTCATGTTGTCAATTCTTTTTATATGCAGAAAAACATATTTTTAAGGAAACAGATTGTCACAGTGTTCTTTAAAAGCAGATTTTGCATTTTTGCACTTGCATACATCCTGTTTTTAAGTCTATAAGAGAAAAATGTCCATTCAGCAGATTCCTTATTTTCCAAGCCACGGTCATTTAGTATGGATGCTGATCACATATTACTAAACTCTGTTTTTGCATTTAAGCAAGCTTTATTTTTTACCTTATTTATGTTACATATTTGTAACAAAATTACTTTCAACCTTAAAACCCTGTTGAGCATAATCTTACAATTCCTTCTTTTTATTTTAATGTACTCAAAACACTTTATACTGATATGTATTTTTGCTCACATTATATAGAAAACACATTAAGAAACAAAACCTTTAGTCTTCTTTTGATACAAGTCAAAATGCAATTTATATAGTTAATACAATGACATTAAGTATTACTACCAAAACTGAATGTATTTAAAACTTTTTCTTTTGCAGACCATTCTGTGAAAATATTTTATCAATTATGAACTATGTCTGCTTTAGCTTAACTTGATTAATTTATTCTTTTGTAATTACAGAATTTAATTTATGACTTAGAACTGCAAAATTAACTCTTTGCAACTGTTGAATTAACTATAAGAGACAAGAACCATGTGCTACTGCAAGTATTTATACACTGCTGAAAATATACAGTTTCAATATCATTTTAACCATCACTTTGTGTTTATGTCTCTGAACTTCCCATTAACACCTTGGTAAAATACTGAACTGGGCTTAGATAATAAATATTTGAAAGCAATTATTTTAGTATATTTACACTAAAGAATGTTATGTACATATTAGTCCATTAGCTGTATGAGTACAATATTTTAATATAATTTTCCTCTAACTGGGGTAAAACCAGTGATATTACAACTTGACAAATTACTTTTGAACTTATTACAGTGTATCCTGTACGGTATGTATTTACACAGACTGTTTGCTATAGGTACCCTGGACCCATTTTTTTCTTTAAATATGGTTTTTCACACATATTCTTTACTAGACATTAATTTCATTTGTACTGAATTCTTCTGCATTTGTACACACAAAGACTATCATTTGTACTGAATTCTTCTGCATTTGTACAAACAAAGACTATAAAGTACATTTAGTCTAATCTTACAAATTTAATAACATTAATATTAAGCAAAATCTTGGAAAATGTTTATGTCTCTTTAGAAATATCTAGTGGAACTGACACCAAAGGCATATGTTCTGTTATTTTAAGCTACATACTCAACAATTAAAAATATTCATGCTTTTTTATACCAACATTTTTTTGCCAAAAACATATTAAAAATAGTGACCAATCTTGTTCAATTTTTTACATATCTTTACTTTCTCTTGTATAGCTGTAATAAAGCAATTTTAAGCCATCACTTGTTTTTTAAACCATCTCTTGTATAGCTTTATAGTTTAACAGGTTGTAAATACAATTTAATACTAAACAATACAATAATAACCATTACGATAGCTATTAACAACTTGTAAAATATATTATACTGTCCAGTTTAATCCAGTTTACCAGTATTTCTAATACACTAATACCCGTTTTTCCCTCCCCCTAAAGAGTATTGTCAAGAAGGAATGAGATATTTCTTTTTGTAGCTTTATTTTAGACCCTTGTACAGTACTGCTTATACAGTCAGTGTAAAACTGAGAAAGTGCCCCTCCCCCTGTAGTATACTACAGTATTATTTATTTGCTTTAGAATGTAAACCAGACCAATACTTTGGCCACACATCTGCTCCACTAAGCTACCAAACTATAGACCCCTGTCTGATTTGATCATTTTTATAAAGCTTTTGCTGTTTATTACCACTAGTAGGCATTTACACCCTTCTGCACAATTGATTTGAACTGTATGTATACTATAGCCCATTTGCTGGCTGTACTTGATGCAACTGAGTTTTTTTTTCTTTTAACATTTACTTGCAAACAGATTATCAGTGACATTTATGTACAATTGTGACATTTTATTACAATTACCAAATAGTGTTGCTTGTAAACATTTTAACAATTATGTTTGAATAACAACGATGCTTTAGAAAAACTCAAGCTACTTGTCTGGCAATCAGTCTTGTTGTTTATCTTATCTTTCCAACATTTCCTGTAACTATTCATTCAGTCTAGGAAGGTCTGAGCTCACATTTTATACTCTATAAACTATAGTTAATTCTTTTGGCATTTTTCCTTTAATTTGATTGTGATTTGCATAACTATGCATTTATACTACATAAATAGACATTATTTTACATTTAGCTTACATGGATTTCAGTATATATTTTTTTATTTAACTTTCCTGCCATTAATTTTACAAAAACTGTTTTGACTAATACCATCTGTGATTTTCTTTTTAAAATTCAGAACTTTAACTGTTTGGTGTTACTATACAATTAAAAAAAAAACTGTAAAAAAACAAAATAGATATTAGCTTAACTAACACGTGTTTATATTTACATTATTTATGTTTGCTGTTGTCTGCCTTTTGCTTTTGTGCATTGTAAACAAATGTACTCTAGATGAAAAGAACATACATGCATGTCTGTCTTGTATCTGTATATCTTTATACAAGCATGCCAGTCTTGCGACGTTAAATCTTTACTCTTATTATTATTTTTATTTAATTTTATGCACTAGAACTGTTTCGTGTAACTATTTTTATTTAATTTTTATATACTAAAAGTGTTGTGTACCTTTTGACTATGCTATTAGAATAGCAGTTATATACTGTACTACTGATAAGTGTCTTGCTTTAATTGAATGAAAGTAAAACATTTGAGAATGATTTGTCCATACATCAGATCCAACCATCCTACCATGTATGTTTAACCATTTTCAAAACATAAACATATTAAAAAATATATTTCTTTTGCACAGATTAGCTGTGTATGCAGAAAGTTCCCAATCTCTGTCAGTTCAGCTAATTTATTTTCTTTATCCTGCAACTGCTGTTGAAGAATTTCCTGTAATGTTGCATGGTCTTTCTGACATTCTTTAGTAAGCTGTTCGGCTGAATTTGAAACTCCTATGCACTTTTGAAAAGATGTATGTATAACTTGTCTAAGCTTCCTGAACTCATTGTGTCTGTCTCTTAGAAGTTTTTTTTTTTTTTTATAGCGGGTTGGGTGAGAAGTTTGTTTCTAAAGGAAAGGGAAAAGGACATTGGATAGAAGCAACAATGCAGTTTTTTGCAGAGGTTAAGGGTGAGCGTTTTAGTTTTTGTAGTACAGGGTTTGATTTCCTCAGCCATCACTTGCCTGCTGTGTGACTTTTAACAAGTTGCTTAAGCAAATAATGCTTCTGGGTTGCTCCTGAAAAGGGACTGTGTGTCCACTAGGCTTTCCTGGTTAACAAATAGGTATTTATTGCTTATTTTATTTCACTTGTCTTTGTTGACCGGAAAAGTCAGACTGGGCAAAATCCATTTTCATCAGAGGCCTGGGCAGAAAAGCTCCATCAAAAGGTATATGTGTCCTTAATACTTAGCAATTACGTTATACATTTACATTTACATTAAACAATTATATTAATCCATTTATAGTTTTAGAGACTACAGAGACAATTTGTTTAATACTAGGATTTGAGTAATATTGATAAATTGCAGTATAACTATGAACTGGCAATGTCCAAGATATAGAAGTACAGTATCTTATGGGTTTAGCATGTCTAGGTTAATAGGATGTACTGTAAGTTTTAGGAGGAGAGGTCCAATGACTGAAGCTTGTAAAAATATGGCAGTTGTGACAAGAGGTGTGTGTAAGAGCACAGTGATCCAAGATATTAGGTAGGAAAGCTATATAACATTAATATAAGATTAACCAAGGACCATGGGGCAGCCAGAAAAGTGAGAGGTGGTGGGCGTGGCCAAGGATGAACACAGGATAGCAGCAGATTTCTTCAGCTCCACCAACTTAATTGCACTGACAGGAAATAATTACTTTAAAAATCAACTAATGAAATAATTTTCTTTCTAAATATGTTTGGAATATCAGTTTCTTGAATAATATCTAAAAAAGAAAGAAAATTTCAATAATTTTCCTGTCAGAAATCATCTTGGAAATTTCTCTTTCATCACCTCTGTTTAAAATGAGTTCCAGTAAGGCAAACAGTCAGGATTCCAGCATCAAGAAAGAGCTTCAGTCTCTGATATCTACTATTCAGCAACTAACAACCAAAATGGACAAACTGGATACTAAAATTGATAACTTCATAGAAAAAACTACAAAACAAATGGATTTGTTACATCAAGACTTGCAACAACAGAAGACTCAGATTACAGGCATAGAAGAGACTGTTAATGATATGGAGAACAGAATCCAGGAAGAAAAAATTAACATTGAGTTTTTGCTGAAGCAGAAACACACCTACAATCCAAACTTGATGACCTGGAAAACAGATGTAGACGCAATAATATTAGGATTTTTGGACTGCCAGAAAATATAGAAGGTAACAACATTACTTCCTTTTTAAATACTTGGCTTCCCAAAACTTTAGACTTGTCAGAAGCATTTTATTTTGGTATTGAAAGAGCCCATAGGTCCTTATCTAATTTTAACTCTAACAAAAAGTATCCTAGATCAGTTATAGTAAGATTTTTATCATCTTATGACAAGGAGATGGTATTAAAATCTGCATGGGCTAAAGCACCTATTAAAATTAATGAGGCAACTGTGCGTTTTGACAATGACTATTCTTCCTTGGTAATAACTAAAAGAAAAGTTTTTTGCCATTAATAAGAGAGCTTAAGAAAGCACAGTTCAAAACTTACCTTTTATTTCCTGCCAAACTAAAAATCTTTTTACCTGATGGCCCTAGAATTTTTGAAAACTTAGACTCTGCTTTGCTGTATATTAAAAAAAATAAGATATTAGATAAAATAGAAGATATGGAATGGGCAAGTCCTTCGTTAAAGAGGATGGCAACAGGAACTTCTTGGAAGACTTCAGAGAAGCAAAAAAGACTAAAAAACAAATGACATGTTCTATATATTTTTTTCTTTCCTTATCTATTAATCTCTTCAAATACAGTTACTGCATCTCCAGAAAGCCACAAATATTTTAAAGATTTATTCAAAGTTATTTTTCTGTGTGCAAAGAACTGTTTTTGTTTCATAAATAGTCAAACTCTCTGAGGAACAAATAACATGCTATCAATCAACTTGTTTCTCTTTGTGATAAAAAGACCTAAGGTTAGTAATTTGATACATTTTCTTTCTCTTCTTGTTTTAAATAATGGCATTCTTTTTAAACTATGCATTTAGTGAGGGGTGGGGGAGGGCAAGGAGAGAAGTATGATGTAAAATATGGAAAAAGTGAAATAATAACTTATTAGTTCTTTAAAACTATATATGCTGTTTAAACACTGTTGCTAAATATTATGCCATGACTTTATTGCTTATATATGATTACAAATAATATGTTATAATATAATTGCAAATAATTAGAACTAAAATAGTTGTAAGTAATATGTTTCATATTTAACTTTATTAATACAAACAGCAAGTAATATTTCTTTGTAGATACTCTTTGTAGCTTCCTTTTTTTTCTTTCTTCTCTCTCTCTTTCTTTTTTTTTTCTCTACTCTCTTCCTTTTCTTTTTTCTCTCTCTCTCTCGTTCTCTCTTATAAGTACAGTTATATGCTTCTGATAATACTGATATATGTATATAATAAGATTTGTATGAGAAAATGAAATGGGGCATATAAAAATAAGTTGTATAATATGTTAAATAACTGTAGGCTTGGTTTCACTGTCATAGAGACTGTAATGACTTGTAAAATACTTTGCGAAGGTTTTGCACTGTTTAGTTTCATTTGTATTACTAAATGAATGTCAGTCACTTGCATTTACTAAAATTCCCGCCAGAATGTTAAGGGAGACAATTTGGGATGTGGGTTACCTCGTGAATAGTGCCCTCGAGTTGTTTTAAAAGCTTCAACACTCAGAATACACGCAGAGAAGCTGAATGCAGTCATTTTGAACTTTGACCCCTGATTTCACACTGACACATCGCAGATTCAAGAAGAACACTGTTCCAGGAAGTAGAACTGCTGTAAATGCGACTTTGTGATGAAAAACGAACTTTATGACATCTAAATGTGAGTTATTCTTTATAACAACTTACTTATTTAAGATGTAATTTATAAAATATGAAAGTTATAATGATTTTAAATGATTCAGTATGCCATAGTAAGCAAGTGAGATATTTTAGAAGGCATAGAAGGTAAAACATATATACACATGTTTTTGAAAGCTTACATGACTGCAACATATTATTGTATATAAATACTTATGATTTAAACATATATAATGTTATAAATCATTTGACGTATCTAATTGACAAGCACAAGTATCATTATGATTATATCTTAGAAGAAACTGTCATGTGACATATTTTAAAGCAGCAGTTCAGATATATAAAATACAGATGGCATTCTTCACAATGATTTATGTATAACTAGGAATTTACATTGCTGTGCAGTATGATTTGTAAACATATGTATGAGTATAAATATTTTATTTACTGGCAATAATAAGTATGAGACGAAAGCTTTGGTGCAAGTAATTTAAAGTTTTTAAAACTGTTAACTGCATTTCTATGGCAGAAAGTAGGAATACCCTAATATATGTAATGTCTGAACCATAATAGCCTAAGTTATTGAATCCAAATGAACATAAGAACTTATTTTTACAAACTTTTAATAAACTAATATATAGATATGCCCCCCCTTTTTTTTCTCTTTCTCTCTCTTCCTTTCTCTCTCTCTCTCTTCTCGGTTCCCATTATCAAGTTTATTAGAATGCTATTTTGATTATGAGTGTATTTTACAAAATAGATGTACATAGTAATATGATCTGTTTCTAAATGTTCTTATTTGTTTATATGAAGCTGATTTATAAATTGTTTAGCTTTGTCTTACTAGATAATCTAATTAAATGAGATTAACTTTAGTTAATAATAGTTAGTATTGAATTGATATGGTGGCAGCTGAGGTACTGCTGCTTAGGATAGGGGATAACTTGAGTGGTATGTGCTACTCAAAGTTGGAGTTCTTAACTCCAGGCTGGGTGCAATGTTTAATCCTAATATTATTTTTCACCTGTTTATTGTTGTTTGTATATAGTTCTGACATCCACAACACATTTTATAAACTCATTGTCACTACAAATAAAAGTGAAGCTTATACAAAATCCCATAAGATTTTCAATAAATACAGCTATAATTAATGGTACACCTAAAGGAGGAGGTATAATATCATTTATTTTGTTAATTGTTATTCTGATTATATGTTTTATATGTTTATAAAAGCTAAATGATTTCTCTAAAAGGAATTTCTTTAAACATTAATGGACTGAATAACCCATGTAAAAGGGCAAGTTTAATGAGATACATTAATTTGCATAGGGCCAACTTAGTATTCCTTCAAGAAACACATCTCCTGAAAAAGGATATTGATAAATTAGCCACTAATAAATATACAGTCTTGGTTAGTTCAGAACACACTCAGAAAAAAGAGGAGTGGCTATTTTATGGAATAAAAGTATGCCCATACCTAAAACTATTAAGTCTTATAAAGATGATAAAGGAATGTTTTGTATGGTTATAATACAGATTAATGGAAATACATATACATTAATCAATGTATATTGGATACCAGGAATTGGCATTAATACAGTGAAACACCATCTCAATAAGATCATATCATTTTCTATAGGAGATATTATTTTAGCAGGTGACTTCAATTGTATCCTACATGAAAAAGATACTACTACTATAGGAAAAAGGAAAATTACATCTAATGCAAAACATTTAAAGGATTTTGTTAATTTATATCATTTGAATGATATTAATAATCAGATAGATTCAAAATCATTACCATATACTTTTTTTTCTAACAGATATGAAACTTATTCAAAAATAGATAAGAGTCTTTATTTCTAACCAGATGGTAACAGACTTAATTAATTCTAAAATCATTTTGTGTCCTATATCAGAACATAATTCAATTGTCTTTGAGTTTATGATAAAAAGTACTTACAATGTTCAGATCAAAAGGATACCAGCATACTTAACTCAACTAAAAGACTATAAAGATTATATACTTTCAGAAGTGCAACATTTTTTAGACTTAAACAATACACCTGAAGTCTCCATTGTTTATGTTTGGGATGCTTTAAAATCATATTTATATGGACAAAGTATCAGATGGTATAATAATAAAAGGAAATCTTGGGGCAAGGAATTACTAGATATTCAAAGCAAATTAGACTCATACAAACATAATAATAAAGAAAATATTATGGACAAAAAAGTAATTGAAGAAATAAATAAATTAAATGAGAAATACAAAGAAATTTTAACTCATAAAGTTAAAATAACATTAGAGAAATATAAGTTTTTGTCTTACTCAATAAGTCCCAAATACTTACATAGACTTAAAAATAAAACAAAAAGGTTGAATAAACAAAATCATATCAAAGAAATTTTCTCTCCAAGGAAAAAGAAGAATGTTTCTAGTTTACCAGAAATATTAGATGAATTTAGAAATCACTTTCACAAAATTAATCATAATAACATTAACATGGAGCCTAAAGATAAAATAAAGAAATTTATAGCTACAAACATGAATAAAAAACTTAATAAACAACAGACTAAACTAATGGATAAAAATATTTCATATACAGAGGTTATTACACAAATAAACAAGCTTAAATCAAACAAAGCACCGGGTAATGATGGTATTATACCAGAGATCTATAAAATTCTTCCCAAAAGTACTTACTCATTAATACATAAGGTTTTTATTTTGGCCCAAAATGAGTTAACAACTCCCCCATCTTGGCAATACACATTTATTTCACCAATTTTAAAACCCAATAAAGACCCAACCAGATGCATATAGACCTATTTCATTACTTAATGTTGACTATAAAATGTTTATGAGTATTTTTGCTGATAGATTAAAGACAATCATCCCAGGCATTATAGATATAGACCAGACAGGCTTTATTGTAAATAGAAATACTTTTGATAATATAAGGAGAACTTTAACGTTAATTGATTTTGCAAATAGGAAAAAGAAAGATTTAACACTTATTAGTCTCGATATAAGTTCAGCATTTGATTCAGTAAGTTGGGACTACTTGTTTATCTTACTGAAGTGCACAAACTTCTCAGATGCATTTGTAAATCTAATTGAACATCTATATAAAGGAGCATTGGCTTACATTAAGATAGGAACATATGTCTCACAAAAATACCCATTTTAAAAGGTACAAAACAAGGGTGTCCACTCTCTCCACTATTATTTACTTTAATAATGCAGCCTTGGGCTAATTTGATCAGAAACAGTACTGATATAGAAGGATTTGATATAGATGAAAATACAATATCTAAAATTCAACTTTTTGCAGATGATGTTCTAATTACATCAGCTGGATCTAACTCTTCTATGCAGTCCTTATTTGATAAAATGATGGATTTTAAAAATATCTCTGGTTTAATATTCAATGAAGAAAAAACTAAAATATTACCAATATACACTCGAAAAAATGTCCTCATTAATGATTTTAACAAATATATACCCAACTCAGGTCAGATAACTTACTTAGGTATAATATTAACTAAAGATATCAAATCTATTATACATAATAATTATAATACCTGTCTTCTTAATATACAAAATCTTTTCAATAGCTGGAACAATATGTTTTTTACCATGGAAGAGAGACTCACAATTATTAAAATGATAGTATTCCCTAAGATATTATACTTAATACAATCAATAATACTCCCACCTACAAAAATAATTATTAAGAAATTGAATTCACTAATGTTAAATTTCTTATGGGCACCTAATAGACCTAGGATTGCATTAATAGCTGGTCTCAAGGGGGCATTTCATTTCCAGACTTTAATTTATTTATTTTATTTATTTTATTTATTGCAGTTGGTTTACCAGGATAGTCCATTGGGCCATAAAGAACCCGTTTTCAATGGAGTCATGGGGAGAAAAGCTCCAAAACAAGCAAAAATATACATGAAACAGTAGCAATATAGGTACAGCAGGTAGTAATGATAGTTATACAAATGAGAAAGGAAAATATTTAAAATAAAATAGTCCAAATACAACAATTAATACAGATTGATAAGGATATACAACAATACTACAGCAAATAAAGCAATTACACAATTCGAGAGGAATCATTCACACTGTGGAAAGGCACAACGTCATACTAAAGGATGTTGCATAGTGGGGGAAGTAAACTAAAAGCTTGTCTAGTCCATTCTATACAATTATATAGGAAGAGTAGAGTAGAAGCAGGAAGAAGCAGGGGAGGTGAGAAGACAGAGTTAGTTATGTAGGCTGGGAGCAAGAGCATTCCCACTGTGATGTTAGATGTGAGTGAAGAGATTTTTTGAAGGTAGAGTGGTTAATGGTGGTGCGAATGGATGGTGGTAGGGAGTTCCAGTGTCAAGCTAGGCTGAAGGATAGAAGGTTTTTGCCTGGGGGATGTGTAGGTTTATGCACTTCTAGTAGGTTTTGATTGTTTGACCTTAATACTCTATTGGGTTGGTGCATTTTAAAGGCTGATGAAAGGGATGGACAGAGGGAGGGTTGAGAATAAGCTTATGGGCTAGAGTTAGTTGGGTGTAGGTTAGTTGATTTGGAAGTTCTAGCCATTGAAGTTTCTGGAGGGAGGAACAATGATGGGTGGAGGACTTATGGCTAGTGGCGAATTTTGCGATTTTGTTATAGCAGCAGGAAAGCTGTGTTTTTAAAGAGGACTGAAGATTAGTTAGGAGTGGTGCACCATAGAGAAGGGAGGGGATAAGGAAGGAAGTAGAGAGTGATTTTAGTGGCAGGAGTGAGGTAGGGATTCTGTCTGTAAAGCATGCCTAGTTTTTGATGTTTTTTGATATTTAGTTGTAGGTGGGAGTTAAATTTAAGTTGGTTGTCAATTTGGACCCCAAGTAACTTAGTCTGTGACACTATTTCTAGAGGTGAGTTGTTTTGACTAGTGATTGAGAATGTATTCATATCAAAAGGAGTAACTTTAGAAGGAGTAAATATCATTAGTTTGGTCTTGGAAGCATTAAGAGCTAGATGGTTACTTAGCATCCATTGCTCAGTGGTAGAGAAGGCATCTTGATTTAATTTAATTTAATTTAATTTGATTTAATTTATATACTATCTCTTCTAGTATAAAAGTTATTACTTTGTTAATAGATCAGTCATATGTTGCAAGATGGAAAGATTACTGGGAACTAATTAGCATTCACTTCATAAAAATCTCTTTAATACATAAAAATATTATTGTAAATAACCCCATGTTATGGTTACTAAACGAATTTTGTACTTCATCCATTACACCAAAATATATAGTTAGTTACCCATTAAACATTATTATAAGTTATCGTAATTTTATATTCATGCATCCTAAGTATAAGGAATGGAATTTTATTCTATTCCCTATAATGTATACACAAGGTATGCTTTTGTCAACCACCTCTGAAAGAACTCTTTTAGTCACAGAGAATGATCTAAAGTATTGGTATCAGTTGCTGTCTGATAATAAGGTAAAAAATTTAGACTTCTTAAAGCAAGAATTTGATTTGAGAGAAACATGTTGGTTAGAAATTCAGACTTTTAGACATCTTATTAATAAAATTGATTTAATGTCTTTAACAGTTAAAGAATCTGTTCCAATACTGATTGATTACTTGATATTAAATTTACAACATAGAGTTTCTGATAAAGGTAAGCTCTCATACATACATAAAATTATCAGAGAAGAAACTCATTACAGTTCAGATACCTGTTGGAATTATTTCATTTCCATTAATGGTGAATCACCAAAACAACAAGATAAACAATATATATTGGAATCTGCTTATAAAACTACTTCTTCCATTAATTGGAGACTTTTTACTTGGACATTTTTACATAGATCCTTCTATACACCTTTAATGATGAATAAAATAAATAATAAAGACAACTTATGTAAAAGATGTAATGTAGAAATAAATGCTGATTGGGCACATGTTTTATGACTGTATAAAATTGAAGGAATATTGGAAGTTAATCAATGATTTTTTGCAGGCCCTTTTCACAGATAATTTCATTGTTTCTAAATCACTTATATTATTTAACACACCTGTTCCTAAAAGTGTTAAAAAAGTTAAACTTCTCTTATTATGTTCTATTCTAGCAGTGGCTAGAAAAATAATAACCAGAAATTGGATTTCAGATACCCCTCCTTCATTTAATGAATTTAAAAATGTTATGACTGAAGTGTGTCATATGGAATTGATGACAATAAAATCAAGAACTACTAGAAAAACATCTTATTATATTATATGGGATACTTTACAAAACCTGTTAAAGAAATCTTAGTCTCAATAGCATGACATTATAGTTTAATCAATTGATTTGATTTGTAGTGGATGTCTTTGTAAATACTTTGGTTATTTTATTGAATGTTATAACTATTTCTATTTTAATTGCTTGTATAAAATTGTTATGATATTTATTTTGTATGTTAAAAACAATAAACTTGTTTAAAAAAAAAAAAAGAAAAGTGAGAGGTGATATTATTAAGAAAAGAGAAAGATGAATGTGACGGTACAGCTAGCTAGAAGGAAATATGATAATAGATAATTATATGGTTGAGATGAAAGACCCATGGCAGAAAGATAGATTTATTTATTCATTCATGTGATGCTATTTTTTGCAACAACTTCTTTATTTAAACTACCAACAAATTGTATGACCAATAATGGTACATACTTCAAAAATACAAAGATAATCATTTACGTTACATAGCATCTATATTTGCCTTTAGTAATCCTCTATGATATTGTACCAAGACAAATAAAACATTTTGTGAAAGTCTTTAAAAGTGATATGTTTTTTGCTTGTTTGTTTTTATGATTCTATAGTTTAGCTCAAACTCTGTTCATACACACCAAAAAGATTGACAAAGTCTGTGGAGTCAGATTTCCAGTTAGCAGCAATAACAGCAACCATAATCAGATTAACAATTCTAAACCATTGTTTTTCTGCCTTGTTAGGTCTGAAAGTTCTAATTTCTAGCCCAAGTAACCTATATTCCAGGAGATGAAGGCCCAATATTGTTTTCCTGCTCACCCATGAAGTGGCTTCAATGACTAGAATCCAGAGTTCACTAATCATGTGACGAATCCATACCATGTGCAAATAATCTGCATTATTTACAGAGCATCTCTGGCATCTGTTGCTAACTATACCTCCTCTGTTATCTAGTCTAACAGGGTAATTTTGCCATAGATGTAACATGTGAATGCCATCTGGGGGATTGGTTGAAACATTTTCCACTGTCCATGGTTCTTTTCCTAGGCATGTAATGCTATCTCTCTGCCTGGCTGTGAGTTCTACCTTTTTGCAGTTTAAACTAGCTTGCTTCACCTTGCTAATTAGTGACCAGTAAAGTTTGACAGTAGTTCCTTTTCTGACTATTCCTTTATCTGACTATTCCTTTAGCCAACATTTTAAGGATAGCAGCTCCTAATAAAATTAGTGTTCTTTTAGGATGTGTGTGAATCTTATTTGTAGAATTTCCCAGCATTTAGTGTTTGAATACTTAGAATTATTTAAACAGTGATACAACTCTGGAAACTCACTCAAATTCCCTTAGGTCATTTCTCCTGTTGAACTGTGTCTTTACTATAATTATACTTTCTTTTATAATCTGATATGCTAGATTGTACTCTTATATTATGTAAATCTCATATGTCTGAATATATGGAGCTTTTCTCCCGGGTCTCCACTGAAAATGGGCATATACCCAGTTGGACTTTCCTGGTCAACAAATGTAAAATAAATAAATAAATAAAAGCAGACTTATCCTTTCGTTTATAAGTGAGTTTATTCTGAAATAGCTTTGTAAATGTATCAACCAGAATTTGATTTATAGTGTGAGGTCTAGTTTGCAGACACCCCGTTCTGTTTGTCATTATAAGTATTTGCATTTCTCTCTGTCTGGCTTTATGTTTATATGCAAAGAGATTGGGGATTGTCATACTGCTGGCACAGTAAAAGTTTTTCCATGGTTTCCCACCTCATGGCTATGGAGTTAAACCAAGTGTCTCTAAATTTGTTTCCCAAAGTCATGATGTGTTCCGTCTTGACTATAGATCTCCTTCCTGTCCTTATGTAATCTGTGTCCAGTTGGGTTATTCTACTATTACGCATTTCTAATGTTGTTGCTTTATCTTCTATAATTTTATATATTAAAGCTTGAACATATCCTTGATTGTATATTTTGGACCCTTCCCATGCATCTGCCCAGGTACCACTCAGCATTACTAGGTCATCCCAGAATGCTGAAATAAATACCCTTTTTGTATTGTAGTAAGCCGCGGTGGTGCAGTGGTAGTGTTGTTGCCTTACAGCAAGAGATTCTCCTGTTCAATTCTCGGTTGGAGTGCCTTCTGTATGGAGTCTGCATGTCCTCCTCATAGTCGAGTGGCCTATGAAAGACATGCGTGAATGGGAGTGTCTTCGCTGAAGGTTGGGCGTTGGGCTGGCAACTTGGCACCATAAAAATCTACTGCCAGTCATTAGCGGACTGGAGTTCCACTGTGGTGACCCCTAACTGGGAAAAGCCAAAAAGACAAACAGTGTACAACACCTCTCAAAACCTGAAATTCATGGTCTAAGTAGTATTGGTTATAGATGTCATGATAAAATTGTAGGTCATTTCAAACCAGTAGATGTTCATGTAAATAATTTAACCTAACAGTAGACTCAGATAAAGGAGTAGGATAACAATGTTTATCTGGTCCACTGTGTAGATACATTTTATTAATTACCATTCTTTCTATGCCATAAAGCATTTGGTATCATAGGCAAATAATTGCACATTCATTACCATCTTTAGTGCATCATTACTTTTAATGTAAGTCCCAAAAAACTTGCATATTTAAGCGTCTTACTAAAAATTAAAGTCAGAAGTTTACACCATACACAGAAACACCATAACTTAAGTAAAAAAGCCCCCCCCCCAACCTCAAAACCAAATTGTATCCTTACATTATTTACAAATTTAAAATAAAATAAAACATAAATATAAACTGTTAAAAAGAAAACCTGGCAGTGAGGCTCTAGATTATTGTCACCAACAAAGTGACAGACTGACCCCCATGTGCAAAAATGGGAAGAAGGGGTTGTGGATGGATGGATAAATATAAATTACAATATGGGCCGCATCTCCCATTCACATCAATAAAAAAATAAAAAGTAACTCCACATACTGCACGCATAAAACATATACCCAACTCACAAAAAGAACATGGCTGTCCTAAATCAACCTCCATGAAATAAAACACATTCATACCATAATGGAAACATTTTGAAAAATATATAAACTATAAAATGAAACACTGATCAGAACCATGTCAGTAAGAAAATGGCATTACTAGCAAAGCTGATACTCTTGCTTAAAAAACAACTAACATTAAATGAATGATAAAAATAACTAAATTAAAAAAATAGCCAGTCTTAAAACATTAATTACTATGGACCTAAATTATAAACATTCATTATAAACTATCTCACAGTTAGATAGAAAAACACACATATGGCATTCCTTTTGTGAAGGCCTGTACAAACTATTTAACCCTATTCAAAAGACAGTTTAACAAATACCACAGTCCATTGAAGTCAATGTGAACGAGTAAAAGCAATAATTCATACTTAAGAAAGCAGGGAAAACATAGCAAATGGAATATGTGTGTCACTAATTTGTGCAGTAAATTAAATTTCTTGTGGATACAATAGAATCAGAGAACTCAGTTTGGGATGCATGGTTTCACCATCCATCCCAAAGCTCTGTACATGTTAAAAATGGATCTGACGTGCACATGAAATTCAACATTAAATAACAATGACAGTCTATTGTCAAAACCTGCTTGCTCTAGACCTATCACTACTAATGATATCTTTTCAGTTCTCAATGTTAGTATTCTTAACAAAATGGCTGTATCTACATTACACAGTGAAATAGTTTTACAATTATGGGAGGAATCAGGAGCAATATTTGCTATGATCAGCACCATAACCATTCCTTCTGATATGGTGCATGTATAATGCTGTTTTCTACCACACTGGGTATACTGATTTTCCTCTGTTCTTTCACCTTATAAAATTCAGTATGGTACTCATCTGACCTTCCTGCCTTAATCCCCTTCAAGTGTTTAATAGCTTTTGGTTCATGAATGGAAGCTGCTGACCATCCCATCATCTAAAACAAACACCCCTTCTTCTCTTACTATCTTATAAAGCAAACTACAGAAAACACAAAACTCTTGTAAATTATCCTTTCTGTGGGAAATATTTTCCACTAAACCTATTTAACTGCACCTCATGCAGGCCAATTTCCCTTGATCCTTATTTATCCACATTAGTATTTTTATGTCATATTTACCTTAATCCTACCTTGCTATGCTCTTTGTGCCCAATTTCACATCTATGGGCCTTTCTTCTAAATCCATTAATCGAGTTTAATGCTCTAATCATCACCTTTCTGCTTCCATTTTGTCCCTTTATTAACTTCCTCTGTGGAATACCTAATTCCCCTTCCAACTGCTGAACTTGCCCTTAATAATTTTGTTAAGCATACCTAAATAGCTCAATATCCTTCCTCACCATACCCTTTAACACTGCCCCATACCTTCCAGCTCCACCCTCCTTGTTTCACCTCATTCTCCTTCACCACTTATTTACTATTTCCTTAAGACAGATTTTCATTTCTCACTTAATCAGATTCCATCTCCAAACCTACCTTGTTCTCTGTCCAACTCCAGGCAGTCTATTACCATAGTATGATCCAAAACTAACCCAACAAACACACTTTTCTTTCCTATCCCTGCAAAAGTACTCCTACCCATTAGAATTCTGAATTTTCATAGTTTTGCTGGCATGCACTCCTTCTTAATAGGACTGTTGATTCCTTCCACATTTCATGCTGCTATACTTTAATTATTTCCATTCCATCCTCCTGTTTTGCCCTCCCTGCTACTCCAGAAGAACTAGAGTCAACAGTCTTTGGGTAGGTAAAAATGTCCTAAAAATAATATCTCTTGGCAACAGATGGCCCTAGTATTTGTTGGCTATTCATCACAGTAGTGAACTGTCTTCACCCCCATAACTGATCAAAGGCTGTCCACTACATTCAGGACACAAAAAAGTAATATAACTTTAATGTCTTATGAGTCAAAGTCACTGTACAAGTTTCTAGTATTCCTAAATCTCATAGAGGAACCTTACCTTTCTTCAATTTTTTTCTCCACTTGTGTTAATGTTATGACTACCCCAAATCACCCTTTAATCCCCAAACATTTACCACTGAGATTGTTTTGCTATGGCATTTGCCTACAGCTTGCTTAAAAACATATTAATGAAAAACATTTAAAATCCCCCATCCCACCCACATTAACATGTGCTACAAATTTGTCAGGCTTTGGCTAACATTTCAAATATAACTTTCAATATGACCATTTAATCTTTACTTTCAATATAAGCTTACATTTTCTTGAAAGCATTTTCTTTGGCTCTACACCCTCACATGTTAAGTATTAACCAGCATTAATTAAAAAAAATTCTTATTTTATGTAATGACATATAAAATAGAATAGAATAATACAAGTCCAATATCTTTTTTCATCGCCAGTCATCTATTAACCATAACAGAGATGACTTCTTGGAGGCTGTAATTTTTAAACAGAGAAATACTACAAAAATCTTACATAGTTTCCCCAATATTTTGCTCATTCACTTTAGATAATTGAACATAAAACTGTAGAACTCATTCATCTTTGCTTATTTCTTTTCACATAAGCCTATCAGAGAGTCTCTGTCATCTTCTTCCTTATGATCCTTTTCTTCCTGTCATCATTCCAATGTCTACATTTTGCGAATAATTATTTGAAATCCAACTGACAGAAGTAATATGGATATAGAAACCAAAACAACACATACAGGAAAAAGAGGGTGAGTAATTCATAATCCCTAAATACTTCCTCTTTCTCCACCTGATCCTTACTTGCATTCAGTTACTCAGATAGGTTCAAAAGGTCATAGGACCACACCAAACCTCTCACGTAGAGCTTTGCTCGGCCAACCAAACTATCAAAACACACAACGGCCAGCAAATGATGTCCCAAAAATATTTATTTAACAAAATCAGATAGGATAAAAATATCCCAAGCTCCAAACCGGTTTCCGTTACCCCTTCTTCAGTGGAGCATATAGATTAAACAGAGAGCCACCAGAAACACATGATACTATAAATAGTATCTGTTGGTCCAAGACTAACCAATCAGAGTATTGTATTGTGGTCTAATAAGACCTTAAACACCAAAAGGTTACATGTATGCATTCAAGAATGAAAATAAAAATAAAAATAAAAATAAAAATAGAAAAAACATTATTCAAAGTTAGAAGACCTGCACATAATATTAGATAAATAACATGTGACACTACATAATATATGTATATGTATGTGCGTGTGGACACTCATTAATCAGCAAAATACCATAAATGTATAAATAGGTTAGAGATGATCATTAATACCTGGGGGAAATAATGCACCCAAATGTATAATCCAGTATTTCTCCTTTCGTGTCAAAATGTTCTCCCATCCTAGTTGGTGGCTTCTATCGCCAACAACCCGATCTATGATAGTAAACCTAAATTTGGCCGTAGGATGTTTAACTGTATGTTGGTAGAGGGCATTGGTTACTTTCTTATTTCTAATGTTACTTCTGTGTTCCCCAATCCTGATTTTTAGTGGACGAGAAGTTTTCCCTACATAAAAAGCGGAGCATTGACAGGTGGCAAGATATATGACCCAACTCATGGAACAATTCCCAAAAAACTTTAAATCATATACCTTACTGGTATTGGCACTGCTAAAAGATTTTGTTTTATTTATTTCACTGCATGACATACAATGCCCGCAAGGAAAAGTACCAATCAATTCCTTACCCGTCATTGTTAATTGTTTGTACCTGGCACCTCCACTACCATGATGTTTGTAATGTGAGAAAATGGAACTAAGAGTTTTACCCCTTCTATAAGAAAATTGACAACGTGTCCCAAGATGTTGTCTAAGAAACTCATTGGCCATCAAGATATTCCAATTTCTTTCCACAATTCCTCTGATTATCTGATTGTTTCTGCCATATGTGGTAACTAATCTTAGGACCATATCACCTTTTTTGTTCTTCTGACGGTCCCGGTATTCAAGAAGCTGGTCCCTAGTTAAATTGTCAGACCCATATTTAGCAGATCTAATATCAAACTCCGAATAGCCTCTATCAAGGAATCTATTCACAAGATCAAAACTGGCTAGCTCATAATCCTCCTTACTGGAATTAATTCTTTTGATACGGCAAAACTGAGATTTAGGGATGTTCCGGACTGTGTGGCGGGGGGTGCATACTTGAGGCATGTAGCAATGTATTATACTCAGGATATTTCCTATATATTTTAGTGCCTAGTGTATTATCAGGCTTTCTATAAACATTGACATCTAAAAATTCAATGGTAGTCATGTTGCTATTAACTGTAAATTCAATGCCCCAAATATTACTGTTCAGATAATCAACACATTCTTTAAGATATTCCGTATCTGCCCGCCACACCATCCAACAATCATCAAGATATCTACGCCAGATATCCATTTCTACAATGTAAATGTTATGAGATGTATCATATATAAGATATTCCTCCAAGTAAGCCATAAAGAGGTCTGCATATATAGGGGCAAAGGATGCCCCCATTGCAGTACCTTGTAGCTGCCAATAGCATTCACCTTGGAAAAAGAATATGTTTTTATTCAAAACATGTTCACACATGCAAATCAAAAGTGTATTAAATCCAGGAGGATATAAATTAGATTTTTCAAGCCAAAACTGAAGTGCTTGAAGACCAGCCCAATGTGGGATACTGGTGTATAATGATTTTACATCTAATGTACAGAGCAGCCAGTCAGATTCAATCTCAGTTTCTGCTATAATTTGTAAAAATTGTGTAGTGTCCTTGATTCTAGCTCTCACATGGACCAACAGTGGTTTCAAATGTTCTGTCAAAAAAGCTGAAAGTGGTTCAGTAAGTGAACCATGACCAGACACTATAGGTCGACCAGGTGGGGAGGTCAAAGATTTGTGTATTTTAGGAAGTAAATATAATATCTGTTTATTTGGATCTTTAACCGTCAAATGTTTGACAATAGTAGTGGATAGAATGCCATTCTCTACTGCACTACCCAAGAAATTATCAATCTCTTTTTTAAAGGTAGGAGTGGGATCAATATCCATTTTCATATAGCATTTTTTATCTGATAGTTGTCGTAATCCTTCCTGTGTATAATAATCCATATCCAAAACCACTACCGCCCCACCTTTGTCTGCCTTCAAAATCGCTATATCATTGTTGTTTTTCAATTCTTCAAGTGCCTGCCTTTCAGTTCCATGAACATTATCTTTGAGAATGTTGAAACCATATGGTGGAAAATGTAGGTCCCTGAGTACAGCCTGTTGAAAAGCTGTAACATGCGTATTAGCAGGAGGTTGAAATGTAGATTTTAAAAATCTAAACTCAGTAGATCTTTGAGCAGTATTATTAACATTTTCAGAAAAAAATATCTTTAAGTTCAAACTGCGACAAAAATCCAAAACATCATTGACTGTTTGGTATTGATCACAAAAGAAACCAGGTACAAACCCTAAGCCTTTATTTAGGATTGCTTCTTGTTCCAGAGTGAGCTCAGCCTTAGACAAATTAAGGACATTATGAAATACAGTGTCATCTATTTTAGAAATGCTTGAACTATTCCATCCATTGATTCCAAATCTGGACCTATTATGGTGTTTCCTCCCCCCGCGTCGTTTCTTCTTACCCCAAAAGGGGTAGGTATATTACTTCTTTTTTTGTAGGGTGAGTGATCAGATGTGATACCCTCACTGTCAGTGGGAGAAGACTCATCCCCCGAGGTACTGGTATATATATGCTCTTTGTTTTTGAGAATGGGTCTGGGTCGTTTCCTTGATCTGGCACCGCCCCTACCCATAGTCATATCCTTAAATCTGACTGACTTTTGTAATTCAAAAGGGCGTCCCCTAGCATAGTCATTGACGTCCCGATTGAACTTTTTAATTTTCCTTTCTTTCGTCAGTTTATCATACTGGGTCAGTTCCTTAGATAAATTTGCTACCAAGGTACTGTAGTTGCTACTGGATTCAAATTGTTTGCAAATAATGCTAAGATCTTTGATCTCAGCAATGTTTGAATCTATTGTCCTTTCATAATATTCTGACAATATTTGCACAAACTTCATAGATCCTTCTTGAGCTGCCTCAAACCACTCATTGGTCAACCTCTCTTCAGATCTGCTGACCATGGGTTTTAACTTAATTCTAAGACCCCTAGGGACTAATTTTTTATATGAATAGGCCTTAAAAAGCCGTAAGTGCCAAATGTTAGCTCTTAGCCCTTTAAGGGCTTTCTCTAGATTGAAAAAGGCAGATTGGCATCCATTGCTTAAAGAGGCAGCTTGTTGATCATTGATATTGTTGCTTGAGATAGATTCCAGTCCAAACACCTGGATATCCTCCCTATCAGCACACATACCCTGTAAAATATTGTCGAGATTCATATTACCACAATGAACCGACCCAGTATGACAAAATAAAGGTGGTCCGATGCCAGAACCGAGAAAAGGGACCCAATCAAATACCCTATCCAAAAAATGATAGGATTAATATAAATCCAATTTAGTTATTAAATACCAATATCTTAGGGAAAGTAACAAATATGTCAGAAGCCAAATGTGTTCCAAAATTATAAAACTGTGTTCCACCCAAAAAAGCTGTATGAAGGAAGTCCTATATTCACTATAAATAGTGAATATAAAATCATAAATGTGTTAGCCAAAGTAGTGGGTCAGTGGTACTAATAGTTAAACAGTGATGGTATTCAACCTTATGTTAAGGAAAAATATCCTTAAACATCTAATGGCAAAAATCCACTAAACTGTATGTGGAATATACTAGGTCAAATCCAATAGTGTTTTAGAGAACCCATCAATCCCATATATCGTAGATAAATCAACCACAAAATAGCTGAATGAGTACCAATATAATGACCAATGTCTAACACCAGTTTCTTATGTATCCACCAAATAGTGAAACATAAGCCTTAAATACAAAAAACATATTACGGAAATTCTTTCACAGATAATAAAGCCCTTTGAACATCCTAAACATAAATGTATAGGAGCACCTTAATTGCATAATAATGCAACACATAAATATTGTCATCCACCTATTTGCTAATAGAATAGCATATCAAAATGGCATAAAGTAGACATGCAATAGCTAGTTAGATAATCTCTACCAAAATATAAATCAATTGTGTTTTGGAAAAAATATCCTAAACTTAGCCAAAAGGCAAACAAATACACTAATTAGTGTATAGAATGTCACATCATTGATCTGATCAAAAATATGATAGAGAACTTATTCAATGTGGAAACAATAGCCTATGTAAGACACTTTATAATGCCAATATTCTCCCCAATATCTAAGTATGTATCAGAATTTATGTATCCACTTAAATAGTGAAACATAAATGTTAAGTACAAAAAACATTAGAAGGAAAACCATACATAAATCAAAAAAGGCCCCTTCCACATATAAACCTTAGATATATAGGGACCCCTTAATTATATAACATGGCCAGATAAAAATGGCTAACAAGCTAACTAGATGGCATAACCAAATGTGGCCTGAGATAAGCATACAATATTATTTGCACAGTTACACAAAAATGCATTATGATATGAAACACATTTATCTTGATGCATCCAGTTTAAGTAGTCTAGGCCCCTCTGAAAATGGAAATCAATAAAGAAAAGTTGCACATATAAACAAGTTAACATACAATGGTCTGTTGAAACATGTGCTACTATAGCATAAAACCCATGAAAATCCAGGATATACTTCCATAGGATTAGCGACAGTAGATGCAAAACACCAAACACCTTAATGTCCCTCTAAAATTCAATAGGCACCAAAAGGTGGATCCACAATCCTAATAGTTTGAATCATATACACGCCCAAAGGCCACTGTATGAAAAAGAATGCAAATATAAATGGTAATAGAACCAAAACAAAGGCCTCAATCACATAATAAATTTGCACTTTCCATATGTACCCAGTTAACCACAAATGATATTTGGCCTAAATGCGCTGCCATATGATGTTAGACACACATTAATATCTTGTCCAAAATACACTTTTGCACTACACGTTTAACAAAAATGTAAAAATGTACTAAATCAGTCTCTGGTTCTTCCACTCATTACGCCCATCATGGTCCCATTCCAATAGACCACTGTGCTAGCACCTGAAAGTTCGTACCATATTGTTTTCACAGATAAAAATATGTCCGTTCAACACAGTCACATCCAGCGATCAAATCGACCAAGCCCCAGGATGAAAAGAAAGCCCCAATATAGCAAGTAACACTTTAGCGACCAACGATTAGGTGTATCCCCATATAAAGTACCTGAAAGGTGGAAATGTAGAAATGTCCAATTCCAACCAACCAAGTCCAAGAATTCAAATGTAAAAAAACTAATGTCCTAGTTCGCTTGACCCAAATGATGAATGTAGTCCAAAAATACGCCACACCAGCTTCCGACCCAATTGTTTGTACAGCAACACGCAAATGACCTTTATTTTATCATCTTTATTTTGTCATACTGGGTCGGTTCATTGTGGTAATATGAATCTCGACAATATTTTACAGGGTATGTGTGCTAATAGGGAGGATATCCAGGTGTTTGGACTGGAATCTATCTCAAGCAACAATATCAATGATCAACAAGCTGCCTCTTTAAGCAATGGATGCCAATCTGCCTTTTTCAATCTAGAGAAAGCCCTTAAAGGGCTAAGAGCTAACATTTGGCACTTACGGCTTTTTAAGGCCTATTCATATAAAAAATTAGTCCCTAGGGGTCTTAGAATTAAGTTAAAACCCATGGTCAGCAGATCTGAAGAGAGGTTGACCAATGAGTGGTTTGAGGCAGCTCAAGAAGGATCTATGAGGTTTGTGCAAATATTGTCAGAATATTATGAAAGGACAATAGATTCAAACATTGCTGAGATCAAAGATCTTAGCATTATTTGCAAACAATTTGAATCCAATAGCAACTACAGTACCTTGGTAGCAAATTTATCTAAGGAACTGACCCAGTATGATAAACTGACGAAAGAAAGGAAAATTAAAAAGTTCAAGTCGGGACGTCAATGACTATGCTAGGGGACGCCCTTTTGAATTACAAAAGTCAGTCAGATTTAAGGATATGACTATGGGTAGGGGTGGTGCCAGATCAAGGAAACGACCCAGACCCATTCTCAAAAACAAAGAGCATATATATACCAGTACCTCGGGGGATGAGTCTTCTTCCACTGACAGTGAGGGTATCACATCTGATCACTCACCCTACAAAAAAAGAAGTAATATACCTACCCCTTTTGGGGTAAGAAGAAACGACGCGGTGGGAGGAAACACCATAATAGGTCCAGATTTGGAATCAATGGATGGAATAGTTCAAGCATTTCTAAAATAGATGACACTGTATTTCATAATGTCCTTAATTTGTCTAAGGCTGAGCTCACTCTGGAACAAGAAGCAATCCTAAATAAAGGCTTAGGGTTTGTACCTGGTTTCTTTTGTGATCAATACCAAACAGTCAATGATGTTTTGGATTTTTGTCGCAGTTTGAACTTAAAGATATTTTTTTCTGAAAATGTTAATAATACTGCTCAAAGATCTACTGAGTTTAGATTTTTAAAATCTACATTTCAACCTCCTGCTAATACGCATGTTACAGCTTTTCAACAGGCTGTACTCAGGGACCTACATTTTCCACCATATGGTTTCAACATTCTCAAAGATAATGTTCATGGAACTGAAAGGCAGGCGCTTGAAGAATTGAAAAACAACAATGATATAGCGATTTTGAAGGCAGACAAAGGTGGGGTGGTAGTGGTTTTGGATATGGATTATTATACACAGGAAGGATTACGACAACTATCAGATAAAAAATGCTATATGAAAATGGATATTGACCCCACTCCTACCTTTAAAAAAGAGATTGATAATTTCTTGGGTAGTGCAGTAGAGAATGGCATTCTATCCACTACTATTGTCAAACATTTGACGGTTAAAGATCCAAATAAACAGATATTATATTTACTTCCTAAAATACACAAATCTTTGACCTCCCCACCTGGTCGACCTATAGTGTCTGGTCATGGTTCACTTACTGAACCACTTTCAGCTTTTTTGACAGAACATTTGAAACCACTGTTGGTCCATGTGAGAGCTAGAATCAAGGACACTACACAATTTTTACAAATTATAGCAGAAACTGAGATTGAATCTGACTGGCTGCTCTGTACATTAGATGTAAAATCATTATACACCAGTATCCCACATTGGGCTGGTCTTCAAGCACTTCAGTTTTGGCTTGAAAAATCTAATTTATATCCTCCTGGATTTAATACACTTTTGATTTGCATGTGTGAACATGTTTTGAATAAAAACATATTCTTTTTCCAAGGTGCATGCTATTGGCAGCTACAAGGTACTGCAATGGGGGCATCCTTTGCCCCTATATATGCAGACCTCTTTATGGCTTACTTGGAGGAATATCTTATATATGATACATCTCATAACATTTACATTGTAGAAATGGATATCTGGCGTAGATATCTTGATGATTGTTGGATGGTGTGGCGGGCAGATACGGAATATCTTAAAGAATTTGTTGATTATCTGAACAGTAATATTTGGGGCATTGAATTTACAGTTAATAGCAACATAACTACCATTGAATTTTTAGGTGTCAATGTTTATAGAAAGCCTGATAATACACTAGGCACTAAAATATATAGGAAATATCCTGAGTATAATACATTGCTACATGCCTCAAGTATGCACCCCCGCCACACAGTCTGGAACATCCCTAAATCTCAGTTTTGCCGTATCAAAAGAATTAATTCCAGTAAAGAGGATTATGAGCTAGCCAGTTTTGATCTTGTGAATAGATTCCTTGATAGAGGCTATTCAGAGTTTGATATTAGATCTGCTAAATATGGGTCTGACAATTTAACTAGGGACCAGCTTCTTGAATACCAGGACCGTCAGAAGAACAAAAAAGGTGATATGGTCCTAAGATTAGTTACCACATATGGCAGAAACAATCAGATAATCAGAGGAATTGTGGAAAGAAATTGGAATATCTTGATGGCCAATGAGTTTCTTAGACAACATCTTGGGACACGTTGTCAATTTTCTTATAGAAGGGGTAAAACTCTTAGTTCCATTTTCTCACATTACAAACATCATGGTAGTGGAGGTGCCAGGTACAAACAATTAACAATGACGGGTAAGGAATTGATTGGTACTTTTCCTTGCGGGAATTGTATGTCATGCAGTGAAATAAATAAAACAAAATCTTTTAGCAGTGCCAATACCAGTAAGGTATATGATTTAAAGTTTTTTGGGAATTGTTCCATGAGTTGGGTCATATATCTTGCCACCTGTCAATGCTCCGCTTTTTATGTAGGGAAAACTTCTCGTCCACTAAAAATCAGGATTGGGGAACACAGAAGTAACATTAGAAATAAGAAAGTAACCAATGCCCTCTACCAACATACAGTTAAACATCCTACGGCCAAATTTAGGTTTACTATCATAGATCAGGTTGTTGGCGATAGAAGCCACCAACTAGGATGGGAGAACATTTTGACACGAAAGGAGAAATACTGGATTATACATTTGGGTGCATTATTTCCCCCAGGTATTAATGATCATCTCTAACCTATTTATACATTTATGGTATTTTGCTGATTAATGAGTGTCCACACGCACATACATATACATATATTATGTAGTGTCACATGTTATTTATCTAATATTATGTGCAGGACTTCTAACTCTGAATAATGTTTTTTCTATTTTTATTTTTATTTTTATTTTTATTTTCATTCTTGAATGCATACATGTAACCTTTTGGTGTTTAAGGTCTTATTAGACCACAATACAATACTCTGATTGGTTAGTCTTGGACCAACAGATACTATTTATAGTATCATGTGTTTCTGGTGGCTCTCTGTTTAATCTATATGCTCCACTGAAGAAGGGGTAACCGAAACCGGTTTGGAGCTTGGGATATTTTTATCCTATGTGATTTTGTTAAATAAATATTTTTGGGACATCATTTGCTGGCCGTTGTGTGTTTCAAAAGGTCATAGGTCAGTAGTAGGCAATCAGTTTGCAGATGATTACAAGAATAGCCAATGACCTGTTGTTTGCTCCAATCTCAGGGGAAGACCACAGGAGAGATTGAGACTGCCCATCCAATTATCTAGGTTTACCTTGATGGCAGTAAGGATACTGCTCTGCTTGATTTGTAGTGGAAGCTTGTTCCAGAGGTGGAGGAGTACATTAGGATATGAATGCATCATGTGAAATTGTATTATTTATATGCAGATGTAGTTCTTTCATTTAACATGATTCCCTGATCCTTCAGTATAAATCATTATAATTTTGTAGTGCATCTGTATATTTGCAAAAAAGAAAAGCCATTTTTGTCCCCAGTACACTCAATAAAATAAGCCAACCATGAAATAAGTAGCAAATGTGAGAAGAAATGCATGTTGCTAGTAATGAATGCTTTGGCCTAAGATGTTAAATTCCATGAAAATATCATGCTTTTCTGGCACTCAATCCAAATTTGGGATTCACAAATACTTTTCAAAGAAAAATGGAGAGTCAGGATCACTGATTTTGAGAAAACAATTTGTGTTTCTGGATAAATTATTTCAATATGGCATGGCTATGGTATCAACTATGGTCCCAAGCTATGCTAATTTAGTTATGCTTTGTCTTACTTTCCCCAAGCCTTTTGGGTTTCTAATACAATTATGGGAATGCACCCCATTCCTAAATCAAAGTATGATTAAAGTTTGTGAAATTAGTATTGTTTCATTCTTTGATGTTAACCAAAAGCACCCCCAATATGCCCAGAAGTGACTCCTTCTGCATCTCATACAGCATTACATGTATTGGTAGCATACCTGAATAAGGCTGAAAATTCTTTTTTATGAGACCCATTGCTGCTACTGCTATTGGTATTGTATGGATATCCTTTCAGTTTGCTCTTGTTTCTGCCTGAAAATCCTGGTGGAATAAGACACTGTAATTGTTGGGTGTAACAATTCAATAGTCAGTGTTACCTTTGTCTTCTTTTTATGTCTGATTTTCTCACTTTTATTTTTGAACTGCTGGTAATGAGCAACCCCATGTGATATAAACTTCATAATTCTCTATAATGCTTTGTAGCTCATATTTGCAATACTTCTCAGCTACTTCAATATTATAATGTTTGCACAATCTCCAATAAAACAGTCTTGCCACATTATTATGCCTTTCAGTATACATTATGCCTGCCATTAGTGAATCACACCCAGCAACAATATGTGTAACTGTTTCCAGTTTTTTTTTTACAAAACCTGCATGTGTCTGTTCCTCCCACATGGACTTTGTAAACCATAATATATGTAGTCCACCATCCTGAGCTGCTAATATTAACCTTTAAACTTTTGGAATAAATGCACCTCTCCTTAACCATTCCTGTGTCAGATCCTGATTGCCATAAGGCTCTTCATGGAGTTTTCTGTTGTTGCAACTATATTTATGGCTTTTCCACATTTCTTGCCTTCTTATCCAATCCTACTCCTTAATTATTTCTTGCATTTTTGCTGCATTCTCTTGCTGCCTGCTTTTTGTCTACTTCTGGTTTGGTTTCCATTCCCACTTGACACTGATATGCTTCTGCTAAACTAAGCAAGGAACTCTTAGATTTGTTCTCTTCATGTTTTAAAACTTTCACTATGTTTGGATCTGGTGAGGTCAGCAAATATGCATGCAGTCCTATGACCTCAGATCTATACATGCCAATTTTAAAGAGGCCTATACCTTCTTCAGAATGAGAAATATATAATCATGGTATATACTGATTTGTATATATTATTTGATAAGTTGGAAACATTTTTCTTGTTTTTCTGTACAAATGATCTAATACAGTTTGGGGCCAGTCACCCCAAAACTGTAAGTTAGAACAGGAAGAGCAAATTGGTTTATAGCTTGTACTTTGTTCCTAGATGTGAAAACTGCTTCCAGTATTAATTTTAGTCCTCCAAATATTTCTTGCTAAGTTTTGTTCACATTTATTCATGTTTTATTGTCAATCTTTTATCAGTTCCCAAATACTTGTACACTTCCTCCTGCTCAAGTTCCTTTATATCACATTCCTTTTCCAGACTGATTTTTTTTTGGTGCTGCAGCTTTCTTGCTTTCAATGTTGCTATTGTACATTTATCAAGACCAAGTGACATTCTTATCATCTGAGAAAGTTTTGGCCACTTCTAGTTGTGCTTCCAGCAACTAGTCTGATGAAATATACAGTTTTAAATCATCCACAAAAAGATGAGGTTTACACTTAGCTGTATTTTGGGAGCCAAATTGTAACATGACCTAATCTGTTATGTAGACAGCTTAATGGACTAAGGGAAAGACAAAAGAGCAGTGGTGACAAAGTTACCCTGGAATATCCCCCTTTGAATGTTTATCCTTGGGATAATAATTTGTCCTTTATCAGGGCTTAGCTACAAAGTGATTTGTCACTGTTTCATGCTCACTGTCATGCAATTGATCAATGTAGGTTGTATCTTATACATCTGTAAGCACTCCTTTACCCATGAGTGTGGGAATCTGTCAAATGCTTTTTTTTTGTAATCTATCCATGCCATACTTAGATTCTTCCCCTTTTTACAGTTCTCCATATGACTTTATTTAACAAATGATCCTTTATTCCATATGACTTTCTTTTGTTACCCTTATGATCTATTTCCATGACTGAGTTTTCTTCTAAATGGCTATAAACTCTGTCGGCATCAGTTCCTGTATATAGTTTATATAGGTTCATAGGTTCATAGGTAGGTACTAGGCTATCAGCCCAAGGGTCTACGTAAGCCTAGCCAGCAAGGTTCCATGGCTTATGCCACCAAAGAAAGTTATTTTCCTGTGCCACTGTCGAGCAGAGACACAGAAGTGATCCCCGGGGTGTATTTCATATTTCCCATCCACTCATCAAGATTTTTTTTGAAGAGTGTTAATGAAGAATTTGCTTGACATAGATGGGTAGCTTGTTCCAGAGTATATGAAGTCTCTGGGACAGGAATCTATCCCTCCAACATGTCTTGTTTATTGTGGTGACAAGGTTTAGGTCCCTAGAGCATGTAGCTTGGAGGGATTGGGATTTCTTTAGGTGTAGCATGTCCAACAGCTCTGGGTTTGACATAGCTTTATATGTTAGGCAGAGATCACCTCGGAGTAGGTGATATGTTATGGAATAAAGCTGGAGTTTTTTGAGGCAGTCAGTGTAGGGCATTTGTTTGAGGCCAGTAATCCTCTTTGTGAGGTACTTCTGTGGCTTTCCAGCTGCTGCAGATGTCTTGTGAGGTACATTCCAAAAGGGGCGCTGTACCCTATAATGGGTCTAATGAGTGACGAGTAGTGGGGAACAATGACCTCTTTTTTCCTGGATGAGAACCATTTTATGATGAGGTGTGCTATGTAGAAGGACTTCTTGACTACTGTGGCGACGTGACTATCAAAGGAGAGACTACTGTTCACCTGGGTCCCAAGGTCTCTTATCACACATTCAGTGTTAAGTAGATTGCTGCCTATGTGGTAGTTCATGGGTACAGAGTTTTTTCCAAAGGGGATGACACTGCACTTTTTGGCATTGAGCTTGAGGCCATGGCTCTGACACCAGGCATCTGTCTCAGTGAGGCCCTTCTGTAGGATGTCCACATCATTCGGGGACTTGACTATGGCTCCTAGTTTGCAGTCATCTGCAAACTTCGTTAGCCAGAGGCCTTCTGTGTTAGCCTGTACTTCAGAGAAGTAGATACCAAACAGGAGAGGTCACAGGACGGAACCCTGTGGTACTCCACTTGTCACTGCTTTGAGGTCAGATTTGGAGTCTGTTACTTTCACAGTGTGGGTTCTGTCATTGAGCCAGTTAGCAACCCATCTTGTGACATAGGGATTTATACCTAGTTTAGTGAGTTTAGCTATAATTCCAGAATGGGGGATGGTGTTGAAAGCACATAATTGGTCTTTAGTTTTTAGTTTAGCTTGCATGTTCACCATTAAGGAGGAGTTTCGTTTTTCCTGTTGCTAACCAGCTTGGAATGTACTTGAGGTGTGCATATAAGAAGTTCTTACTCAGGGCTAAATGTTTCTGCAAAGAAAATAATACTATTAGCCTGATGTTAGCTGCTGCATCAGGACCTGGGGTTTTCCATTTAGGAGCTTTTCTTAATTTTGTTTCAATTTCTCTGGCTGATACTTCATCCCATTTCATATCCTGTACATATGAACTTCTTACTGTTTCTTTTAATTCTTCTATCCATTCAGCATCTTTGTTATGTTCCACAGAGTATTCATAGATATTTCTCCAAAATGTGTCTATTTCTTCTTCTTCTTCTTCTTTTTTTTTTGGTGGAGCTTCTGTTCCTCTTGCTTTGTTTCCCAATTCTCTATAAACCTTTTCTGGGTCATCAAATAAATGCTTGTTTCGTACTTTTCCTTTATATTTATCTGCATATCTTTTACGTTTTTCCGCCTGTGCTGATATCTTTAGTTTATTATTTGCAATAGTGCACGATAGATCCTGGTCTGTTCTAATACTGCTTGCAGCTTATATCATGTATATCCTTCTAAGTATTTTTGATGATCTGATCCCTCTTCTATACTCTTTAACAGTGACACTTCATGCCTTAATTACTTTATAGTTTTCTGTATTCGAAACTTCTGTGATGGCATTTGGTATCTTCCTTTTCCTTATTATCCTGTATTTTTGCGGTAAGACTTTATCTGTTATTAATTTACCTGCACAGTAATATATCATATTTACTTCTGTTATATTACATGAATTTCTGTAACTAGTCTTGGGTACTGTATTCATTTATTTTATCAGACTCCTAATGTGGTGGGGTCTTATTGACTTTCTGTAATCTATATCTTTCACCAATCTTAATAATTTTTTCCATATCTATTAAATCAAACAACTCTTCCATTAATTTTTTTTCTTCTAAACTGAAGGCACATTCTTTATTCTTTGTTTCTTGCAGGCATTCTACAGAAGGTTCCCAAGCATCTTCCAATAACATATTCTCTTCACTAGCATCCTGCATCGGGTCTATATTATTACATTGAAGAAATGGATCATCGAACAGCATTTCATCAGAAATACTGTTCATAGAACCCCATCTTGTGGAATATATATATATATATATATATATACCAACTCATAGATATCAGTGGGGAAAGGGCAAATTTCCAAATCTCCTCCATAAGATAATCTCAGTCAGAATGGTTTGATGAATGGCATGTTCGATAAAATGGCATCCAAAATGCCATTCAATGATCCAATTCTTCAACAATGCAATAGGGACCCTCCTGCATCATATGTTGCTTTTTCATATGGGAACTCGCTGGTCTATCACTCCACAACATTAGCTACATCTGAATTGCCCCCATTTCCTTCTCATTCCCTTGCCATGCAACTCCAACTGAACTTTTGTACTAGTGCACTAATGAAGGCTCCAGAGTATCTTCATGTGACAACTGATTAGATGCTTCCAATTCCACCTGTTCTCCCTTAGTTTTGGGACACACTATACCATCATACTGTGACATTACCAGAGTTGGAATTTCTACACAAAATCCTTCACGGGTAATCTATCACATCAGTGTCTATTTCTTTAACTTCTCCATTACTAATCCTTTTATCTACTTCCCTCTTTGTTTTCTTATTTTTATATTGTAAAATTTTCCAAATTCAGATACCTTTGCCTATATTTCTCTTCAAATATCTCTAGTACTGCTTCTTTTGTATTGATTAGTTTTGTTTTCTCGTTTGCATAAATATTGCACAATATTAAATCTCTTTTTTCCCCATGTCCATATTTCCTCTTCTTCTTCTTCAGATGTCTCCCACTCCACCTGTTTTTTCCATACTTTGGAGACTCATTGTTCCATCATGCTATGGCATAACCCGTGTTACACTTTCTCCAACAAATCCTTCACTTTGCAGATATTCCATGACTTCAGCTTCTATTTGTTTAACTTCTACTTTACTAATCTTCTGTTCTGCATTACCCATCGTGATTTTATTTTTTTGTATTGTGAAACTTTCTATATATGGTTGAGTTCACCTGTATTTCTCTTCAAATATCTTTGGAGCTGCTTTTTTGTATTGATTAGTTTGGCTTTCACCTTTGCATAAATATTATGCCATATCAGATCTCTCTTTCCTTCCCATATCAATGTTTCTTTTTTTATAGTTTTCAAAAATCTATAGGTTTTGTTCATTATATTTTCACACTTCCTCACTCGCTTCTTTTTTGCCATTGGCCCAAGGTTTCTCGGTCTCTATAATGTTTTTCATGAATTTGTTGTATTCACAAACACAAATTGGCATTTGAAGCTTTTGATAGTGTTTATTGTGTGCGTATTTTTCTTTCCTCTAATCCCACTCTTAATCTTTTTAAATATCTTTTGTCTGGAAATTCTCAGCTTCTTGCATAATAGTAATAATACATAATTTCTTTCTTATCCTGAGTAGTCCACTGTATCATCTTTATAGCTGTTTTGGCCTGTCAGTTTTTGTGGTTTATGTAGGCTACTTCTTCCTTCTAAAAGGGTTGCGGCATCCTCCCCCTGACCCTGGCCTGTCCCCATTATAGGAATGTTTCTATGCCTTGAGAATTCTACATTATCTTTTTTTCTGGTCGTGGCACCAATATACTTACCAGGTTTGAATACTTTTTTGCCCTGGAACTTGTGCACTCAGCTGTTTGTTTTTTTTTTTTTTAATTTTAATCTACTTCTGTCCATTGTATATGCTATATCAATACAGTCTATATATCAGTGTTATCTTGGTGAGATTTTATAAAAACTGGGTCCACCTCATGAAGGTTCTCACTAAGACTTGAGGATGGATTCAATTCCAACAATCCTACTCTCCTTTTCTTGCTGATTTTATCATCTTTCCAACCTCACTTATGGTCAGTGTGAAGTATTAAATGTTTAAACAAATGAGTGGTCTGAATAGGTAGAATGATACTTTCAATATATTGATGTATTATTATTTTTTCTGAACCATTTAAACACTACCTGTATCCTTCTTAATTTCCATTACAGCAAAATAGGGGTTGTCATCCTGGATGAAAAAAAAAAGTTAGCTTTAGCAATTATTGTAATTTAGTTACTGCGACTCTTAGAATGGAAGTTACCAGTAATACAGTACTTAAGATACAAAGTAAGCACTCTATGTATTTAAAAAGGAACATATTCAAGAGGCAACTAATTAAGTTTATCCACCTAACAGTGGACACTACGCTGCTTCAAAAAGATGCATCAGTTTAATCTGTAAATTTTTAGAAAGGGAGTAACGACTGGGTTTGCTATTTTGGGTTAAAGAAGAGCTTTTTAAAGGATGCAACACTGTGGCAAAGACCATTTTATTTCTGCAGCTAATGATGTTAGACAAAAAAATGTTTTGATTTTTACACTGACACTCAGTTTGGACTCTGGAAGCTATTATATATAGCATTAGTAGACAGTGGAGAATTTTGCAAGCAGATCAGACTGCCAATAATGTTATAAGAAGTTGTCACATTTCTATTAATAAAAACAAATTTAATATCAAGTGTATGCTAGAATATACTATGGTAAGGGAACACTTCCTAAGAAAAGGGGTATGAAATCTTGCAGTAAATGAAGCAATTCTAATCCAGATCAAATTTTCACTCCTTTCTTTTGTGAAAACATGGGATTACTTTTGAAGCTCTTGCTTTATTTGTTCCCTCAGTAATGTTGTTTATTCAACCATTTGGAATTCATCAAGCTTTTATATGAGCCCTGAGCAGCATCCTACATTCACCCAGAATGATACCACAGTACAAACATAAAATGACTGATTTCAACAACTGGCTAAGATGTTCTTCATCTCACATTGCTGCAGTCCTTACACTTGGGTAGTCCGCTGTCCTCGGTCGGCCCGAATATCAAAGTATTAGGCTGACGTCGGTCAAGGCGCTTAAGACTGACATCAGGACGTCAGGGTACAAATGCGCATGACCGACGTCATATCCTCAGTCTTTTTTGCCGCATGGTCCGATGCAGAAGCAGCGTTGCAAGTGCCGTTCGGCGTTCTGAAATTTTCGAATTCGAGTTTCAGACCGAGTCAAAGTTGGCTAAGTACCCGTTGGGGAATATTTTAGTTTTTCTTGCCTCAGTGGTTTACCGGATGTCAGAAAAAGTGAATAACTGTATTTCTTGTGGGAAACAGATACCGCATAGAGATTATCATACTTTGTGTATTCCTTGTTTGGGGCCTGAGCACGGCGTTGTTGGGTGTCGCTTTTGTGCTAGGTTCAATAAGCGCACTATTGCGAAGGTTAGATTGTGCCAGGTTGGTCTTTGGGAAGCGGTGCAATTATAATATGCCGCCGGATGCTCCGGCCCGCTTCTTCGAAGAAGCGCAAAGACAAAGCAGCTAAACCCAGGCAAGAAGAGTCGTCCGTACCGGACGCCGGTTCTTTAGAGGTGCCAGTGGAACCGGTGGTTCCGCAGGAGGTTTCTCTGGAGTCCCAGGGGGAGACTTTGTTATTGCAGGATGTGGCCTCTCAGGAGGCAGGTCAGGCTGAGGGGGCTTCTCAGGTTACTGTACTCCCCTCCCTTCCTAGGGTGGTTAGGACCTCTCCTTCTGTTTCCAAGGCCTCTCCCAGAGGCAGGCCAGGTTTAGCTTCTGTTGGTGTCACTCCTAGTTCATCAGGGTCTGTGCCCAAGAAGCACATGCTTAAAATGGCAGAAGATTTAATTACTTTGATTAGAGGTTCTTTGCCCCCTCCTGATAAGAGGCCTAGGGTGGAACCAGAGTTGGGGAGTTTTGAGCAGGCTTCGGATGTTTCAGAGTCTTCGGCTGAAGACTTGCAGGAGTATTCTCCTTATTCTGATTCTGATGTGGATGATTCTACTCCTTCTGCTTCTCCTCCAGAGGATTTTTCTTTTTCAGAGACTCTTCATTCCATGAGGGAACATTTTAAGTGGGAAGGTCAGGACTTCTCTGATTCCAGGAAAAGGCTTAGGGAATTTTTGTTTTTACCCCAGCATAGGCCTTTGGCTATACCTCCTGTTCTGGATGTTGTGGAAGATGTGTTTGCAGAGGCTTCACTTAATCCTGATTCTTTGCCTCCTGCTCCTGTTAAACCGGATAGGTATTACAGGGTGCCTGAAGCTCATAAATTTCTTTATAAGAGTCCTAGGGCGGACCCAGAAACTGTTAGTCAGGGACCTAAAGGTGTCAAGGCCTCTGTTGTAAAAAATCCGGTTCCTCCAGATAAAGAAGCCAGGGCTTTGGATAGATGGGGAAAGAAAGTCTATACTTCTTCCACCTTAGCTATGAGGGCTTTGAATTGCCAGTTTCACATGTTGAAATATCAAAACTATCTACTTTCTCAATTGAAGTCTAAGGTAGTTGCTCTGGCGGAAGGTATTGAGTGTAAAGAATTACAAGATTTGGTGCATGTTTCTGAACAGGTGGGTAAGCATTCTTTACAATGTGGTTTTGATGCTGTACAGGCCTCGTCTAGGGTGGCTGCCACTGGGTCAGTTCTTTGCAGGCACGCCTGGCTGAGGGATCAGAATTAATCTGACCATGTTAAGACAAGGATTTTAGATGCTCCTTTACAGTCTGATGTGTTGTTTGGTGCACCTGTGGAGGCAGTCTTAAAGAAAATGGAAGACAAGGCTAAGTCTATGCAGACTGTTAAAGATTTTTTGCAAGTTCAGCCTCCGAAGTTTAGTAGGAATTGGCCTGCTAAGGGGTGGACGTACCCTTCTTATGATTCACAGTCTAGGGGTAGATCTAGACGTGGTAGGGGCAGAGCTCAGGGCTCTTTTAGGCCTAGAACAGGGAGTTCACCTGCACAGTCTTCGAGTGAGGGCAGGGGCCAGTCCTTTCGTAAACAGGCCCAATGACCTACCTTTTCAGCTGCCAGAGCCTTCTCGTCTGGCAGCACCTTTGGGAGGAAGGTTGGCACTCTTCAAGGAAAATTGGAGTTTAATTACCCAAGACAGATGGGTTTTAGATATCATACACCAAGGTTACAAGTTTTATTTCCATACCTTGCCTCCTTTCAAAGGCATGCCAGACGTTCCTCCTCAGCAAAGAATAGAGGCTCACAAACAAATTTCTCTGCTGCTTCAAATAGGGGCCATACAGCCGGTCCCTCTGCCAGAAGTGGGCCTAGGATTTTATTCTCGCCTGTTCCTAGTACCAAAGAAGGGGAACACGTGGAGACCAATTTTGGATTTATCTATCCTCAACACTTATCTGGACATTCCCAAGTTCAAAATGTTGACGCTACAACAGCTTTTACCTCTGCTGGGCAAAGATCACTGGATGGTGACTCTGGATCTCAAGGAGGCTTACCTTCATGTTCCTATCAGGCTAAGTTGCAGGAAGTATCTGCGTTTTCGAGCTGGGACTTCTCATTATCAGTTCTCTGCATTGCCCTTTGGCTTATCTACTGCGCCCAGAGTGTTCACGAAAGTTCTGGCTCCAGTGATAGCTTTCTTCAGGCTAAAAGGAATACAGATCTATCCTTATTTGGATGATTGCCTGATTCTGGCTCAAGGAAGGGACGAGCTTCTTCATCATTTGCAATATGTGATAGCAGTGCTAAGATGCCTGGGGTATTCTGTGAACGAAATAAAGTCCAGTCTAGTACCCTCTCAGGACATGTGCTTTCTGGGTGTGAGACTGAATACAGCATCCCAGATGGCCTTTTTGACCCCGGACAAACAAAAGAATCTTTCCCTTTACTTCCATCAATTGTCTCATCAGTCCAGGCTGACTGCAAGGACAGTCCTTCAAGCCTTGGGGTTCATGGCATCTTGTATTCTGGTGCTTCCCAATGCCAAACTGCATATGAGGAAGCTACAATGGTATTTCAAAAATGTATGGACACAGCACTGCCAGGATATGGACACTGTCATTCAGATAATATCTTGCATTCAAAAGGAATTTTTGTGGTGGGCTCAGGAATGTCACCTAAACAAGGGACTCTCTGTGACCCGGCCAGAGGCAAGTCAGATTCTAACGACAGATGCCTCAGACAGAGCTTGGGGAGCTCATCTAAATGGAAAGTGGATACAAGACACGTGGCCTGCCAGACTACAACATCTACATATCAACTTGAAGGAGATGTTAGCAGTCCAATTTGCATTAATAGCTTTCAAGGATTTACTTCTTCCAGGGCAGGTGTTGATTCTAACAGACAACACAACTGTCATGTGGTACATCAACAAGCAAGGGGGAACGTATTCTTATCCTCTATGCAGGCAAGCAATGATTTTGTGGGAGACTGCTCTCAGTTTACAGCTAAATCTTCAGGCAAGGTTTCTGCCGGAGCACAGAACTCCTTAGCAGATGTGTTGAGCAGACGAATTATGGATCCCCACGAGTGGAAATTGGATCCTCATGTATTTCAGAAATTGACAGTGTCATGGGGAACTCCAGACATAGATCTGTTCGCTTCTCCACTAAACCACCAGCTGCCAAAGTTTTGCACAAAAGGTTTCATCCCACAGCCTGGAAAGTGGATGCTCTTTCTTTCAATTGGAGCAATCTTCATGTGTATGCCTTTCCACCTCTGCCTCTCCTCCCAAAGGTACTCCTAAAGGTCAGACAGGACAAGCCAAAGATGATTTTAATAGCTCCAGATTGGCCTCGACAGCACTGGTACCCATTACTGAGAAGTCTGGTACGGGAGCCTCCATGGCCTTTGCCTTCGATTCCACACCTGCTGTCTCAGGAGAACAGTCATTTACTCAATATCAAACTTCACTCTCTTCACCTAACAGCCTGGCATATTCTGTTTTGAACCCTGGAGGGTCTCAGCTTCCACAGCAAGTTTTGAATGTTATTTTGGAGGCCAGAAGGCCTAGTACAAGGAAAGTGTACGCAGATAAATGGAAGAGATTCTTATTTTGGAGTACAGCAAAGGGATTTGATGTTTCTGAGCCTAATTTAAGTGTGGCTCTTCAATATCTTACTGAGTTACTGGACAAAGGTTTGTCCTTCTCTTCTATTAAGGTTCATGCTGCAGCAATTTCTGCTCACTATGACTGTGACCCACCATTGTTTTCTCATCCTTTGTTTAAGCAATTCCTTAGAGGGGCAAAGAATATAAGACCCCCACGTAGAGCTCCTACTCCTGCTTGGGATCTCAATTTTGTGTTGGAGAAACTTACTCTACAACCTTTTGAGCCTGCAGCTACTGCCGAGTTGAAATATTTATCATGGAAGACTGCTTTATTGTTGGCCAAAACCTCTGCAAGAAGGGTATCTGAATTACAGGCCCTTATGGCGGTTGAGCCTTTCTTAATTTTCCATAAGGATAGGCTATCTTTCCGTACTAATCCTTCCTTTATGCCTAAAGTGGTTTCTAGTGTGGCTTTAAACCAAACTATTCATTTGCCTACTTTTTATGCAAATCCCCAAAATAAAGGGGAAAAGATTTTGCACACTTTGGATGTACACAGGCAGTTGCGATATTATTTGAGCAGAACTAAAGGGTTCAGGCAGTCTCAGCAGTTATTTGTTTCATTTGCTTTGGGTTCTCAGGGCAAGCCTGTGTCAAAACAAACTATTTCTAAGTGGATTGGGTTTTGTATTGCTTTCTGTTATTCCCATCATGGTAAGGAGATTCCAGCTGGGATTAGGCCTCATTCCACTAGGGCTACTGCCACTTCTACAGCCTTTTAAGGGGGGTGGCAACTAAAGATATTTTGGAGGCAGCTACTTGGAGTTCAGTGCATACTTTCTCTAAGCATTATCACCTTCCACTTTACTCTAAATCTAGGGCTGGTTTTGCCACTGCTATTTTACAGGGCATTTTGGCAGCTCCTACTGCTTTATAGTTTTGCCATCCTCCCTTACCTCTGCTTTGGGATTCTACCCAAGTGTAAGGACTGCAGCAATGTGAGATGAAGAACATAGTACAGTTTTGTACCTACCATAAATGTAGATGTTCGAAGATCCACATTGCTGCAGTCCAATTTACCCTCCCTCCTTCCCCTCTGTAGTTAGAGGCGGTTGTATGGCTTGGGTTGTACATTTTGTGTATATTGTATATATTGTACATATAATTAGTGCAAGGGTGGTTGGTTGGTTTTGCTGTCTTTTGGTTTTGACCTTTCTTTTTAGGGTCTTCTGACATCTGGGGCAAGAAAAGACTGAGGATATGACGTCGGTCATGCGCATTTGTACCCTGACATCCTGATGTCAGTCTTAAGCGCCTTGACCGACGTCAGCCTAATACTTTGATATTCGGGCCGACCGAGGACAGTGGACTACCCAAGTGTAAGGACTGCAGCAATGTGGATCTTCGAACATCTACATTTATGGTAGGTACAAAACTGTACTTTTCTGGTGTCATTCTAAGGGGATAGAGTATCTGTCTACCTGGGATGAGATGAATGACAGACCTCGATGCTTTGCCAGAAATGGCCTGCATCTGTCACTCCTGGGCTTCCAGATACTGGCCAAGGCTCTTGCCACCCCTATAGTGCCTTTTTTCGGCAGTATTCCAAAGAACAAATTACCAACATAACAGCTAAAACAAATGCAATCTGAGGGTTATGCTGCTCAATGCTAGAAGTCTAAATCTCAAAATGTACTCACTCGAAACACTCCTTAAAATGGAGAACATCGACATTTGTGCTATAACAGAGACCTGGTTCAAGGCAGCAGAAAGCACCCCTGCACTACCAGACTATAACTTATTCCACACCTTTCAGCCCCAGAACTTGGACTGAAGCACCAAAGGTGGTGCTGTTTCCATATTCATAAAGGATGCACACACCTCCAGACTGGTAGCCCAACATAACACATCAGAGATACTTCAGGTGCAGCTAACATTGGGTAAGACAGCGATTCATGTCCCAAGACTCACACTCTATGTTCCTAAGCACCCTGGAGAATATTATGGTCCAACCTAACACTCTCATGCTCGGCGACTTCAACTACCCCTGCAATAACTGGGAAAACTGCTCATGTACCAATACACTTGCCCAATGTTTCCTGGAATTCATTAATTCCAATGCCCTGGACCAGCTCGTTCTTACCCCCACTAGAGATAGCAACATCCTTGACCTGGTCATTACTAACATGGGAAAACGTTGCTCTACACCAATAGTCAACTCCTCCCCTGGTTAGATCAGACCACAAACTAATCACCTTGGAAATCCACCCCCCCCCCCCCCCCCACAAAGGTAACCACCATGAAAAACTTTTCCAAAACTAACTTTGGACTCCTAAAAACAGAGGTGGCTAACTTCACGGCACCCAAGCAAATGGAGAATAGTTGCATGGCTGCCGAATCATGCAGCAATGCACTGTATGAACATGTACACAAATGCATGGGTCTTGCCATACCCAATAGAATCAAGATGCTCTCCTCCAAAAATAAAAGGAAGCCACTCTGGTGGACACCTGCTATAAACAAACTCTCCAACAGAAGGAAGAAACTAATGTGGAATAAGGTGAAGTCCCAAGACTGAAAAAATTCCCTTATCAGCCTCAACAAAAAGTTGAGATCCCTCATCAACTCCTCTAAAGCTAGCTATGAAAAGAGAATTGCAGCAGAGAGTAAAGACAACCACAAGGCCTTCTATAGTTATATAAAGAATCTCCACGACAATGCCTAGATTTGCTCTGAGCTACTCCACATTGGTACCTCCTATACCAAGTCAACAGATATTGACAATATACTGGCTGACAGATTCAGTACCAACTTTACCCCCCCCCCCAAAGGACCAATCACAATATCAGTAGATTGCCAGGCACCCAGTAGTACTGCTGCACAGGTTAGAACAGCACTGTCCAAGGCCAAGAATACAGATTCTACGGGACCTGAAAATATCTCTGGCTGTGTTCTGCATAAACTACAAAGTGAACTGGCACTTCACCTGTGTGCCTTGTTCAATCACAGCCTCACCTCAGGCTTTGTCCCTAACAAATGGCGCACTACTACAGTCATCCTTCTCCACAAAGGAGTGACTATAGACCCTGGGAACTATTGTCCCATTAGCCTGACGAGTCTGATATGCAAAACTATGGAACGCAGCATCATGGACCTAATAAACAAGGATATAGGGACTCTCCAAACTCTGGATCCCACACAGTTTGGTTTTGTGAAGGGTAGATCATGCCTGCTCAACCTGGTTGACTTCTTTGAGTCAGTCACCAGAGCTGTGGATGAGTGGAAGGCAGTTTATACAGCTTACCTCACTCTGGCCAAGGCCTTTGATACCATTCCCCACTCAGGAATTATTGATAAACTCACCAAACTAGGCATCAACCCCTATATCACTAGGTGGGTTGCAAATTGGCTCACAGATAGAACCCATAGTGTGAAAGTAGTGAACTCCAAGTCAGACTGCTGACCAGTCATGAGTGGAGTCCCACAGGGATTGGTCCTAAGTCCTCTCCTGTTTGGCATCTACTTCTCAGAAGTCCATGCCAACACAGAGGGACTCTGGCTGACCAAGTTCACAGATGACTGGAAACTGTGAGTCATTATTAACTCCCCAAGTGATGTAGACATCCTACAGAAAGGCCTCAGTGAGACCAATGACTGGTGTCATAACCATGTCCTTAAGCTTAATGCCAAAAAATGTGTTGTCATCCCCTTTGGGAAAAACTCAATTACCACTAATTACCACATTGATGGGAGTCCACTGAAAACTGAAGGTGTTATAACAGATCTGAGGACACAGGTTGACAGCAACCTCTCCTTTGACCACCACATTTCCACTGTGATTTTAATATCCTTCTATGTGGCACATCTCATTACCAAGGGTTTTGTGTCCAGGAAGGAAAAAGGTCATCATCTCTCTAGTCTTCCCTCATTAGGCCAATCATCGAGTATAATGCCTCATTTGGTGTGTACCTTACTAGACACATGCAACAGCTGGAAAGGCCACAAAAGTACCTCACGAAGAAGATCCTATGCCTTAAATACATGTCCTACATGGACAGACTCAAAATCTCTAGCTATTCTCATCTACTAAGAGGAGATCTCTGCTTGACTTACAAAGCTATGTCTGACCCAGCTCTGTTAGAACTTTCCATCTAAAGAAATTGCAATCCCTCTGCACTACATGCTCCAGAAACCTCAGCCTCATTACCACAATCAACAGAACATGCTGGAGGGACAGGTTTATAACCCAGAGACTGCCCATGCTCTGGAATAGACTTCCCATACATGTCAAGCAGAACACCTCACTGGCCCTCTTCAAGAGAACTCTTGATGAGTGGATGGGAACTAGAATGTTTATCCTGGGGTCACTCCAGTGGCTCTCCTTGATAGATGCACTGGGAACTAATGTCGGGCAGCACAATGCCAGGACACTTCTATGGGCTAAGTTTGTTAAGGCTCCAGGGCCATTAGCCTAGTACATACCTATGAACCTATGTACCTATGAACACATATCGGGGAAAGTATCTCATTAGCAGAATGTAGCAAGAGAAATTTAGTCAGGAGATTGGTTTTAATGTATCATATCAGTGCATTTGCAAAGGCAACCACTGAAGTTGATAGTGTCAGAATCCCTGACAGAATCTAGGCAGTGATGATCTTCTTATTATTATCCTTTTGGCTTTTCCTATTAGGAGTTGCCACAGTGGAACAACGGTTTGCAGAATTATTGGCAATGGAGTTATACAGTATCAAGTTGCCAGTCTTGCATCCAACCTTCCACAGAAAGCACACACATGCACACATCCACACCTAGAGTCAATTTAGAGTGTCCAATCCACCTGTAGAATATAGGCAATGATGGTACAAATGATTAATTTCAGGTGAAAGGAATACATCATAATAAGATAAGATGAACAGATTTTCATGGATTTAAAACCATGCCTGTGTCAGTCATATTCTTCCAAATAAGACCGCGAGATGGGTATGCTACAGAATCCTACATAGAGAAGGTGTTATTAAAGCATATTATTGGAGTAATAAAACATGGGAGAAGACAAAAAGTGGCATACACCTGAACAGATTTGAACCCATGCCTGTATCACTCTAATCCACTGAACAGAGCAGTGACCAGGTATGCCACTGGAGCACTCAGAAGAAAAGCATAAAGAAATAGGGTCTACTGCTTTTGGTCGAATTACAGTTGGTCGAAAATGATTTCAGGCAGCCCACTTCACTAAAAGCTCATTTGATTGAAAGCTCATTTGGGCAAATTCCATTTGGTCGAAAATGGAATATAGTCTCTGCCTCACTGAAGTGAGACCCTGGAGTGAGAATATAAAATTAGGGGTTGTGTGAAGGGCACATCCCCCCACATTTTGCAACCAGTTTTTACTGACGTTATATGTTTTAATGTATTTTTAACGGATACACAAGTATATAATAGTGAATACACTGCAATTATGTGGGGGGATATGCCCCCCACACCCCCCCGATGTGCGGTGCGATGCCCCCAACACCACCCCTAACTTTATATTCTCACTCCAGGGTCACACTGCAGTGGGGTAGGGGCTATATTCCATTTTTGACCAAATGGAATTCGACCAAATGGGTTTTCAGTGATTCGGGGAAGTGGGATGCCTGAAATCATTTTCGACCAACTGCAATTTGACCAAAAGCAGCAGACCCAAAAGAATAATATAACATTGCAGGGGAATGGCATACATTTTCTCAATGAAGACTTAATATTGTAAAATGACATCCCAGTCTCATGGGATTAAAACCCAGCAACAAGATGTGTATGTTGAGATACAGAAGCCTTTACAGAGAAAGCTTTACATTTACTTCATTTCATTATTGCTTGGTGGCACCTATGCTAAGCTCATTTATGTGACAGATGGCAAAGATCATTTATGCATTTCAAGGGTTTTTCTCAATTTGTGCTCTAGGATGGGAACTCTCATTTTCTTATGATTATCAATGACTATAACCATTGCTCTATGCCAAATATTCTGTAGTGCATGACCACATGAATTTAAATTACATACCATTATGGGCCTGTGTGACATGTTTTTATCTATTTTCTGACCAGATTATAGGGTAGAAATGGGAGTATAGGACAGAGATGAAAAAAAGCAAGTAGAGGGTACAACAAAAGATGAGCAAATGTGGAATGAGCAGAGTGTGAAAGAATAGGATCATATCTCTCGACTTTGTAACTCAATAGTCATGTAGATTATAACAATAGTTTTAATGACCTCAAGACCGAAATCATTGATTGGTTAGAAAACTACCCTTTTATGATGACCAATTTTAACTAATCCATGTGTACATTAATTAAATACCTGTGAAGTGGATAGGTATGAGTGGGAGCATTTTTTAGGGACAGTTGCCCTTTTATATTATTTATTGAGAAGGGAAAGTTGGGCAAGGAAGACAGGGATGTAAGTGATGGAAATGAGAGGTAGGTCACAAGGGAAAATGGACGTGACTGACGGTGTGAGGGGTAACACACTGAGTGGGAGAAAACAAAGGTATAGGAGACATCAGACAATTAGAGGAAAGGCAATGGTATGGGAGGATTGCACAGCATACAGGGGTGGGAAGAGATACAGAAGGAGGGGAACACTGGGTTTGTGGATAGGACTGGATGTTCAGATATACAGTCTCTGTCAGTATAGGCACAGTGTGAGAGCACTCCTCACCCTGGGAGCCATCACCAGTTGGTCTTGCCTTAAAAGCTGTAGACAACATTAGAGGGACACAACCCAATGAGTCACTGCATCATGCTCTCTATGCAGTTAATGCAGGCATCCAACCTTCTATTATCTTCCCTAGAAGCTTTTCAAGTTCCTGACAGGTGGCAAGACTGACATCTTCTCTTGTACTAGTATGGGGGTACCACTGTACCAGCTTTAGGTCAGGAGATGTTGAGGCAACTCTTACACTGAGAACCAGATGTGCTGGGTGCCTCTGGTGGTTGTGGTGCTGCTGCTACCAACTATGGGGTGGACAACAGGACATGTGAGGGCAGCCATAGTGCTGCTACATATATTAGTAACAGAAATGCAGACATAAAATAAAAAAAATAAATAAAAGCTAAGTGTGTACAACAGAAAGGATAGAGACAAAGATGGTGGGGAAGAACCATAATAAATAACTTGCATTATTAAATACGTTGACGCTCATAATACAGTGAAGGATGATCACCTTTTATTAGCAGGACCTGCACTGTTATTCTACCATATTGTTTGTGTAATTGTATTTGGTGGTGTGGAGTTCTATGCCAAATGACAAGAGCATGTGCAGTCTTACACAAGATCATAATAACTACAGGAACTATTTATCAGCACAGCATATATGTGCTTGTGGCCTGTTAAGCTATTTCAATTTTGACAAAAATGTAACTAAATGTATATGAGAGGCATGCTGATCACACAATAAAATTGCCAAGTGCAGGTGACAGACAAGGGACTGATATTTGTACAGTATATTGTGCAGTGCCCAGCCAAGTAATAATTATTGCTATATGGACCTTGTAGTGGTACACTGATATTACTACTACAAGGTCCATATATGCTATAGCAACATTCTTTAGTCTACCAGGACATTAGTTATTTTTTTGGAGGGGTGATTGAACCCATAGCCATCCCAACAATTGCAATTTGGCTATACTTAACAAGATGAAGCACATCTCCACTTTTACAGGAGGTGGCATGCAGAAGGACAGTTGTAACTACTACTTTAAGTACAGTATACCAGTAATAGCTGATGTGACAAAGATGTATCAGTTATACAGACTTACTTTTCATGACAATAACTGACTATACAAACAGATATAACTTTCAAAGCAACAGCTATACTTAGCCCAGCACTCTCTTAGGCACTCTAGTTTGCTGCTATACATCTCCCTTCTTCCTTTCATTCTCTGCAGGGTCAACAGACACAAACAAGGCATACATGTAAATTAGATGGCTGCATGCATTAACATTATATTTGTTCACATAACAGATGGAATACTTACAGTACTGTGGTGTAGATTGCACCCTAACTTCATCCTCCCATTGGCCAAGAGGGTTAGGCTTCCATCTCTTCAAGTCACTGTAGTAGTGATGACACTGTTCCTCCATGAGTGTCATGCCACTAACATGGGTGGCAGCCTTGGCTAAACTATTCCATGCATTATACTGTGACCTAGTACAGCCTTCCTGCAGGAGTCTGTGTTTACATTACTTGCAGAGGATGTCCAGAAAAATCCTGAACATCTCCTCACACCACCTCTGTGCTCTAAAAGGTGCACTACCGTCACCTTTTCCAGCCATAATTGCATCACTTTGAAAGATATCTCAAAAAGAGTCAAGTGTACTGGCATCGAAAGCAGCTGTAATGTGTCTCATCTTTTGCACAATGACAGGCACCAAAGGGAATCTCATTATCACCATGTATGGAAGAATACATATACATATACATGAACCTGTACATAGGTAATCTCCCAGGCCCATACTTACACTTATCAAGGGTATCAGAACTTGTCAGAGATTGGCTAGGCTTAAAAAGGCCCTTGTGGTCATTAGTCTATTAAACACCTATGAACCTATAATAACAAATATAGGCCATGTATTACTATGGTTCCAATGGCACTTTAAGGTGTGAAACATGGCAATCCTCCATCTCTTGCTTTGCTGCTGGGAATACATGATCAACAATGACTCAGTTTTCAAATGGTGAAAGATACCATGGCCATTGCTTTCAACCTTTTATCTAAATAAAGACACAGATGCTCCAGATGCATGTTACAAAGACATGCATTTGGAGCATTTGTCCCTGGGCCTCTGCTGAAAATTGGCTTTGTTCCAAGTTGGACTTTACTGGTAAACAAATGTTAAATAAATAAATAGAATATTTATATTCATAGTTATAATGGTGAACAAATGACCAAAATATGGAACACTTACTAACAACGAACAAACAGTTACAACTAGGAATCACATAGCATGTGATATTTTATAGTTATAAAAAATGTTGGTATTCTGAATTATTACAAACTGGGTACCAGAACAAAACTAAATGAAATGAATGGAAGCAACAAGCAACAGTCCCCGCCAGCTACAATTCAAAGGATTTATTAAGCGCTTTCGTCAGCTCAATCACCTGACTTCTTCAGAATAATTGCATGACTAAAACAAAGCCATATTTATACAAAAAATAAAATCACATGACATTATGCAAACTTCGGGCTCTTACATCAATTAAAATCAACGACCCTTACACACATATGGAGAAACCATTTATAACATAATAAATACTCTATTTAATAAAATTACTTATAGAAACTAACCAAAAAGAGACCATAGCTTTAAATAACTGCTAATACTAATGTTGTCAATCAGTCCTGGAGTGGATGTGGCATTAAGTTTAATTTGCCACCATAATTCTTTAAAATTAAGAACTTCCTCCCAAGGACAACCCCTTAAATCCGGTATAACTTTATCAATAACTAAAAATCTAAATGTAGATCTTTCTACATTAGATTTAGATCATTCAGTAGAAAAGGTAGTCATTAATGGTTTTAAGGTGAAGGCAAGAGGGAATTACTCTTGCATTACAAAAGGGATTGTTTATGCTGCGCTCTGCTGTCAATGTGCCGGGTTTTACATTGGGAAAACCAAGAGAAGTTTGAAAGATAGGCTTTATGAGCACATTCGGGACATCAGAACTGGCAGCACTAAGTTCCTTAAGTAAGCACATTGTAGAATACGCCAATCATACATTTAGATTTTTAGTTACTGATAAAGTTACATGGGATTTAAGGGGAGGTCCTTGGGAGGAAGTTCTTAATTTTAAAGAATTATGGTGGCAAATTAAACTTAATGCCACATCCACTCCAGGACTGAATGACAACATTAGTATTAGCAGTTATTTAAAGCTATGGTCTCTTTTTGGTTAGTTTCTATAAGTAATTTTATTAAATAGGGTATTTATTATGTTATAAATGGTTTCTCTATATGTGTATAAGGGTCGTTGATTTTAATTGATGTAAGAGCCCAAAGTTTGCATAATGTCATGTGATTTTATTTTTTGTATAAATATGGCTTTGTTTTAGTCATGCAATTATTTGGAAGAAGTCAGGTGATTGAGCTGAAGAAAGCTCTTAATAAATCCTTTGAATTGTAGCTGGCGTGGACTATTCCTTGTTGCTTCCATTCATTTAATTCTGAATTATTATTCAGTATTACTTACTGTAGATATCAGTTAAAAAATAGCTAACACTTGATTATGTGATGCGCCTTTTCAATGTGAAAATGCAATTATCATGGGTTTTTGAATCCAAAATTGAGGAACGTTCCAGATAATGAAGTACACTTGAGAGGTATGAGCATAACAATTTCCCTACCCTTGCATTCTTGGCTATCATATGCAGACGGAGATGAACTCAGACATGTGCAAAGCATTATGTAGAATGCTACACAATATTTATCAGGTTTGCTCATCATGCACATAAAGCAATTCAGAAACAATAATGAGATGAACACCAGTTAGCAAACTCATCACACCAGAGGAGGTAATCTACGTGATGACAGGAAGACAACCTCATCTCACTAAGGAAAGCATATTAGAGTATAGTAATCTAGCCCCAGTGGTGGTTCATCCAGTGTCCTATCTTGTGGCGTCATCTTACTTCCTCACCTGTGAAAATAATTATGACTTTGCCTTGCCGTCATACTTTGTTAGTTGGTTTGCTTGTGGGAACACAGCCTGGTGATAGTTTTCCCTAGTGACAGCACTTCTGTACATATGTTTTATGCATATATTGCTATAGAAATATGTACTATCTACATGTATACACACACACACACACACACACACACACACACACACACACACACACACACACACACACACACACACACGCACACACACCCACACTCAAACAGACAGACACGCACACACATGCACACCCACATGCACACATGCACACACGCACGCACACACACGCACACATGTGCACACACATACACACACACGCACACACGCACACACACCCACACTCAAACAGACACACACGCACACACATGCACACACACATGCACACATGCACACACGCACACACGTGCACACACGCGCACACACATACACACGCACACACACACACACACACACACACACACACACTCACATACACACACACAGCACATGCACTAACACACACACACACACACACACACACACACACACACGCACACATGCACACACACACACACACACACACACACACACACACACACACACACACACACACACACACACACGCACACGTAGTTATATAGATACGCAAACTGTTTTTGCATTTATATGTTATATGCATATTTAAATTTTTTTCCCAGAGGCACTGTTACACACAATGTCACTGTAGCACCTGCCATAAGTGCCTCATGCAGATAAACATTTGCAATAGCTGTGGCAACCCTTAACATTATAAGCTATTTTACACAGATCTGTCCACAACCAGATGCTCATGAATAGGACAATGTCAGGTGTAGTATCTCAGTGCAGTAGGTTCATAGGTTCATAGGTTCATAGGTAGGTACTCGGTTATTGGCCCAAGGGCCTATGTAAGCCTTGCCAACAAGGTTCCCTGACTTACACAGAAGTGATCCTCGGGTTGTATTTCCTATTTCCCATCCACTCATCAAGATTTTTCTTAAAGAGTGCTAATGGAGAACTTTGCTTGACATAGATGGGTAGCCTGTTCAAGAGTATGGGAAGTCTCTGGGACAGGAATCTATCCCTCCAGCATGTCCTGTTTATTGTGGTGACAAGGTTTAGGTCCCTAGAGTGTGTAGCACGGAGGGATTCGTATTTCTTTAGGTGTAGCATGTCCAACATCTCTGGGTTTGACATAGCTTTATATGTTAGGGAGTGATCACATTGGAGTCAGCGATATGCTACAGAGTAAAGCTCGAGTTTTTTGAGACGGTCAGTGTAGGGCATCTGTTTGAGGCCAGTAATCCTCTTTGTGAGGTACTTCTGCGGCCTTTCCAGCTGCTGCAGATGTCTTGTGAGGTACATTCCAAAAGGGGTGTTATACTCTATAATGGGTCTAATGAGTGTCAAGTAGAGGGGAACAATGACCTCTTTTTTCCTGGATGAGAACCCTTTTATGATGAAGTGTGCCACATAGGATTTCCTGACTACTGTGGCGATGTGACTATCATAGGACAAACTACTGTCCACCTGGGTCCCAAGGTCTCTTATCAAACATTTGGTGTTAAGTAGACTGCTGTATATGTAGTAGCTCATGGGTACAGAGTTTTTACCAAAGGGGATCACACTGCACTTTTTGGCATTGAGCTTGAGGCCATGGCTCTGACACAAGGCATCTGTCTCAGCGAGGCCCTTCTGTAGGATTTCCACATCATTTGGAGACTCGACTATGGCTCCTAGTTTGCAGTCATCTGGGAACTTCATTAGCCAGAGGCCTTCAGTGTTAGCCTGTACTTCAGAGAAGTTCATAGGTTCATAGGTTCATAAGTAGATACCAAACAGGAGAGGTCCCAGGACTGAACCCTGTGCTACTCCACTTGTCACTGGTTTGAGGTCAGATTTGGAGTGTGCAACTTTTACAGTGTGGGTTCTGTCAGTAAGCCATTTGGCAACCCATCTTGGGACATAGGGATTTATACCTAGTTTAGTGAGTTTAGCTATAATTCCAGAATGGGGGATGGTGTCAAAAGCCTTGGCGAGGTCAAGATAGGCTGTGTGAACCACCTTACCCTCATCTACGGCTTTGGTGACTGCCTCAAAGAAGTCGATCAGATTCAGGAGGCATGATCTGCCTTTCACAAACCCGAACTGGCTGGGATCCAGAGTTTGGTGGTTACCACTGTCTTTGTTTATGAGTTCCATGATGATAAGTTTCATGGCCTTGCAGAACAGGCTCGTCAGGCTAATAGGGCGATAGTTCCCAGGATCAGTGGTGGCTCCCCCTTTGTGAAGTGGGATAACTGCTGCTGCATGCAATTCAGTGGGCACAAAGCCTGATGTGAGGCTATGATTGAACATGGTGCTTAGGTGGGGAGCCAGTTCATTCTGAAGTTCATGTAAAATGCAGCCTGTGATGTTGCCTGGTCCCATGGATGCTGTGTTTTTGGCTTTAGAGAGTGCAGCTTTTACATGCGTAGTTGTGATTACAGGGACTCTGCATTCTTCTTGTATAGATATGGGCCCTTTAGGGGGTGAGGGGGGGTAACGTTAACACTGAACCTATCTTAACACTGAACCTATCTGCCAGGATGTTGGCAATATCAGTTGGTTCTGTAATTTTCATGCCGTTGTGCTGTAACTCAGAGCAGATCTGGGTGTTGCCATTGAGATTCTTGACATAGCTATAGAATACTTTGTGTTTGTCCTTAGAATCAGTGGTGATTTTGTTTTCATAGCTAGCTTTGGAGGATCTTATAAGGGATCTCAGCTTCTTACTGAGGCTGACCAGGGAGCTCCACCACTCATGGAATTTTACTCTCTTTTGCAACAATTTCTTCCTTCTGTTGTACAGTTTGTTTATGCCAGGGGACCACCAGATTGGCTTCCTTTTTTTTGGAGGATAGCATCTTGGTTCTGTTTGGGATAGCATGATCCATGCACTCATGTAAGTGTTTATAGAGTGCATTTTGTAGGACTCAGCAGTCGTAACTGTATTGTCCATCTGCATGGGTGTCATGAAGTTCACCATTTCTGTCTTACGAAGCATGAAGTTGGGTTTGGAGAAATTTTTTACCATGGTTTCTTTAATGGGGGGTGGGGGTGGGATATGGATATCAAGGGTGATTAGCTTATGGTTGGATCGGACCAACAAGGAGTTGACTTCAGGTGTGGAACACCGGTCACTCATGTTGGTAATGACTAGGTCTAGGATATTGTTTCCCCTGGTGGGGGTGTGGATAAGTTGATCCAGGGCATTGGAGTTTATGAATTGCAGAAAGTGTTGCATGAAGGAGTTGGAACATGAGTAGTTTTCACAGTTAATGGTGGGGTAGTTGAAATCGCCCATTATTAGGGTGTTTGGTTGAGCCATAATATTTTCCAGTACATCAAGAAAAGAGGAGTGGGAATCTTGGGGCATGGTGGGGGATCTGTAGCAAGCTACAATTTGGATTTCAGTTTTGTCCAGAGTTAGTTGCACTTGGATAACCTCAGATGCATTATGCTGAGCAACTAGCCTGGAGGTGTGGATTTCCTTAATGAATATGGACACACCTTCGCCTTTGGTGTTCCGGTGCAGGTTATATGGCTGAAAAGTGTGGTATAAGTTATAACCTGGTAGTGCAGGGGTGCTTTCTGGAGCCTTGAACCAGGTCTCAGTCACTGCACAGATATCGATGTGTTCCATTTTGAGGAGTGCCTCGAGTGAGTGCATTCTGAGATTTAGACTTATAGCATTGAGTAGCATTACCCTCAGTTTTTGCTTGCCTGTTCCTGTTATGGTGGTGAATTTGTCATTTGAACCTTGCCTAAAAAAGGCACTATAAGGGCGGCAAGAGCCTTAGCCAGTATCCAGAATCCCAGGGGCGACAGGTGCAGGCCATCTCTGGCAAAGCATCGTGGCCTGTCGACCATGTCATCCCAAGCAGACAGATACTGGATCCCCTTAGAAAGACACCAGAAGCTTAGCCAATTGTTGAAGCCAATCATTTTGTCCTTGTACTGCGGTATTATTCTGGGTGATGGCAGAATGCTACTCAGGGGTAGGGTCATACCTGCCTGGGCTACAAGATTGGAGAGCTCTTCCATGTCTCTTTTCATGTAGTCCAGGGAGGTATGTCTCAGGTCATTCACACCAACATGGACAATGACAGAGTCATATTTGCACTTGTTGTGGAGTGATCTGAGTGCATGGGTTATGTGGTGGATCCTGGCACCTGACAGGCAGCTGACAGTAACCTTCTCCTTGTTTACCCTGGTGAGTGGGACATCAGTGTGCCTGACTATAGAGTCACCTATGACTAGTGTGTTGGATACATTGTTTTGCCTTATTGGCTGTGGTTGAGTGGCACACTGAGTCTGTGGGCTATGTGTCATTTGGGTTGTGTTGGGGGGTGGAAGTGGACCAATACTAGGCTATTGGTCCAGAGGCCCTTATAAGCATAAGCAAGAATTTTGACCATGTTCTCACAAAGTCAGCACCTGTTTCCCCTGTCCAGCAGGGACGCAGGTGGGATCAGGAGGGTATTTAAATGCTTATGAATTGTTCTGCCATCTTGTTTTCCCTCATTAGCATATATAAAGCTTGATTATTTTCATTAGCATATAATATGGCTGACCATGATATTTTGGCTGGCTACTTTGTATTGCTTGCTAATTGCACAGATTCACTTACAGCAATGCAGTCAAGTTTTGTGACTCTGCTACTTAGTGTAATAAAATAATACACAAAAGTAGGCATAGAATGATCAACTCACAATATAAGTAATTTTACTGACACTAAGTAAACTGTCAAGAAATGGTAAAATGCAGCAAATTCACAAAGAAATGCTTTGATTAACTATAAGGGATTACAAACAGATTTAGAAACAGCCAGACACCTGTTTAAAACCTAAACCTAGTGACTGTTCTCCGAAACAATGAAAGCATTATAAAATTTGATAAAATAAACTAATAAAGTACTGAAAACACTCAAACAATTATATGTGTGGCAGCACTAGGTACTTTCCAGATTAATATTAGGAGTCTGAGTTTAAAAATGTCAGAAAATGTTCTCTTGATACATGTGCTTTAGATTTTTATTTTTTTTTTACAGGAATCTTGGGAAAATGCAATGAGAAATAACTATAAGCAGTGTTAGGCTGGAGAGTCAAAATGATGCCAACATCGGAACTTCCAGCAGCCTACCTAAACAATAGAGACCTCCAAAACATAAACATGTTACACCTAACATAGCACCCAAAGCACCCAATACACATAAAATCACTAGCACCAGTGCCTCACCAAATAAGCCCTTAAGGCAATGCACACCTATTCCAAATGTTTTAGGTATAGGTGACTCTATACTGAAACATACAGATGCCCCACTCACCAGGTTAAACAAGGAGAATGCTACTGTCAGCTGTCTGCCTGGTACAAAGATTCATCAGATCACACAGGCACATAAGTCTGTCAACAACAAGTACCATTATGACTTTGTCATAGTTCATGTTGGTGTGAACAACTTGAAATGTACCTCTCTGGACATTATGAAGAGAGAGACATGGGTATCTATCTTCATTACAGATAATTATGCCTCTAGACTGGGTGACAAGATAACTCTATGGAGTTACTCCAAGTCCAACTTACCTTTGGTAAGACCTCCCCCTTCATGCCATTGTCAGTTACACATCCCCTTCTATGAACCAAGAAGCCCATACAGCTTATTTAGACCTACTTGGGACAAATAAAGTACAACCTAGCACTCTAGTCATAAGTAATTTCAACTACATAACAGGACCCTAGTCATGGGTGATTTCAGCTACAAAACAGGACAGCCCCTGCAAGTACAGCAACTGCACATCTCCAAAAAACGAATAGCTGTAGAAGACACAGGAAAGCCAGCAGACTGTAGCATTCAGTATTTATTCAAAACTTAAAGTTTTGAATAAATACTGAATGCTACAATCTGCTGGCTTCCCTGTCTCTTCTACAGTGATTTCAACTACCCCTCCATTAAATGGGAAGATTATATGAGCCCAAACTCACTCACACAAAAGTTCTGGACTTTCTTAACTCAAATGCCCTGGAATAAATAGTGCACCACCCCACAATGGGCTTAAATGTTCTAGACCTGGTCCTCACCAATATGATTGACCAATGCTATGCCTCAAGTGTAGGGCCCACATCCAGCCATAAATCAGTCACTTTTGAAGTAGCAATAGCAGTAGAACTCCCCAAAGGAGAAGTCACTCTAAAAAATGTTACCAAAGCTAACGTTACCCTCCTAAGGGATGGTATAATCAACTTCCAAACCCTAATTTCCACAGATTGCATTAACGGCTATACTAAGGTATACACTGATGCCCTATATAAACATCTGCACAAATGTATAGACACAGCTGTGCCTGATACCATTAAATCAAGATCCTCAAGAAAGAACAAATCAACCTGGTGGAAGTTTAGCATTAATAGATTATACAATATGTGAAAGAAGCTGCTGGATAAAAATACAAGCATGAGAACCCAAAACTGGAAGAGCACCCTCCTCAGCCTAAACAAGCAAATAAGACAAGTCATATAATCCTCCAAGAGCAACTATGAGAAAAATTTAGCAACTATAACCATGGATAACCATAAGGCTTTCTTCAGCTATGTCCATAACCTAAAAGGTAGGACTTAGATGTGTACTGAACTAATTGTGGATGGTACCATGCACACTGACCCTGTAGAAATTGAAAACCTGCTAGCAGATAGGTTTGGTGAAAGGTTCACCCCCCCCCCCAATATACCACAAACCATGCCTTCGACATCTCTTCCTTCCTGCATCTCCAAAGGGCAAGTCATTAATGCTGTCTTCAAGACTAAGAAGACAGCCCCCATGGGACCAGATGGCATTCTGGGCTGTGTTCCTAATGTTCTAAAACAAGAGCTAACAACTCCACTAGGCACCCTATTCAACCACAGCCAAAGGATTGACTTTGCCTCCACTGAATGGAAAACAGCAACTGTTATCTCCCTCCACAAAAGTGGCTTGGCAACACACCCGGGTACGTATAGACCCATAAGTTTAACCAGCCTGATCTGAAAGGCAATGGAATGAATCATCATGGACCTCATAAATAAGGATATATGTGACCTCCAAAGCCTAGATCTGCCCCAATTTGGTTTTGTCAGGGGTAAGTCATGGCTGCTAAACCTGATGGACTTCTTTGGGAATGTGACCACAGCCACAGACAAAGGCAAAGCTGTGCACACAGCCTATCTTGACTTGGCCAAGGCCTTCAATACAATCCCACATTTGGGCATTATTGACAAACTAACCCAGTTGAATATCAACCCCTATGTTGTTAGGTGGGTTGCAAACTGTCTCACAGATCAACAACACTCAGTCATTGTGGAAGACTTCACCTCTGTTTGCAGACCTGTCACCAGTGGGGTCGCACAACAGTCAGTGCAGTCCCCCTCTTGTTTGGCATGCACTTCTCAGACGTCCAGGCCAAAGGGGGGAGGGGGTCTGTGGCTAACTAAGTTTGCGGATGACTGCAAATTAGGTGCTATCATTGAATCCCCTACCAATGTCAGCATTCTTCAAAAGGGGCTTGCTTACACAGACCAATGACTGGTGCCAAAGCCATGGTCTTAAACTAAATGCTAAAAAATGCATCTTCATTCCCTTTGGTAAAACAGTGTCCCTGCTGATTATAAAACAAATAATAATACCCAACGTACCAATTCTGCAGTGAGAGATCTGGGAAAAGAAGTTGACTGTGACCTCAACTTTGACCACCATGTATTTACTATGGTGAGGATGACATTCTACATTGCTCACCTGATTAGCAAAGGCATCGTCTTAATAGCAAAAGAAGTCATAACTCCCCTATATTCATCCCTCATCAGGCCTATTGTTGAATATAATGCTCCTTTTGGTATGTACTGTACCAGACAACTGCAGCAACCTGAAAGACCTCAGAGATTTCTAACTAAGAAAATTCAGGGTCTCCAGCACATGTCATATACAGACAGACTGAAGTCACTGTCACTGTACTCAGTAGCATATAGACTACTTAGAAGTGACTTATGTCTGGCTTACAGGGCTATCTCTGACCCAAATCTAATGAAAATGCTGCACATCTGGCAAGTCAAATGGACTAGAGTCACCCATTCTAGGGACCTCAGTCTAGCCTGCGACATAAATAGGACCTACTGGAGACAAATACATCTCTCAGAGGTTGTCACTCCTCTGGAATAGGCTTCCAATTGATGTCAAGCAGAGCACATCCATGACCTTGTTTAAGAACAACCTGGATGACTGGATGGGAAACCATAAATTTCTCCTGAGGATTGCCCTTGCTTCTAAATTACCTGCTATTTAAAATGAAAATAAATCATGCAACAACTGTAGAATAGCTTTGCAATTGTGTTTCCTGTCACCTTGCTTTCCTAACTGTGATGGTAAATGGGAATACTTCCAGTTTACAAGAGTTCACACAAGTGCAGTATGATAAATAACATAAGCATCTACTTTGAAATATAGGTTGTGCTGTGAAGAAAAAAACAAAAAAAAATAATACAAGTGTTCCATGGCAAGTTATTTATTTATGGTACTTGACCAAATAGCTGTATATATGTGAATGACTGTAGATAAAGGTGTAGAATTGCTAAGTGAAAAACAAGATGCGAAGTTATTCAAAATTTTATTGGAAAATAACCAGTGAAGAAGCCAGTAAACTGACCTTTTATTGGAATTAATCAGTGCAAGAATGGACAGTAGTGGAAAACACAGCCCCTGCTGAATTTGTGTGTGTGCGTATGTGTGTGTGTGTGCCTGTGTGTGCATATGCGTATGCATGTGCGTGTGTGTGTGTGTGTGTGTGTGTGTGTGTGTGTGTGTGCCTGTGTGTGTGTGTGTGTATGTGTATGCGTGTGTGTGTGTGTGTGTGTGTGTGTGTGTGTGTATGTGTGTGCCTGTGTGTGCGTGTGTATGCGCGTGTATGTGTGTGTGTGCCCGTGTGTGAGTGTGTATGCGTATGCGTGTGTGTGTGTGTGTGTGTGTGTGTGTGTGCCTGTGTGCATGTGTATGCATATGCGAGTGTGTGTGTGTGTGTGTGTGTGTGTGTGTGTGTGTATGTGTGTGTGTGCCTGTGTGTCCGTGTGTATGCATGTGTGTGTGTGTGTGTGTGTGTGTGTGTGTGTGTGTGTGTGTGTGTGTGTGTGAGTGAACATTAGTTCAACAGTTAATGGAGTTTTGTCTGAAGATAGTATGCAATAGGCCAATGGCTCCTTCCTAATCTGTTCTCTAAATCGCTATCTCAGCTCCATCACCTTACACAAGAATCCTTGCTGATTGAAACATGGCTAAATAATTCCCAACTACTTATAAACCCTAAAATACTAAATTTCTGCTCTTCATCCCAAAGCACACTGCTAGCAAAACAAAACTATTCACTATCGTCTCTACCAATAACTATTATAGAACTAGTATACCAAATAAAATTTCTGGAGATCAATTGAAATTCAACCACCATGTATCACATGTAGTTAAGAAAACATACCACAAACTAGGTATATTATACAGAATAAAAAACATCCTCACTGATGTAGCCAGAAGACGTATAGGTTCTACTTTCCTACTGCAATCGCTCTTCTATGCTGCCTCAATCTTCACAATACTTCAGATCTCACAACTGTCCATACTTGAGAAATGTAATAAAATACCCACATTTTCAGTAAACTATAAAAATAGAACACATGACTGCTTAGGAATCAGAAAATTAAACTCGTTAGAATCACCACATTACCTATCTCTTTCTCAGCTAACTACAATACACGGACTTCTGTTTTTATCTGGAAAATTGCCAGCCCTTAACAACTTATACAACATTACTCCCCAGCAGAACTTTATGCTCTAGAGAAAACTCACTAATCACTATAATCAAATCTTCTAATACTGCAGTTGACTCTCTATATTCCAGTAGTGTAGCCAAACTATGGAACCACATCCCACTTCCCCTTAAATCCATTCAGAATGCATACTCATTAAAAACACACCTAAAACTTCACCTATCAGATCAATGGATCTGCTCATGTATGTCTGCAGGATACATGCCCCTGTTATCTTCAGCTTGTCATATTGTCAAACCATTTATCTTCAGAATCACGTACCACACAAGCAGTCTTCACCAACGTTTGAATAGTTTTAATAGCATCTCCCTGCTATATTCATTGTTTCGTGACACTGTTTAGCCACACGTCTATACTTCTAATATAAACCTTATTATAGCCATATAATAAAGTTGTCTCTGAATCTGCTTTATACTCCACCTTGTAACTACAACAGCAACTCTTTCTGCACTACTTATTTCTTCCCTCACCTCAATTTCTTTGGATTTCTAAGCACTTATTGCATGATTTATATTCTGTTTGACAAACCCACTAATAAATCTCTTTAAATGCTCAGTGTTCAACATCTACTAATGTAATAGCTGCATATACATGCGTATGAATGTACTGTAATTTAACAAGTGTATATGCAATTTTTAATGTATACAATTTAATAATTTTTGATGTATATTACTAAATGTGTGTTTAAAAATATTTGTAATATGTTGAAGCTTTTCTCCCTTGGCTTGAGCTGAAAAGTTTTTCTTTACTAAACCCAGTTGGACAAACCCAGTAAACAAAAACAAAATAAATAAATATTAAAAAAATAAGCAGCTTTAGAGTATGCTAGCCTGTATATAAGGGTGGTATACATCCTGTATTTCCAGTATATGAATTGCTATGACATGGGAACCATGATTCATGTTGTAGTTAATTGTTACCCACATAACTGATCCTGTTTTGATCCCATATACCATCATCAAGACTAACGCAGTGCTATGTCCCAGCACAGCACATAAGTGGTGCTTCAGAGTCAACATAGTTCTGTGTCCTAGGTAACACTGTGGACACTCAAAAATATAGCAGAAGCAATGGTGATACCTTTCTCCTGTGTTGGCAGTATGTTCCCTCTTGGTATAGCTGATCAAAAATATTAGTTTGCTTTAAAAAAAAAAAGAAAACTCAGAAATTGCCGACACACACTGAAATGAAATCACTAATGACCAAGAAGGCAACTGGAAAGTTTGAGGCTGGAGGGTAGCACAATGAAAATAGCTGCTTCACCTCACAGTTAAGATGTTGTCCTGTTTGATTCTCAGCTAGAGCATCTTCTGTGTGGAGACATGCGTGAATGGGCGCACCTTCGTTGAAGGTTGTGCGTCAGGGCTGGCAACTCAGCACGTAAAAATCTACTGCCAATCATTAGCGGACCGGAGTTCTGCTGAGGCGACCCTTAACTGGGAAAAGCCGAAAGACACAACACAACAACATTTTACTGGCAAATAAGAAACTTATGGTGTGCAGGCCAGGCAGTTTTCTATGCCGACTGTATTGCCAAAATCTGTCGTAAGTGCAGTGATGTTGGTAGCTGCAAGAAATGCATAGCATCTGTTGCTCTTTGAAGCACATTAAAAATCCATGATTATCATTGCTACTTTTAATTGAAACATCACAGCAAATCCTTATTCTGAAGTGTCTGAGTAGTAGAATTGGGATTTTTATGAAATTTGACATTTTAGGACATAGGATTCATTCAAAACAACCTGTATTGTTAGTTATATTTACCAGCTATAATACTGTCAATGCTCTTTACTGAGTATTCTGTTCTGTTTTAATATTGCACACACACACACACACACACACACACACACACACACACACACACACACACACACACACACACACACACACACACATATATACATACAGAGAAAGAGAAAAGGGTATATAAACAATTCTTGAAATGAAAAAAATGTTGACACTCAACTACTTAACTTTCAAACTCGAACATAGCTTAACTCAAACTCAAAAGGCAAATGTCAACAGATCAAAAAAGGAAAAGAAACACAGTGCCTTTGCAATCCAAACAAAAAGTCCCTAACAATGCTATAAGACCAACTTTGTGTGAATTCTTATACTGTTAAATAAAGGGCTTTCTATAAGGTAGGGGTCAGATGTATGGGCAGGGGTAGAGTTAGGGTCAGCACATATCAGTAAGGTGGGCAGGAGGACTTTGCTTATTAAAATGATGCCTGCATGGCCCATCATAATGACTGATGCCAAGCACTTCACGCACAAGCTGATGACAGGCAGAGACTAAAGAAAAGGGTAACATTATGGCTCAGTAAGTGCTCCTGGTAGTCAGTATGAAGGAGATACAGGGAAATGTTGGTCTGAAACCAAGCAGAAGCTCTGTGGAAATTGTTAGCTGAAGAGACCATGTCCAGTCTACTGGTCTTTATGGTAGGGGACATTTCAGCCCCTTATGCAGGCTGCACTCTTGAATGTTATGTAACGTTCATTATCAGATAGAAATGGCACATTTGCTAAAGTGTTACTTGCACAGATGTAAAGCACTATGGTCTTGTCAGGCTCTGTGCATGAGCATAATGTGCACACATCCCATTAACCCAAGAATGGGTAGAGATGAACATGCTAATACTGTTTGTATGTCAGCAAACCATGCTATGGCAGTGGTTCAGAGATAATTGTGTTAAATTCCCTCATAAGCCTAATCATTACACTATGAGGCCCATTTTAGGAAGCTAAAGAGTGAGTCATTATTTTGTGGGACAATGCATTAAAATTAGCAAAGCAGGAATACAAAATATATGCAGAAGCCATTTTTCTTTGCTATAAGCATAGCGAAGGAAGACAATATGTCTGGTAATGTTCATCTACACTCATGCTGCTTGGCAGCAACAATGACAGGGAGAGACAAGTACAAGTTGGTCAGGTAACAAAGAACAAGAGCATGACAGGTACATCTCTATGTCTGGTTGGGAGGGGCACCATATCCAGTAGCAAAGCATAAGGGGATAACAACTCCATGTCTAGTTTGAGGGATTCACTATGACAGAGTACACAGTAGAAGGGCATGACAGAACACCCAGCTAGTGGGACCTGACGTTGGCAGGGAACACAGCCCAAGAGAATGAGAAGTAAATGTTCCTCTGCCAGGGCTCACTGTGACAGAGAACATAGCAGAGGGGCATATCAGCTGCACATCCTGCTGCTGGAGGTGCCTCACAATGGCTGGGAACAAAGCACTTTTGCATGACAGGTATGTGTTCACCTGGGGATCACACTGTGGCCTATGTATACAGAGAACAATGCATGCAACAGTTGATGTATTAGCCCTTGTGCATAGGCTATTGCATACCTGGGTGCAAACAAGGTAGGGAAAGGCACAGGATATGCACAGCAATACTTGCTGTGAGCACAGTGTTGCAGGAAGGCTGACACTGTTAACACAGCAGTTGCTGCTGTTTGTATAAACCATGGTGGGAATGGTCATAGCATGACAGCACAGAGGTACATAGCAACCATGTGGAGGTATGGGAAAAGTCCAGTTATATAAGGTCAGTTTAGAACAGTGATGTGAAACAGACACGCACACTGGCCATTGTGTGTATCCCACAAATTTACATATGTACCCATCTTGTCTTGGGCCCATAAAAGACATAATGGTTGGGAAAGTTCACTATCTTGGATAATGAGGTGCTACTATAGGCCTATAGTATGCACATCACGGGCATGACTGAAACAGGCAACTCTTTTAAGACCAGATGTATCAGATAATGGTGCAGGAAATTAGTGCTGTGGACAGCCATAACAGGACATAAGTGCATACATGGCAAAGGTGCACAAATCTCACATTGCACACCAAGACCAAATTGCAGCATATTGCAAAGGAGAGGTCCACCACAGGAGATGGACCACTAACAGAGAAGTGGCTATCCAGGGCGATAAGAGGACCCTTGCATCTGGAATGGATGTGCTGGTTAGTAATAGCATCAATCATAATCATCATCATCATCATCATTATCATCATGTTACTGACCCAAATGTGAGAAAGACCTTTTTACCCAACACATCTGCATAGCTGTCCTCCAGTTATGTTAGGGCTACAGAATAAACATGTGCCTATATGTTATTCACAGAACTATCATGTGCAAGTAAGTGTGTCATTGCTTGGGGGATATAAAGCAAATGTTCTGGCACTTATACAAATATGTTATCTTTATGATTTCAAAAGTTACATCAGTGGTGGACTCAGCACAACAGGATGGCACATGTCTGATATCAACAGGTCACATATGACTGCTGAAGAGGGCAGTATGAACATGACACACTTGAACGAAATAGTGGCACTATCACTAATGCTAACGTTGGAGGTCTGACACACACCTGTCGCATATGACATCATAGTGGAGGTGGAGGCCAGACTTCTGGTTTCACCAGTATTTGGCACTGGACATCCTGTAAATGAGAGCACCACACCTACTACACAGCAGCCACCATCACAGGTAGCATCCATGAGTTACATTGCCTCTGATGTGCTTACTGTAAGGGAGAGATGTACTGGGGGGCATCATCACTAGAACCATGATCTGAGTACCCCATAGCATCAATCAGCCCATATGCAAGTTAATGATCTAGTCACAGATAGCTGTGAGGATGTACAAATGCTGCCTAGAGTCTGAGATGACCTGCCATACTTACAGAGTGACCTAACATATAAAGGTTTGGAAGAAACACTGTTACTCAAGTCATTGATAGCACACATTGCATCCACTGGCACATACATGAGTGGCCAACAACTGTGCCTATGTAGGCTGTACCAGCAATGCCTGCATAAGGATTCGGCTTCTAGGGGGACTGTCATAGTCCTCTTTGAAAGTAGAGGGTGGGTTCATTCCTGGCATTAGCTGTTGCTAAGCAGAAAGGGTGCAAAAGCTTAAGTGAGAGCTTGGGAGAGCTATTTTAGTCATAACTGCCCAGATACAAGAATCTTTGATAGAGTCAAAGGTTTTCTCAAAGTTAACAAAAATTGCAGATGAAAGCTCTGATACATTTTTAGATCTTGAAAGCACAGCATAAGCATTCACAAGTGGTCTGCTCTGCTCCTACCTTTGACAAAGCCAGCTTGTGTGTTCAGGATAAGGGTTGGTAATATTGACTCTAGTCTACATATAAGAAGGTGTGTTTTCTCTAAGAAGGCATTGATTCGTTCAGTATGATTATCTGGAACATTATTATCTTTGTAGAATGTTTTATAAAACTCTGAGAAAAACCTTACTGATCCCTTTTGGTGTAAAGTGTAGTGGAACTCGAGGAGAACATTTTATACTGAGTATAATTTCTTATTTTCTTAAATGAAGTTTGTGAGAAAATTGTTAGATGGGCTTATTCCTAGCTGCCTAGATTTGATAAGTGGCATGATATCTCTTTAAGGCAGATATTGAGGGATTGACAAGCAGATTTAAACTGTTTGGCCAAAGAAAGGATTTAACATTTGGAAGATATGCAATAATTTCATAGATCTTTAACTAAAGTCTTGTTATATATTCCTATCTTGAAAAGAATCCAACAACATTGTCTTTGACCTGGAACATAAATTGCTGAGTTCTAACTTTAAGAGTTCTCACCATACCCTTATGGGCATACTTGTAAGAGGGTTCCGGGTCAAATTCTTTTAACTCCCGCCCTTACGCACTTCAAAAGATGTTGTTTTCTAAGAATCAGAGGGTCTATGTTCTTGTGTCGCCAGAGAGATGTTAGTAATAGAAACAACTTGATGGTAGGTGTTGGGGGCTGGGGAGATCTCAGCAGAGGCTATGGAGGGGATCAAGTCTGTAGAAATAAGAAAATAGTCAATTCTGCTTCCAGAGAATCACTGCAGTGAGTTAAACATGTATACTGTAGCAGAAGGGATTAATACTTGCCAAACATCTACTAACACTAAGTGGTCAAAAAATTTTCTTATGACGTTTTGAGACTTTGTATGAGATTTATTCCAGGGTTTAGTTTTCATAGGAATGGCAAAGTCCACAGCTATTAATACTCCCTGAGGTCTCTACTGAAAATTGCAGTCATAATAAACAATTCAGTAAAGAGGGTAGGGTCAATGCTATTTGGACTGTAGATGGGGAAGCCAAAAAGCATAATTTGTCCACCTGTCCTGTCAGTCAGTTTATGTTGTAGTTTCTAGTTCAGAGAAACATGTACACCTAGAATAATACCAGCTTTTAAATGAGACTTAAAACTACTGATTATTTCTGCATCCCAAAAAGAAGAAAGTACCCTTGCATGCTTTTTGGCAATCTTACATTCTTGGCCAAACATTGTATCACTTTTCTTTCTTAAACTATTCTACAAAATGTTTACATTTCCATGGAGAAGATAATCTCCACAAGTTCACAGAAACTAGTGAAAGTATATTGAAAGGGAAGAATAGACAAAGGACAATAAAGTTAACTATGAAAAATAATAAACTGCAGTAAATTCCGATCATTTAAAACTGTAAATTGTCAACAGTGAACACTGACTATAGTTAAAAAAAGATATAGACAGTATAATTAATATACCCATCTTCCCTACTTCCCTTTTCAGTTCTACGACAGAGGGCTGTACAAAGTAAAAAAAATATATATCCAGCATGCTATAAGTGAAATTATATTCACTTCAGTACAAGATTAGTGAGCTGGCACAGTTTAAATAAATGAACTAAAAATCTGATGTAAAAATACAGTGAACACAAGAACAAGCATTCTGCAATGAGGTAGATGAAGTCTCAGTAGTGTTAAAATCCATTGGCTTAGACAACAGTTGCTTAGCCAAGTGTTTCTTTGGGCAGGAGGGGCTAGACACAGACCTCAGTGGGAACAATGGGCTTTCTTCCAAGCAGACCCTTCCTAGATCACCAGTACTGTTGACAATAGCAGCAAACTTAGTTGGGCATGTAACACTCTCACTGTTCTTTGGCAGAAGTGAAGAAAAATCCAAAGGCAATGCCTGAAGATTAGTATGTAAAGATTTATTGGAGAAGTTCAGTATGCAAAACAGACTGTAAAAAAAGTACTGCTGCTTCTGGTGTGGTAAATGTGTTAAGATGACCCTGCCATTAGATGCATAAGATTGCTGGATATTTCATATAAGGGAGAGAAGATCGCGTTTGCATCACAGCTGGTGGACAGATGTAAAGGATCTTCTGGTTTGTGTGGTTTCTTCTGAGAAGATCTGGTAAAGAATAACATTTTGGCCAGCACAAAGAAAGGATTACCCTTTTTTGCATCAGATAGGACACACTTTTTACCCCCCCCATTAAGAAGATGAAAGGTTACTTGCCTGGTGGTGTCCAGTCTCATTCTTTGCTTTCAGTGATCTGAGGGTTCTTTCAATAACAAGCAGGAAAAGGGAGGCAAGTTAAGAGCTTCCATGGGGTATTTCTCCAAGAAGCCAGGTACATTATCTCCTTCAGTACTTTCCTTGAGCCTTACTAGAAGCAAATTATTCCTTCGGCTTCTATCTTCAAGAGAGATACTGACTTCTCTTGCAGAGTATTGATGGCCCGATCGAGACTAGTAACATTTATTAAGCACCTTCACTGTATGCAATTTCAGGGCAGATTCAAAAAATATGATTTTCACAAAGTATATCTCCAAAAGTTTTAATAGTTGCATTCTCAAGCTTTCAATGTTTGCCAAAACACGTTATTAAGTCGATAAGCTTATCTGGCTTAGTGCTGACATTAGAATTTGTGCCCCTAGCAAAAGCAAACATGGCAAAGGGGCACTTAGTGATATAAAAGGGCATTTTTATAAGTGACCCTGATTCAATTTGGGCATCTGAGGAGTTGGCAGTGAGGGATGAGTATGCTTATCCCCAGGGGAGGGCATTCTTCTCTGCACTCCCTGAGGGGTGGTGTGATCCACTAAGAGGGGAGTAGCCCTCAGACAATTTCAGGATGGGCATATGGGGAAGGAAGGGACAAGATGGTAGGTCATAACATAAAAAAAGCCCTGGGGAAGCAGTTGCCAGTGATAGCCTTGCATACACCATTAAGTTTCATGCTGGCCCAAGCCCAAAAAAAAATCTATGTTAGTCTGGGGTCTGAAAGAAGGCATGGCTAAACCTAATGATGGATGGATGCAGTAGGATAGAAGACTAGAAAGGGTGAAGCCAGAGGGGAATCTTAAAAAACAAAAAAAACAAAAACAAAACAAACAAACAAACAAAAAAATAATCTGCTTCTTCCGGCTGCTCCCATTAGGGGTTGCCACAGCAGATCAACTGTTTCCAGTTCTTCCTATCCTCTGCATCTTGCTCTGTCACACCAACCACCTGCATGTCCTCTCTCACCACATCCATAAACATTATCTTAGGTCTTTCTCTTTTCCTGTTACCTGGCAGCTTCATCCTTAGCATCTTTCTCCAAATATACTTTGCATCCCTCCTCAGCACATGTTCAAACATACATAATCATGTCTCTCTGGCTTTGACTCCAAACCTTCCAACGTGGGCTGACCCTCTAATATACTTATTCCTAATCCTGTCCATCCTTGTCACACCCCGTGCAAATCTTAACATCTTCAACTCTGCCACGTCAAGCTCTGACTCCTGCCTTTTTGTCAATGCCACTGTCTCCAACCCATATAACATAGCTGATCTCACTACCCTCTTGTAGACCTTTCCTTTCACTCTTACTGGTACTTGTCTGTCACAAATCACTCCTGACACTCTTCTCCACCCACTCCATCCTGCTTGTACTCTCTTCTTCACCTCTCTTCCACACTCACCATTACTCTGAACTATTGATCCCAAGTATTTAAACTCATCCACCTTCACCACCTCTACTCTGTGCATCCTCACCATTCCTCTATCCTCCCTCTCATTCACGCACATGTATTCTGTCGTAGTCCTGTTGACTTTCATTCCTCTTCTCTATAGAGCATATCTCCACCTCTCCAGGGTCTCCTCCACCTGTTCCCTACTCTCACTACAGATCACAATGACATCTGCAAATATCATAGTTCACAAGGATTCCTGTCTGATCTCATCTGTCAACCTGTCCATCACCATTGCAAATAAGAAAGGGCTCAGAGCTGATCCTTGATGTAATCCCACCTCCACCTTAAACACATCCATCACTCCCACCGCAGACCTCACCACTGTCACACTACCCTTGTACATATCCTGTACTACTCTTACATACTTCTCTGACACTCCCGATTTCCTCATACAATACCATAACTCTTCTATAGGCACCCCGTCATATGCTTTCTCTAAATCCACAAAGACACAATGCAACTCCTTCTGACCTTCTCTGTACTTCTCCATCAACACTCTCACAGCAAACATTGCATCTGTAGTGCTCTTTCCTGGCATGAAACCATACTGATGATTACTAATCATAATCTTCTTTCTTAACCTAGCTTCCACTACTCTTTCCCATAACTTCATGCTGTGACTGATCAATTTAATCCCTCTGTAGTTACTACAGCTCTGCACATCATTGTTATTCATAAAAATCAGTACCAAAACACTTTTTCTCCATTTCTCAGGCATCCTCTCACTTTCCAAGATTTCATTAAACAATCTAGTTAAAAACTCCACTACCATTTCACCTAAACACATCCATGCTTCCACAGGTATGTCATCTGGACCAACAGCCTTTCCGTTCTTTATCCTCTTCATAGCTATCCTTACTTCCTCCTTGCTAATCCACTGCACTTCATGATTCACTATCTGCACATCATCCAACCTTCTCTCCCTCTCATTCTCTTCATTCATCAGCCCCTCAAAGTACTCTTTCCATCTGCTCAACACACTCTCCTCATTTGTGAGTATGTTTCCCTCATTATCCTTTATCGCTCTTACCTGTTGCACATCTTTACTAGCTTGGTCCCTCTGTCTAGCTAATCGGTACAGGTCCTTTTCTCCCTCCTTAGTGTCCAACCTTTTATACAACTCTTCATACGCCTTATCCTTAGCCTTCGCCACCTCTCTCTCTTTGACATGCACCTCATCTCCTTATACTCTTGTGTACTTTCTTGATCTCTCTGACAATCCCACTTCTTCTTCGCCAACCTCTTTCTCTGTATACTCTCCTGTACTTCTTCATTCCACCACCAGGTCTTCTTGTCCTCTTTCCTCTTTCCAGATGTCACACCAAGCACCTTTCTAGCCATCTCCCTTATTAGCTCTGCTGTAGTTACCCAGCTATTCGGTAACTTTTCACTGCCACCCAGTGCCTATGTTAACTCTTCCCTGAACATCACCTCACAATTACCCTTTTTCAATTTCCACCATTTGATCCTTGGTGCTGCCCTCACACTCATCCTCCTCTTCTTGATCATTAATGTCATCCTACAAACCACCATCCTATGCTGCCTAAATACACTTTCCCGTGCCAGCACTTTACAGTCTCCAATCTCCTTCAGACTGGCCCTTCTACATAAGATATAATCCACCTGTGTGCATCTTCTTCCACTCTTGTATGTCACCCTAATTGTATGTCACCCTATGCTCCTCCCTCTTGTTAAAATACGTATTCATCACAGCCATGTCCATCCTTTTCACAAAATCCACTACCATCTGACCTTCTGCATTCCTTTGCTTAGCACCATACGTACCCATCACTTCCTCATTGCCTCTGTTCCCTTCACCAGCATGCCCATTGAAATCTGCTCCAATCACCAGTCTCTCACCCTTGGGTACAGTCATCACCACTTCATCCAACTCACTCAAAGGGGTAAATCTTTCCTAAACCTATTTACTGTCATAAAAGAAGCATCTAAATATGCAAGCTAAGTTGCATTAATGATGATGGCACAGAAAGTTCATACAAAAGTACACATTATGCTAGTGTTGAACATGGGTGCTGAGTGATCCAGTTGCATTCTGAGTTTCATCACCTTTCTGTTTACTAGGAAAGGGAATGAATACAAGAAAGGGCTATGGAAGAACAAGCTGACAATAAGAGCCATGTTCTGTTACATGGTTACTGGCTGAGATTTGAGGGGATTACTCCAAAGGCGATCTTTGTAGAAGACTGGTATCTGGGTACATGTAAACAAGAAAACTGTGAGATGTTACTGTGTTCTCTATTTGATACTTCTATGATGGAATTTGATTTCTAACCTTCCCTTCCCTTACTGCCCTGAGTTTTTGGGGCAGCAAAATCACTTATCAGAACCCAGCTGAGACCTGCTGCTACAACTAACTCTTCCCACATCTGCATAGTTAAAGTCTGCATGTATGTTAATACTACACTATATCTAAGATATTTTGTGTAACCTATAGCTCCTAGCACATCACCACACCTTAAATCCACTTTCCTGCTGTCCACCTTCTACTACCCATTCACTTCTTTGCCTTCTCCCCCTGCACTCTTTCATATCTATTGCTTCCCTCCTAACAGGCTTATCCCCCCTTCCTTTTCATTACCTCATTGCTGTTATATATTATTTACCTTCACCCAACTGTAATGACTTGGGCTTTTCACTGATTTCTAGCTTTGGTTTTGACTTCTCTGTTTTCCAGATTGATTTTCAGTTAACATTGCTTGCTGTCACCTCCTGGTTCAACCCTCTCCATTTGCCCTCTCTGCACGCGTGTTCATGCCACTCCCTTACATTACCCCCATTCTCACCCACCCCCACATCAATTACATTTATACTTCATTAACCCCACCCACACCACATTGCAAACATCCGTCAAGACGTTCAACAATAGTATCCACTAACTAAAACCTGCCCATATAGAACTACCAGTTACAACCCAGTAGATAATAATAGTAATTTCAACAAGTAGTATCCACTAACTAATCCCACCCATATAAAACTACCCAGGAGTCTCTAAGACAATTTGATAACCAACCCGTTCTTTAGTAAACCCAAGATTTATCCAATAAGGTCTGACCAGTATCTACTTAATTGGTAATTCCTCTTCTTTACTAGTCAAAATTTCACTACCCACAATATAATATCATTGCATTACTTATAAACTCCATCTGATATCAACTCCATCTACTGCTATCACAGGTACCTTAGTATACCAAACCAACAATATGCTTCATCTGTGTAGGAAACTCTCAGAATTAGCTGCCCTGCACATTACATTGCTTCTCAGCTTTTACTTCTATTCTACCTCACCTCATATAATTCCCTACTACTATCAGCCGATAACCATCCCCAGAAAACCTCCTCACTATACCACTCAGACAACCCATTAAACTATACCATAGCTACAAGTCTTTTCTGTAACAAACATCTAGACTACCATGCAAAGAAATTCCAGCACCCACCAAACACAACACAATTCTATTAAAAACATGCCAATCTACAAGTTCACCAAACTGCTATTATACCTTTTAAAGCAACTATACCAGTCTGGAGGCATTCATCCTAATCCTGGTCCCATCACCTTACCCTATACAGTTAGTAGCCTTATCACAACCAAATTTTCACAACTACATAGAAAAATCAAATCTTTCCTTGTCCATCTTAATATGAATGTAAGAAGTATTGCAAATAAAGTTTACAATCTGCATGCCTTGCTTTCCTCTATGCTCGAGACATTGTAATATTAACTGAGACCTGGCTAAAACCCAACAATAACAACAATGAAATTGTAGCTCCAGGATACAATATACTATGTAAAGATAAGACAACCAAAAAAGGCGGGGGAGTAGCTATCCTATTCAAAGAACACCTAACAATTGACTACCTGGAACTTGACATACCTAACTTTGGAAACACAGAACTAATATTTACCAAATTAAAACTCAACCCAAAAAAACACATCAATGTCATTGATGGTTATATACCACCAGGTAACAATATCCCCACATTAGAAGATATACTACAATGGCCCTCTAATTTCCTCCTACAAGAAACAGTCCTGATGAGTGACTACTGATTGGCTAGACTGCTCCTCTCAGAATCCAGGATCTCATATTGATCTACATGGGTTCACCTAGCTTATTACATCCCCCACTCAAACTGAAGAATTTATCAAGCGTCAGTCTATCCTCAACTGGGTTCTGGTTAACAACCCCTCCCTGTCATCTCAGGCAGGCTGTCTTCCTGCTGGTCTGAGTGACCATCTACCAACTTTCCTTGTAAGTACCCATACATACCCAACTAACCAAACTGCATACCACACTATCAGAAACAAAAAAGACTTTAACCCGCATAGATTCATCACTGTCCTAAAATGTTGTAACTGGGATTCACTTGAACACCTACCCCTAGAAGATGCTGTTAACTCCCTTAATACTACTTTTTTAGACATTTTAAACTGCCACACTACCCCCAGAGCCATCAGAGTTAAAGCCAACTATGCACCCTGGCTGAGTAAGAAATGTAGATCCCTACTCAAAGCTAGAGACAAGGCCGGAGAACAACATCACAAATGCAAAACCCAAATTACAAAACAAACATTCCTAGAACTGCAAAATAAAGCTAAGAAACTTGTAAAACAAGACAAAATCAACTACTACTATAACATTCAGAAAAAAACATCACAATAACCATCACAATTTGGGCTACAGTCAATAATATACCATCACCAGCAAAGCGGCTAAGTCTACTCCAATCTCAAACAACAACTCTAATAATATAGCAAATCAGTTTAATAAATACTTAAATAACTACCATAAAACCATGAACGCTTTAAAATACAATGTGTTTTCGTGCATAAATAAACAGACTACATCAGGTGAACACCTGTATTCTAAATGTCTGATATATAAGGAACATTTGGGATAGAGGTGTTCATCTGATGAAGTCTGTTTATTTATGGATGAAAACACATTGTATTTTAAAGCATTCATGGTTTTATGTTAGTCTACTTGTGGCCTTGTGTACTTTGAGGATTCAGTAAACTCTGTGGTATTTGTCCTTCCGAGTGCTCTTTATTGGTTTTATTGGTTCTTTTTGAGCACTGTTCCCTCTTCATTTTGTTTGAAGTATGAAAGTGTAACAGCTGTAGACTGGGCAGCAGCTACTCACAGGGCCTACACATGTCTACATATTGCACGCACATAGGCAACACCGATTAGGGTTGCCACCTTAGCAAATGTATAATGTGGGACACTTCTTGTAGTATTGTGAGAGTTGCCAGGACAAACCATGACCCACGGCAAGTGCAATGGATAGGACTTCCCTTGGTTTGCTAATATGACAGCTCCTTTGTGTCACACTACCATAGCTTATGCTATTTCTCATAACATTAAGGTGCTTCTGATGTGAAATAACTGCTTTATGCAACTAGTAGACAACTTTAGGAAATGTTTGTTGTCCTACACTCTGGAGACTTCTGTATTGTTTGAGTCGTTGTCACAGGTCACACCTGTCCAAACATGGACTGCAACCTGGGGACAGGTGGTGGCCATACCTCTCAGCTCTACAGATTTCTGCAGAATGTCCTGATGTTTGACACATATTTTTTCTCTGTTTGTCATAACATTGTGGCTTTCTGGCACATTAGTGGCAAATCATAAAAGACTGACCTTAGACAATAATGACAGATATTTTCATGTCAAACTTCATACCCTTCATAAAATGCATGAGGATGCACAACCAGTTATGCTGTCTAATTTCTATGTTTGTCAAAGCAATATTTAAAGATTGAGCCTAATATATGGCCTTTGTACCACTTTTCTGTATGGCTTCATCTGGATGTCTTTCTCTAAGGGGTTGAGAGGAATGTTGGTGGTCCTAACACAGTCACGCTGCTGCAAGGGGATACACACACACACACACACACACACACACACACACACACACACACACACACACACACACACCCACTCATGAACTGCCCTTGTTGAACGTAGAACCCCTACCTGGCTAGTTTTACATACAATAGAGCTATATACATATCACACAGCTTATATATTTTTGCAGTCTCTGCCACTACTATTCAGGTGAATGACATCTGCAGGTGATATAAGGATTGCCACTGGGGGTTAACAGTCCTTTAAAATGGTACAACTGTGTCCCCCCCCCCACACACACTGTCACAGGGGACTATGCATTCAAGCACACATATACACAGAGTTGGCAGTTTTTATATTAGAACCCCTACCTATCTAGTTATGTACACTATCGACCTCTGTATGTATTATGTGTGCCACAGTACTATTGTGTTTGAAACTGTCTAACTCTGCATCTAAGGTGGATGACATCTGTAGGCCCGGAATAAATAGTTGATGGGGGGGTTAACAGGGTGGAACAGGCACTCAAAATGATATAACCATTGCACGCACACATAGGCAAGACAGCTATGCTGCATACGCTACTTAGACACATACACTCAAACAGTTGCTAGCATTGAGATTAGAACCCCTACCTATCTAGCTGTATGTACTATCGTGCTTTGTACCATGGAACTCACATGCCTTGGGCATACCTCTCAACTGCTTACAGCAATAAATCTGGACAAAGCCATCAATAACGGGGGGATAAAGGCCTAAAAATAGGGACAATTTTTACATATTAGTCTTACAAACTTAGAGAACTGATAGAGTAACAGGTTTTGCATTAGCATGAATTTTATGAAGGATAGGAAATATAAACTCAAATGTCTGTCATTATTTTCTGACTTCAGCTCTCAGTGATTTGCAGAAAACCACAATGTTATGAGAAACTGACCAAATATATGAGGCAAACATCTGGACATTCTGCAAAACTCAATACAGTTGAGAGGTATGGCCTAGAGAGTGTTAAACGGTGCATCTAAAGTGGATGACATCAACAGGCCCTGTAAAGTAAAGCAATAGGCCTCAAACTGGTATACTCAACACACACAGACATTGGCAGTATTGATGTTAGAACCCCTGCCTATATAGTTGTATGGACTACAGCACTATGCACTTAATGCATGCACCACAGAGCTTATATACCTGAGAGTGTCCACTGGTGCATCTATGGTGGATGACCTCAGCATGCCCTGTAAAGTAGTGCAATGGGTGGTTAACATGGTGGAACAGGCCTCAAAGGCATCAAAACATATCGGCATTGCACACACATAGGCAGGAAACACACACAGCCGCAAGGGAATATACTTATACACACACACTCACCAAGTTGCCATTGGTGGGATTAGAACCACTACCTATCTAACTGTCTACAATATAGCACTATGCACTTATAGCATGTGCCACAGGGCTTACACACGTGGAGAGTGTCTGCCACTGCTGTTGGGGGGATGACGTCAGTAGCTATTGACATTTTGATGCTGCACCTACAGGTTGATGGAGTGGGCCCAGAGTTCCAGATGTGCAACAATCCCATCAAGGTAGGGTCTGGATTGCTTTCTATGCCAGACAGGGGTCACCTCAGCAGAGTCTGTATGGCATGGGGTAGAGGGACAGTGCTGTTAGCCTGTCTTTGTAGGGTAGATGTTTGGGGTTTGGGGTAAGGCCTTAGTGTTTGCAAGACCCTGGTGTGTAGTGTCTACATGGTCTGTGGTATGTATGTGTCTGGAGTTCTCATGTGATTTTGCCTCTGAAGTGTCCATTGTTTGGGTTTATGTATTGTTGCAGACCTCCACTTACATGGGTGTGTGTTGTGTACTTGCAGGTGATGTTTACTCACTCCATACACTGCATGGCACCTATATTACTGCACAATTTGTTATGGTGTGCACATTCTCCATTTGTCTGGCCAGTGTTTCCCCTTCCCCTTATCTGTGTCTCTTTGTCCTTCTTTTGTCCAGTCACAGGCTTTGGCCACTTTTTCTGCTGTTATGTATTTTTAATTCTGATGTGAACGGGATACATGTCATTACATCACACACAAGGTTGTGGACTTCATACCTCTGAGTGGGTTGTCCATCATTGCACTACTCCATTTGCTGTGGTCCTTAGATGGTTTGTGCTGCTATATGTTATTATGAGGCTATATGTGGGCCTAGCTCTCATACTGTCACAGCCTGACATCTGGACAGGCGTAAATATGACAGTCACACATAGGCCCACACATGGGGACAGGGTGTTAATCATATTCTGCCAAACATAGACAGTTGGGATGCCGGTTTGGTAATTGCTTGTTTACTCTTATGGGTATGACGTCTGCTTCCCCACTGTCTGCCAATGCTGTTTTGACATGACCCTTTCATGTTTTGCAAATAGTTGGTAGGCAATTGCAATGTTAGGACAAGCAGAACAGTTATCCAAGGCATACTTATGCTCCTTCTGTCACAGCCTGTGTCATTCCAGGGGTATGGCTGTTGGCCAGTGACATGTTGTCAGTGCTGACACAGAAAGGTGGCAGCCTTTTATAATCAGGCAGTACACTGACCTTCAGGTACCTGCTCTCCTACTATGCACCATACCTCTCAGCTTCTGAGAGCCAGACATCTGGACAAAGCCATAAGTAATTGGGTGACAGAGGCCTAAATATAGGGACCATTTTTAAGTACTGGCCTTACAAACCTAGAAAGGTGATTCAGTAACAGGTTTTGCATTAGCATGCATATTTTTATAGGGTATGAGGTCTGACACTACAATCCTGTCATTATTATTTGATCTTAGTCTTATGTGATTTGCCAATGCATTGCCAGACAGCCACTATTTCATGATATATAGACCACAAATATGATGCAAACCTCTGGACATTCTGCAATAGGTCTGTACAGTTGAGAGGTATGGTAGGCACTGTGTAGGTTACTCAAAGTTGTGTACTGTCCATATGTGTGGTCCACTGTCCATGACCTGTCCAGCTTTCCTGCATTAATAGATATTGACATCTGGAAAGTGTGTACAACTCCTACCATAGATGTAGCTGACATACAGAATAGTTGGCACTGCAGTTCTTGGAACATGGCCCTGTTAACTACAGTACTTTACCTAGGCCACTAGGAGGCAACAGCTGGGAGTAAGTTCTGGCCACATTCTGACAACATTAACCACACATATACATAGCTCATTGACCCCTGCATATTGTGGACATGCAACAAGTTATCATGTTGATTGGGACAGCCCTGGCAATACGTGCTCTGCTGCTATTTCCCTGCAAACATACATGTTACTGCATTTCTATGGGAATATGGGGGGGGGCACATCTGTCAACTGTACACATTTGCACAGACTGTGCTGACATTTGCTTTACATTTTGATTCCATTTAGCATAGTATTGTGCCCTGTCTTGGAGACTAGAGGCATATCACTAAAGACCACAGGTCAGGTTGTAATGGCATACATTTGAGGTTCAGACTTCCTACCCTTCAGAGCCTTACTGCAACTGCAAGACCTGCTGTGATAACACTGTGTAAGTCTTCAGGGGGTTATTTCATCATTGTCACCATTTGTGGGCCTTTGCCAGACATTTCTTTATGGTTTTCTACAGCTGACTTGCTGGGTGAGGCTGAGGGGTGAGTATGGGACCCCCACATTGACATCGATGCCTGTGACCTATGACCCCCCCAGTTAGTTGCCCCCCCACATATACTTCAGTGAGATTTGTCACTTAAGGTACTTCTGCATAGTGTGGTGAAGCCAATATTGGGCAAACATTTCCTGGTGTCTTACATAGCTGTCAGTTGTCTGCTGCTATCCCAGTAGGCCACCCCATTCCCTTGCATGCATGCAGCAATACCAAAGATATGCTACCAGAGCATACTACTCTGTTCATTTATTGTTAAGAAGACTGACTTACCTTGTGCCTATGGCAGTTGTGAGAATGGTGCTTGAGGGCTGCCTATGTCGGATTCACACAGTACACTGCCTATATATGGTAAGGTACAGGTAGCGTGATGTGTGTGGCATCCATTTTACTGTGTATGCGAGTCAGAGTGAGCTGTCAGTCCCTGGGTACCTACAGTGTCAGTGTGTATGCTATGCATTGCCACGTTGCCAAGGCCAGGGCATACTGGCTATGCCTCCGTCTGCCTACAGGAACTGGCTCAGGGGGTTCCTCCTCTGAGTCCCTCTGTTCCTGTGGGGACCTTGGCAATGGTGGGGGGCTGTGTGGCCCTTCCCCATGCTGTTCCTGATGCAGCTGTTTCTGCAGGATCATACTGTGTAGCATGGCTCATACTATGAACATGTGTGCACATGTGGCTGGAGAGTACTGCAGAGCTCCACCAGATATGTAAAGGCAGCAGACTTGAGCATCCCAAACATACACGCTATAATGATCCTGGTTTGTGCATGTGCCTCATTATGGCATTCTTGAGTGGGTGTATGCATGCATTTCTGAAGGATGTCATCATCCACGGCTCCAGTGCATAGCCAGCATCCCCCACCAAATGGCCATATGGGATGTCCCCCCTGGCAAATCCCTGGTACATCTGTGCAGAATGTCATATGTGGGAGTCATGATAGCATCCAGGGCTGCCAACAAGCACATTAATGATAATGCCATGGGCATTGCACATGACCTGGCAGTTGATAGAGTGAAAGCCCTTGTGGTTTACATAGACCATAACCTGTTCACCGGATGGTGCTTTGATGTGGATGTGCGTGCAGTCTATGACACCCAGTTCCTCCGGGTAGTCTGCTACATGTTGGAAGATGTGTACATTGCTAGTCCTGTCCTCACAGGTGCTGGGGAAGTAAATGTGCTCACCGGCATATGGTAGCATGGTATCCTGGAACTGGTGGAGTACACTGGATGCAGATGCCTATGAAGCCCCTATGAAGTCGCCAGTAGTTCTTTGGAAAGTACCTGTAGCTAGTATTTTTAAGGCTACACATACCTTGGTATCCACTGGGATGGGTTCCCCTTTGTTGGCTCTGGGTCTAAGGTGAGGCCAGCACAGCTTGATGAGTTGCTGAAGTATGTCCCTGACAACCCTGTAGCTCTCTACTATCTCCAGATCATGTAGCCCCTGGTAGGTTACCCTGGGTCTGAACACTCTTCTTCTCCTCCTCCTCAGTCTGGGGCAGTTGTCAGCATTATACTCCTCAATACCCTTAGCTTCAAGCACATACTGATGTATCAAAGTGACAGCAACCCCTAACATTTTGTCGGTTAAAATTCCCCCGAGTGTGTACATCAATGGTGCAGAGTTTGTGGGAAAGAACAGACTGAAAGATGTTTGCACAATCTATACTGTTGTACTGCAGATGTTGTATGATTGGCTGCATAGGATACATTGCACCTGCCAGCTAGATTATTTGTACTTGATTGCTTTTATTCTGCTATTTTCCATTTTTTTGCCTTCCCATTTCCGCCCCTTTTAAGCCCTGTGGCATGCCACACAAACCCTCTGCCCAAATGTAAACAGTTCTGCTATTTCCATTTTTCTTTTGTTTGTTTAAGAGCTGGTGTGCACCACACAAACCTGTTTAGCTAAAGTAAACACTTTTAGGCAGAAATGGCCCTCCTCTGGATGCAAACTAGCTCCCCATTTCATGGACTTAGTAAATACAGCCTCAGGCACACTTCCTTGCTTAGCTGTGCTTAACTAAGCTCAAATGGAAGGAACAGAGCTTCAGTGAGCTTACACCAAGGATGACACACTCCCTTTTCATGTCAGCTGCTTCTCCTGCTTACACCACTGCTTTATAGCTCCTACATGATTAGGTGCATCCAGGCAATGGTCTCCCATTTTGTGATTCAGTAAATTTTGCACATTTACATACCCCACTGCCTTAGTCCCTTGTTACACCACTACACCAGAGCCTTTCCCCTTAGCAACCAGTGTTACCTGTTATTATTTTGATTCTGCATGTTACCCAATATAATGGCAAAATGCAGATTTTACTTAAAGTTGTCTTTTCACATTTTTGTTTCATTTTTGGCACAATCTCATTTGCACGCAGCTGCACTTCACTTAAATGGCTGAAATCGGCCAAAAAAATAAATTTGACTTTTATAATTTTGCAACTCTCTTCCATGCCAATAGCCATATTTTGGCATGTCTAATGATTACAATACATGCTTTACCTTGAGCTGTTATGCCCCCATTTTGATTTTTGCAGAAATATACACTGTCAGTAACCGAATACATTTCTGCAAAGGACACTGTACTGGCACGGATGCCTGCCTGCTTACTGATTTGCTAATTCATCTCATTTGCATGGATTTCACCAGCAAATGAGGTAATTAGCATTATTCAGTGGTGTCTGTGCCAGAATAGTGCTAGTAGGCTGGTGTATGCCCCCAGCCTTGTTTACTGAATTGTTCAGCGGCCATATTCCATGCAGAAGCTGCTGCACTATTCTGGCACAGAGAAATCGCTTTACTGAATCCCGGGGATTGTCTCTGCTTACAAAGACATTTAACAAGGCTCCATACTTGGGCTTAGATTTTTCAGCATGTTTGTTAATGATATTAGTGCTGTGCTAACAACTGCCAGCTTGATAAAGTTGGCAGATAAATTCACCACTTATTGTCTCCAACAGTTCCTTTAACCACCTACGGTACTCTACTCAGCAAAATTTTAAACCATGGTAAAATTGGTTGATTTGAAACTCCTAAATAACAATAAAACTAAGTTAAGTATTTTTGGGCCATGGAAGAATTCTGTTACTACACAAAATAAGACCCCTCTGGAGCAAGTCGTGCATTGCAAGTTCCTTAGTATTGGTAATAACCATAAGTTTTACTTTGACAAAAGATAGAATAGGTAACATCAAAATCAAACAAAAAATACATATGCTCAATAAAACTAAACAATAATATTCTGACTCAGCAACCCAGACCCCACTTCTAACTGCTTTACTGTACAGATTACCGGTTCTAACCAACATTCCTAAATCTTATCTGCAAAAATTATATTAAGCATAAAACAATGTTCCTAGTTATCCAGCAACTGTACATAATAAAATACACTACTGTATAACCCTAAAAAAGATTCAATGGTTAGAAAAAGTTAGAACTAATAACTTACTAACTTTTATTCAACTGTTACTGCATACAATATGTTTCTTAAATGAACTAAGAGCCCAGCACAATCAACTGTTTTAATGAATACATTTCCACCAGAAGCATATGATCACAAATCTATAATCTATTCGAGATAAACAGCTTTGAAACTCCTTACCTTCTGACCTAAGTTATGAAACTATCTCCATTATATTTATTCAGAAATTAAAAACACATCTCACCCCAAACTGGTACTGCCCTTGTACTTGAAATACTTTTTCTTCCATGACTTTTTCATCCAAAGAAGACCCTAATATAGTATATTTTTAATTTCTGTATTACCTATACTCAATTTCTGCTTTTCTTCACTCATTATTATTTCACTCATTTTCAAATATATACCATGTTGCAATGCTTATTACTTAATGACTTTAAAGTTTTAATGTCAGTTCATGAATGTTATCTAAGTGGCATTATATGGAGCTTTTTATCCCAAGGCCTTTAATGAAAATGGGTTTTTGCTCAGTCAGACTTTACCAGTAAGCAACTGGAGTAAATAAATAAATAAAAGCAGCAACAGAACCATAAAATACATTTTGAGACCAGTTGGCATTTATTGCAGGGAATTAATGGTATAAACCACTAACAAGCTGCTTCCTGTAGTCCTGGGTTTGATTCCTTTAGGCTCCATTTGCATACCAATTGACTCTGAGCAAGCCTTTTAATCAAATAGTGCTTTGTGGTGATGAGAAATTTGACTAGGCTCCCCACTTGCATTCTAGACCACAATCAGTAGAAACAATGTGAAAGGGAATACAAAATTCCAGATCTGGCCTTATGTGGAATGGCATCATACAGGAAGTGGTCCTTGGCAGTTCCCCCCAGCTGCTCATTGCTTACTGGCTTCACAAATCCCCTGGTTACCCTGCCACCCAATTTTTGCTGCGATTCCTGCTTCTACATACTAACCACATTTCATTTTTTCTTCCTTTTTTTATATTCTATCTTACTTTTCAGCTTTTTCCTGGGACCTTTCAGCCCACACTAACTGGCCAAGATTCTACTGTAAAAATGTGGAGTAAATTATTAAATTAAATTGAGGGTCTAGGGTTCAATAGGATACAACAAGCAAAGGAGTTACAGATTCTCTGATGTGTATTTTAGAGCCTTTTTAAAAACAACCTCATCCCACAAGAGTGGCCTGAGCAAAAATCATGGCTAGGGAAATAAATTAGTCTTACTCTTCAACTTTGCTTTTTTCTGCATCTTTTGAATTCACCCTAATGGACCAAAACTGCCAGTTAATGCATGAGTAGGTAATAACTCGACTAAGACATGGATCTGGCTTGTTATGACCTCAGAGGTTATACAGAGGCTATGAAGTTATAAATGCTCTTGGATGCATTTAGAGTTTGATTGCAATCTTTTGATGCAATAAGGGTCTGAAAAAAAATCACTGGTAAGGAAAACAATTCAGTCGTATTTTTTCCTTCAAGAAAGAAGTAAGTTGAGCTTAATACTTCATGTTCAAAGAAGACAAAAATAGCAGTTCAGAGTAAATTGAGGAGATATACGTTTGCAGAAATACTTAACTCATATCAGTAAATAGTGCCAGCCTCCTATCATCATCATCATCATCATCAGCTCCCCTTTTCTCATTTTTCTACATGGGGTCGGGGTATCATGTAACTATCTCCAACTCTTTCGATTCAGTGCACACTCCTGCCTCCTTCAACACTCATGCCTAACTGTCACAGATCTTTTTTCACACAATCCATCCACCTCTTTCCTGGACATACTCACTTCCTCTTACCTTCTTCCTGTCTGTCCCAAATCTTCCTCACCATATTTTCATCTGCTTTCCTACACATGTGACCAAACCACTGTAATCTGTTCTCTTTGATTTTTTTCTGCAATTGGAGCTACTTTGGCTTCTGCTCTTATGTTCTCATTTCTTTGTCTGTCTCACAATGTGCATCCTATCACCTTTCTCAGGCACTTCATTTCCATCACTTCTAGCTTCTTCAACTGTTCTGCTTTTACTGCCCCGGTTTCTGTACCATACAGTAGTACTGGTCGCACCACTGTCTTGTACACCTTACTTTTCAGCTTCTTTGGGATTCTTCTGTCATAGACTACACCCAATACTCTATGCCAGTTGGCTGCAGTCCCTCTGATTCTAGCTTTGACCTCTTTATTCAGACTACCCTTCTCCTCAATTACTTCTCCCAGATACTTGAAGCTGTTTACCTGTTGCACTATCTTCCCATCTATCTCTATTCTTATCTTCTGATTTCCCCAATTTGCTGCCATTGCCACCAACTTATCTGTGCTTAGTTTCATCCCATGCATCTTCAGATTTGCATTCCATTCTCCTATCCTTTGCTGAAGTTCTGTCTCAGAGTCTCTCTGTACTGCCACATCATCTGCATACAGCAGCTTTGTTGATCCATCCCCTCCAACCTGTTTGCTAATGTAGTCCATCACCAGTATGAACAGCAGTGGGCTCAGAGCTGAATCCTGATGTACACCCGCACCCACAGGGAACCCCTCTGTGAGGCCAAATACTGTCCACACTTGAGTCATTTGGTCCTTGTACATAGCCTGCCCTAATTCTACCCATGTTTCTGGGACTTCAAACCACCACAGTGCTGCCCAGATCAGCTTTCTTGGAACCTTGTCATATGCTTTCTCCAAGTCTAGGAATGCCCAGTTGGACTCTCTCCTCATCTCTAGCTTCTTCTCAAGTATCTGTCTCAGTGCAAACATTGGGTCAGTTGTGCTACATCCTGATCTGAATCCAAACTGCTCATCTCCCATCTTACATTCTATTACTCTACGTATCCGTTTATCAGTCACCCTCTCCAGAACTTTCATGCAATGTGATAGGCGTTTGATGTCTCTGTACTGCTCACAGCTGCGGATGTCCCCTTTGTTCTTGTACACTGGCATGAGTATGCTTACTCTCCAGTCATCTGGGATATGCCTTTCTCTTCACACTGCTATTAGTACCCTCAGGAGCCATTTCTCCCCTGTCTCACCTAGCATCTTTATCATATCTGCTGTGACCTCATCTGAGCCTGCTGCTTTTTCTGACTTCATCTTCCTTAGTGCTGTTCTTACTTCTTCTAGGCTGGGCTCCTCTTCTTCTCTCATCGTAGGCTGTCTCTGGAGCAGTACAGCCTCTGTGGGGTGTTCTTCATTCAGAAGCTGCTGAAAATACTCCTTCCATCTGCCTTTGATGTCCTCTGGGCTGGTGAGCAGGTTGTTGCTGGCATCCTTTATGAAGGGTGTCTGACTATCTTCTTTATCTTTCTGTCTTCGCCATTCAACCTGATATAGTTTCTTTGTGCCCCTTACTATGTCACTTTCCAGAAGTTGGTACAATGCCTCCAATGCCCTATTCTTTGCTATGCAACTTCTTTCTTAGTTTCTTTGTTAGCCAATCAGTAGTCCTTCCTAGCCTGGTCAGTCTTTTCAATCTCTCACTTCTTCCTGCACTCCTTTTTTCTTTTGATTACTTCCTGGACTTCTGCATTCCACCACCAGCTTTCTTTATGTACCTTATTTCATACCTGGCTCAGCCACATATCTTTTCTGTAGTCCTAACACATGCTGTTTTTTGCTGCTACCATTCTTCTTCAACTCCACCTATTTCTGCCTCTTCTTGGGGTGCTAGAGCCCTGAGTAATTCCTTGAACTGCTGTACTTTCTCTCCAGTCAACTTCCAGGTCTTCAGCCTGGTCTCTGTTGACCTTAGAGCCTTCTCTAATCATCGCTTGCAGCTGATTGTGGCAACTAGTGGTTTATGCTGTGGGCTGACTATTTCACTGCAGATAACTTTGCAATCATGGATTCTGCCCCAATGCCTTTTCCTTACTAGGAGGACATCTACCTGAGTTGCATGTTGACTACTCTTGTACTGTATGTGATCTTGTGACTGTCTCTCTTTCTGAACTATGTGTTGGCTACTATCAAGCCATTTGTCAGACAGAAGTCTAGAATGGCTTCTCCTTCTTTATTCCTGTTGCGCCACCCATGTGGCCAAAGGCAGTCCTTATATCCAGTTCTGTCTGTCCTGATGTGTGCATTCAAGTCAACCATTATCAACACCAATTCAATCCCAATCCCTCAAAAAATATAAAATAAACAAATAACTAATAAACAAAATTAAAAAAAATTAAAAAATAAAAAAGGCCAGTGTTTGTGTATCCTTCTGATGTTAGAGTTGAATGAATGTGAAACCACAACTGGCCATAGTCATATTCATGCAGCTGCTGCCATACAGTATATCATACATCCTCACCTCAACACCCCAAAGGCATCCACCTTTTGTGTACCCCTCTATTGTCAGACTGATACAAAACTGAAGATTATATAGAACTCGGTAACTTACTGCAAACTGCTGTTGTCTGCCATATGTGGACAGTGTGCCTCCGCACCCATATTTCCTAAAGTTACCTACCTGTTTAGTTGTATAGTGTTTGACTGTGAAGGAAATGGAAAATATCAATCACAGTAATACATTCCAATTTACGGCCCCAGACAAGCAATACTGATTTTCTGTGCACACCCCTGGGGCTGGTAAGGAAAGTTATAGAAAGGCCTTTGCCCTTAGACAAGCACACCTCTAAGGATTGTGAGGAAAGTTAAAGTTAAAGAAATGACCACATTATCATCAGACCTCATACAGGCTACAATAATCATTAACTTTCATTTTATCATCATCTGCTCTTTCGGAGCCTTATTCTACATCTCTCTGCTTTTACTGTGATAGTAAATCCATCACAGGAATCCAAAATTTAGGAATATTGTCTAAAATTTAATATTATATTGTAGAGAATTAATGTATCCTATCTGTTAGTTAATATGTATGTCAAAGTCTCTTCTATGGAAATTGTACATCAAAAGTCTGTCCTTAAAACTATGTTTTGTAAAAAATTCTTCTCTTGGAGCTTTTCTCCCTGGGCCTCCACTGAAAATAGACTTGTAATCCAATTGGACTCTCCTGGTCAACAAATGTAAAATTAAAAAAAAATAAATAAATAAAATAAATTACTATTTTAATCTATACAATGTTTAGACGTAAGCATTTTAACAGTTTATCTAGCTAGATAAATAGATACATTATTGAATGAATGAATTATTAATACTTATTATCTTTAAGCTTTCTAGACTCTCTTTGTAGCTATCAGCACTACAATGTAAACTTTGAAATAGTACAGTGTAAAATTGACAAGATGGAGCCAACAACAATAGCAGCTTTGCTAACAAATTAACTGCTATTAAAAATGAAAATAAATCATCCAACAACTGTAGAATAGCTTTGCAATTGTGTTTCCTGTCACCTTGCCTTCCTAACTGTGATGGTAAATGAGAATACTTCCAGTTTACATGAGTTCACACAAGTGCAGTATGATAAATAACATAAGCCCCTACTTTGAAATATAGGTTGTGCTGTGAAGAAAAAAAAAACTTAAAATAACACAAGTGTTCCGTGGCAAGTTATTTATTTATGGTACTTGACCAAATAGCTGTATATATGTGAATGACTGTAGACAAAGGTGTAGAATTGCTAAGTGAAAAACAAGATGCAAAGTGATTCAAAATTTTATTGGAAAATAAGCAGTGAAGGAGGCAGTAAACTGACATTTTATTGGAATTAATCAGTGCAAGAATGGACAGTAGTGGAAAACGCAGCCCCTGCTGAATGTGTGTGTGTGTGTGTGTGTGTGTGTGTGTGTGTGTGTGTGTGTGTGTGTGTGTGTGTGTGTGTGTGTGTGTGTGTGAGTGAACATTAGTTCACCAGTTAATGGAGTTTTGTCTGAAGATAGTATGCAATAGGTGGATGGCTCCTTCCTAATCTGTTCTCTAAATCTCTATCTCAGCTCCATCACCTTACACAACAATCCTTGCTAATTGAAACATGGCTAAATAATTCACAAGTACTTCTAAACCCTAAAAAACTAAATTTCTGCTCTTCATCCGAAAGCACACTGCTAGCAAAACAAAACTATTCACTATCGTCTCTACCAACAACTCTATGATGGAACAAGTATACCAAATAAAATTTCGAGGGATCGATTAAAATTCAACCACCATGTATTCACATGTAGTTAAGAAAACTCACCATAAACTAGGTATATTATGCAGAATAAAAACATCCTCACTGCTGTAGCCAGAAGACATATAGTCTTTACTTTCTTACTGCAATCACCCCTCTATGCTGCCTCCATCTTCACAAAACTTCAGATCTCACAACAGTCCATATTTATGAAATGTAACAAAATAGCCAAATTTTCAGTAAACTATAAAAATAGAACACATGACTGCCTAGTTGTCAGAAAATTAAACTGGTTAGAACCACCTAGCTCTTTCTCAGCTAACTACAATACACATACTTCTCTTTAAGCTAGAAAATTGCCCAGCCCTTAACAACTTAATACAACATTATTCCCCAGCAGAATTTTACTCTCTAGAGAAAACTCACTAATCAATATTATCAAATCTTCTAATACTACATGTGATTCTCTGTATTCCAATAGTGTAGCTAAACTATGGAATCACATCCCACTTCCACTGAAATCCATTCAGAATGCATACTCATTAAAAACACACCTAAAACTTCACCTATCAGATCAATGGATCTGCTCATGTATATCTGCAGGATACATGCCCCTGTTATCTTCAGCTTGTCATATTATATATTAGCTTGTCATATCATATAGCGGTAGCGTTGTCGCCTCACAGCAAGAGGTTCTCCAGTTTGATTCTTGGCTGGGGTGCCTTCTGTGTGTAGTCTGCATGTCCTCCCTGCATTTGTGTGGGCTTCCTTTGGGTGCTCCGGTTTCCTCCCATGTTACAAAGACATGCATCTAGAGACTTTCTCCCTGGGCCTCCGCTGAAAATTGGCTTTGTTCCAAGTCGGACTTTCCCGGTTAACAAATGTTAAATAAATAAAACAATAAAATATTGTCAAACCATTTATCTTCTTTCATAATCATAACCCCCATGTACTTTTGGTGTTATATTCTTAGCTTTCAGTGAAATGAGATTTATAAATATAAAAGGTAACTAGGTGGGGGGCTACGCCCTCCACACACCCCTGACTATATATACTAACTCCAGGATCACATTACAGTGGGGAAAAGAGCATTTACGCTTTATTTGCCCAACAGTACTTAGTGAAATGTGATTTAGTGAAATGAGGTTTCAGTGATTTGAGCTTTCAGCAATTTTTTGAGGGTGAATTGAAATTCAGTGAAATGAATTTTCAGTGAATCATGGTAGATCCATATGTGTGTGTGTGTGTGTGTGTGTGTGTGTGTGTGTGTGTGTGTGTGTGTGTATATATATATATATATATATATATATATATATATACACACATACAGAGAAAGAGACACTCAATCAGCTGAACTTTCCAAATCGAACATAGCTAAATTCAAACCAAAAATGCAAATGTCAACAGATCAAAAAAAGAAAAGAAACACTGTACCTTTGCAATCCAGACAAACAAAAAAGTCCCTAACAACACTATATGACCAAATTTGTGTGAATTCTTCTACTGTTAAAGAAAGGGTTTTCTATAAGATAGTGGTCAGAGTTAGGGGAAGGTGTAGAGATAGGGTCAGCACATAGCAGTAAGGTGGGCAGGAGGGTTTTGCTTATTAAAATGATGCCTGCATGACCCATCATAATGACGTATGCCAAGCACTTCACACACAAGCTGATGACAGGCATAGACTTAAGAAAAGGGCAACCATAATGGCTCAGTAAGTGCTCCTGGTAGTCAGTATGAAGGAGATACAGGGAAATGCTGGTCGCAAACCAAGCCAAAGCTCTGTGGAAATCGTTAGCTGAAGAGATCATGTCCATTCTACTGGTCTTTATGGTGGTGGGGGGATTTCAGCCCCTTATGCAGGCTGCACTTTTGAATGTTATGTAACGTTCATTATCAGGTAGAAATTGCATACTTGCTAAAGTATTACTTGCACAGACATAAAGCTCTATGGTCTTTTCAGGCTCTGTGCAGGAGCATATGTGCACATATCCTATTAACCCAAGAATGGGTAGGGATGAACATGCTAATACTGTTTGTATGTCAGCACAGGACGTCATGGCAGTGATTCAGAGACAATTGTATTAAATTCCCTCATAAGCATAATCATTACATTATTTCAGATAGATAAAAAGGGAGTCATTATATTGTGGGACACTGCATTAACATTAGCAAAGCAGGAATACAAAATAATTGCAGAAGCCATTTATCTTTATCATAAGCATAGCGAAGGAAGACAAGACACCTGGTAATGTTCATCTACACCCATGCTGGTTGGCAGCAACAATGACAGGGAGGGACAAGTACAAGTTGGTTAGGTAACAAAGAACAACAGCATGACAGGTACATCTCTATGTCTGGTTGGGAGGGCACCATATCCAGTAGCAAAGCATAAGGGAATGACAACTCCATGTCTAGTTTGAGGGATTCACTATGGCAGAGACCATAGTAGAAGGGCATGACAGGTAAATGTCCAGCTAGTGGGAAGTGACATTGGCAGGGAACATAGCCTAAGAGAATGGAAAGTAAATGTCCATCTGCCAGGGTTCACTGTGGCAGAGAACATAGCAGAGCGGCATGACAGCTGCACATCCTGCTGGTGGTGGTGCCTCACAATGTCTGGGAACACAACACTTTGGCATGACAGGTACTTGTCCACCTCGAGGGATCAGACTGTGGCCTATGTATACAGAAAACAATGTATGCAATGGTTGACATATTATCCCTTGTGTAAAAAGGCCATTGCATACTTGGGTGTAAACAAGGTAGGAAAAGGCACAGGATATGCACAGTAATACTGACTGCTAGCACAGTGATGCAGGAAGACGGACAATGATAACACAGCAGTTGCTGCTGTTTGTATAAACCATGGTGGAAATGGTCACAGCATGACAGCACAGAGGTACATATCAACCAAGTGGAGGTATGGGAAAAGTGCAGTTATATAAGGTCAGGTTAGGACAGTGATATGAACAGAGACACATACAGTGACAAATGTGTGTATTCCACAAATTTACATAAGTACCCATGTTGTCTTGGGCCCATGACAGACATAACAGTTGGGAAAGTTCACTATCTTGGATAATGAGGTGTTAGTCTAGGCCTATAGCATGAACATCATGGGCATGGGGGAAACAGGCAACTCTTTCAAGACCAGATGTATCAGATAATGGTGCAGGAAATCAATGCTGTGGACAACTATAACAGTACATAAGTACTTACATGGAAAACGGTCACAAATCTGACACTGCACACCAAGACCAAAGTGCGGCATATTGCAAAGGACAGCTCCACCACCACAACAGGTTGGCACATGTCTGATATCAACAGGTCACCTACGGCTACTGCAGCTGGCAGTATGAGCATGCCACACAAACAAAATAGTGGCACTATCAGTAATGCTAACGTTGGAGGGATGACACACATCTGCCACATATGACATCAGGTCTACTTTAAATTACCGAAATGTCAGTTCGCCGACACGCAGAAGAGGAACGCGAAAGGACCGACAACGCAGTTGACTGACATGCTGAAATCCCGACAGCTGGAAGACCGACAAGGGGAACATGTAAGCGCGACTTGGTAAGTATGCGATAGTGAGGGATTTTGGATTAGGGAGCGGACAGGTAAGTGTGCAATAGTGAGGGATTTAGGGTTAGGGTGTGTGAAAGGTGAGTGTGCGGTAGTGTCGGAGTTAGGGTTTGGGTAATGTAAGTGTGTGTTAGTGACGGGTTTATGTTTTAGGGTGGGTTAAGTATGTTAGGAATAGGGTGCAGGTAGGGTACGTGTCTGGTACTGTCGGACCTTAGGGTTAGGGGTGGGTTAAGTGAGTTAGGGTTAGGGTGCAGGTAGGGTAAGTGCGGTAGTGTCGGACCTTAGGGTTAGGGGTGGGTTAAGTGAGTTAGGGTTAGGGTGCAGGTAGGGTAAGTGTGCGGTAGTGTCGGACCTTAGGGTTAGGGGTGGGTTAAGTGAGTTAGGGTTAGGGTGCAGGTAGGGTAAGTGTGCGGTAGTGTCGGACCTTAGGGTTAGGTGGGTTAAGTGAGTTAGGGTTAGGGTGCAGGTAGGGTAAGTGCGGTAGTGTCGGACCTTAGGGTTAGGGGTGGGTTAAGTGAGTTAGGGTTAGGGTGCAGGTAGGGTAAGTGTGCGGTAGTGTCGGACCTTAGGGTTAGGGTTTGGGTTAGGGCTAGTGAATATGTAATGTAGTGTAATGTGTTGTTTACGTTTAGTGTGTCGGTGTAATGGTGTTTGGTGTTTTGCGTTGTCGGTATTGTGTGTTGTCGGTTATTTGGTGTCAGTGGTTTGTGTGTCGGCGAACTGGCGTATCAGTGTTCTAAAGTAGAACCATGACATTGTAGTGGAGGTGCAGGCCAGACTTCTCATTTCACCAGTATTTGGCACTTAACATCCTGTAAATGAGAGCCCCACACCTGCTACACAGCAGTCATCATCACAGGTAGCATCCATGAGTTACGTTGCCTCTGATGTGCTTACTGTAAGGGAGAGATGTACTGGGGGGCATCATCACCAGAACCATGATCTGAGTACCTCATAGTATCAATCAGCCCATATGCAAGTTAGTGATCTAGTCACAGATAGCTGTGAGGATGTACAAATGCTGCCCAGAGTCTGGGATGACCTGCCATACTTACAGAGTGACCTAACATATAAAGGTTTGTAAGAAACACCGCTACTCAATTCATTGATAGCACACATTGCATCCACTGTCACATACATGAGTGGCCAACAACTGTGCCTCTGCAGGCTGTAGTTGCCCTCTGCAGGCCATACCAATAATGGCTGCATAAGGATTCAGCTTCTAGGGGGGACTGTTACAGTCCTTTCTGAAAGTAGAGGGTTCATTGAGGGGACTATTTAGAGGAATCACAGCCAAGAAAAAGATAGCTGGGGAGAAAGGGCATTCCTAGCATTAGCTGTTGCTAAGCAGAAAAAGGTGCAAAAGTTTAAGTGAGACCACAAGCTTTAGGGATGGAGTACAAGATTCACACTGAGCCTACACAGGAAATCAGGAGACCTATTTTAGTCATAACTGCCCAGATATAAGAATTTTTGATAAAGTCAAAGGTTTTCTCAAAGTTAACAAAAATTGCTGATAAAAGCTCTGATACATTTTTAGACCCTGAAAGCACAACATAAGCATTCACATTCACAGGTGGTCTGCACTGCTTCTACCTTTAACAAAGCCAGCATATGTGTTCAGGATAAGGGTTGGTAATACCGAGTGTAGTCTGCATGTAAGAATTCTAGCATATAATGTACCATCCATATTAATGAGAGAAATGGGCCTGTAGTTCTGTGGTAAGGAACTCTCTTTACCCAGGTTAGGAATAAAACTGATGGTAGACATGGCTGATGAAGGGAAAATAGAATTGCAAAACTTGGCTGATGAGGGTAAAACAGAATTGAAAGACTGAAAAAAACTAAATAAGTCAGTCACAGGAGAAAGAGAAATGTCTTGTAGTATAATGTAAAGCTCCATATTAAGACCATCTGCTACAGGGGCTTTCCTTTTTGAGAAGATAGAGCTTGTTTTATTTTAGCCGAAGCAACAAGGGATGCCAGCAGTGCCTGATTTGATAATGACAGGGTTGATAGGTTTGTTTTCTCTAAGAAGGCATTGATTATTTCTGTTTGATTACCTGGAACATTATTATCTTTGTAGAATGTTTTTTAAAACTCTGAGAAAACCTTACTGATCCCTTCTGGTGTAAAGTATAGTGGAATTCCAGAAGAACATTTTATACTGAGTATAATTTCTCATCTTCTTAAATGAAGTTTGTAAGACAATTATTTGCTTGGCTTATTCCCTGCTGCCCAGACTTGATAAGTGGCATGGTCTAAGAAGTGGTGGGATTTTTCCTTAAGGAGGATATTGAGGGATTGAAAATCAGATTTGAACTGTTTGGCCAAAGAAAGGATTTTAAATTTGGAAGATATGCAATAAATTCATAGATCTTTAACTAAAAAGTCTTGTTGTATAATCCTATTTTGAAAGGAATCCAACAACATTGTCTTTGGCCTGGAACATAAATTGCTGAGTTCTAACTTTAAGGGTTCTCACCACACCCGTATGGTCATACTTGTAGGAGGGTTCAGGGACAAATCCTTTTAACTCCCTCCCTTAAGCACTTCAAAAGATGCTGTTTTTTTAAGAATCAGAGGGTCTATGCTCTTGTCTCTCTGGAGAGATGTTAGTGATGGAAACAGCTTAACGGTAGGCGTTAGGGACTGGGGAGATCTCAGCAGAGGCTATGGAGGGGATCAAGTCTATAGAAATAAGAAAATAGTCAATTCTGCTTACAGAGAATCACGGCAGTGAGTTAAACATGTATACTGTAGCAGAAGGGGTTAATACTTGCCAAACATCTGCTAACGCTAACTGGTCACAGAATTCTATTACGACATTCTGAGACTTTGTATGACATTTATTCCAGGGTTTAGTTTTCTTAGGAATGGCATTAAAGTCCACAGCTGCTAATACTTCCCTGAGGTCTCTACCAAAAATTTCAGTCATAATAAACATTTTGATAAAGAACTAGGGTCAATGCTATTTGGACTGTAGAAAGGGAAGGCAAAAAGCATAATTTGTCCACCCGCCCTTTCTGTCAGTCAACATACATCATACTTTCCAGTTTAGAGAAACACGTACACCTAGAATAATACCAGCTTTTATACAAGACTTAAAACTACTGATTATTTCTCCATACCAAAAAGAAGAAAGTACATTTGCATGCCTTTTGGCAAACTTACATTCTTGGCCAAATATTGTATCAATTTTCTTTCTTAAACCATTCTATAAAAATGTTGCATTTCCATGGAGAAGATAAGCCCTGCAAGTTCAAAGAAACTAGTCAAAGTATATTGTAAGGGAAGAACAGACAAAGGACAGTAAAGTTAACTATGAAGAATAATGAAATGCAGTAAATTCCGATCATTTAAAACTGTAAATTGTCAACAGCAAACAATGACTATAGTTAAAAAAACATCCAGGCAGTGTAATTAATATATCCATCTTCTTTACATCCCTTTATAGTTCTAAGATAGAGAGACAAGCAGAGCAAAAATTAAAAAAAAAAAAAAAAATCCACTATGCTCCCTTGAATACATAGTGAGCTGGCACTGTTTAAATAAATGAGCTAACAATCTGATGTAAAAATATCACTGAGGAAGGCTAATAAAGTCGAAACCGGTCTGGATTTTTTGGGGGTTTGGGTTCTTATTTACCCTACCCTTAACGTGTTTAAGTTATGTGCTTATGAGCCATTAAAAATTGTTTGGCTTTACCACACTATTGTGATGGCCCTCTTTTTGAACTTTACACTTGTAAAATAGCCTCATTACAGGGAATATTTTATCCTAAACCTGTTTTAATTCTCCACATTAGCATGTCACTCTTCTACTTTCGTACTTCCCATCTGTCATTTTCTTAATCTAGTAACACTTGTTTTAACAACCTAATCTTTAATAGCTTGCTTTCATCCTGCCCCTAACTTTAATTTCATTGCAAATTACCTAAATTCCTCCTCCATCTCCAGGATCTTATCCGCACTAGTTTTGGTAAACACACCTATATAACTCCTTCTTCTTACTGCTTCTTTAACAATGTCCCACACTCATTAGTCCCACCCTCCTTGTTCCATCTGATTCCCTTTAACAGTGTTCCACACCCTCTAGTCCAACCCTCCTTGTTCCATCTTACTCCCTTTAACAATATCCCACACCCTGGAGTCCCACTGTCCTCGTTCCATCTGATTCCCTTTAACAATGTCCTACACCCTCTAGTCCCACCACCTTCCTTGTTCCATCTGATTCCCTTTAACAATGTCCTACACCCTCTAGTCCCACCCTCCTTGTTCCATCTGATTCCCTTTAACAATGTCCCACACTCGTTAGTCCCACCCTCCTTGTTCAATCTTACTCCCTTTAACAATGTTTCACATCCTCTAGTCCCACCCTCCTCGCCGGGGGCAGAGGAAAATAATTTACTTGGGTGGCGAAAGCCAGGGTACCTTTTTGGCTAGGCTTATATAGGCCCTAGGGCCAATAGCCTAGTACCTACCTATGAGCCTACCTATGAAAAAGCATATCCTATGCAGATTGCCTCAAAGCCCTATCTCTAGTCTCTGTTTTCTACAGACTGTTGAAAGGTGAGCTATGCCTGGAATACAAGGCATCCTTGAATCCCACTCTGATGGACCTTTTGCATATCCACAAAATTAATAGTATCAGTATTACTTGATTTATGGATTTAAACTTTGCTTGCAATATAAATAGAACATGTTGAAGGGACAAGTATGTGTCACAGAGAATTCCCCTTTGCTGGAACAGACCTCCCATCCATATGAAGCAGAACTCTTCCCTAATTCCATTCAAGAGAAACCTGGAATAGTGGATGGGAAATCAGAAATAAACCCTAGAACCTATGCTCTGATTGACAGAGGCAGCTTGTAAATATTGCCATTGCTTACATATACCCCTTATAATAACCTCTAAGGCACATTAAGTTGCAGTATACAATTGGGGTGCTTGGCTAGGTTTAGAAAGGCCCCAGTGGTCATTAGCTTAGTATATACCTATGAGCCATTAACCAAATATGCTTGCAATACAAAGTTAAAACCAACTTGTTCTGCTAGCCTATCACCAACTATCTCATTCATTTTAGCTCCTTTATACATAGCTTCAGTAATGATTTATTATGTGCATTAGGCCATAAAAAGCTACAATCATTATTCCTTTCCCTTTGCTATATACCACACCTGTACCCACTTTCCATTTACATCCTTGACTGGCTTTGCTTTATACCTCTCCTGGAACTCAAAAACAGTGATAAGAGTCAAGAGTCATACCTACTATGTAATGTTCTACTATTCTAAAATCCAATTAAGGAATGCTACCGTCTGTGAAGATATGTGAAGGTTGCCAGTCTAGCCAGATAGAATTATCTCATTTATAAATATTAATATAAGCCACAGGCTTGTTCTCTTAAATGCAAGAAAATGTTGGTAAATGTTGAACTTCAAAAATGTAACCATACTGCACTCTGCTGGAGGAAAGCTGATAAGTCAAGATTTGTATAATTGTTTGATCTCAAAACACGGAGCTGAGCTGTCTGAGTGAAGGAATTCTTCCTATTGTTTGAGACCAGATTTAATTGCTAGAATTTGCATGTATAATGTTTTTTATTGCTGTAGCTTCCTGACCAGGTGCAAGATCAAAAGGACTGCTAAACTCTGAGTTTCTGTTAGCCTGGGAACCAAAGAAAAAATTATGTAATCTGAAATGTGTCAGTAGTTCTGTGTTATCAATTTAAGGACACAGAGAGAGAGAGATAGAAAGAGAGAGACTCAGAGCATTTTGCATTTGTCTTCAGAACATCTAACATCACCAGCACTGCCTTGATCTATATGTAAGTTTATTTTAGAACTGTGTTTGCTCTTAGATATAGCTACGAAAAAGGAAGATTATTCTAGTTGTTTTCTGTATTGATGTCAGAACTTTTCTACTGTATTATTTTAAAGCATTTCTCTGAACTCTTGACTAGCACTGTGTAGTAAGAAGTATTGTCTTGTGTTCTTATTTATTATGAAATATTTTTAAACCTTTCAACTGTGGTTGTTTTATGTAGAGATAATTTAAGCTCTAGAGTACATTCCATGTATATAGTGATACTGTACTAAGCCACTCGAAATAAGCCTTGCTGTTCAGTTACACTTACCATTTGGATAATAATATTGTACAGTAATAATTGGACACCCTTTGGTAAGTGCCTTTTTAGTAACTGATATTAGTGGTTGGTGGCAAGTGGTACTACCGTATAGTCTGGGTAGAAGGGGCATAGCTGGAGAACCTGTGCTAACCTTCCCCAGGAGTGTCTGCGTGTTTGTTTATAACTCACATCTCAAAACGTGTGTGTGTCGGATACTTGGGCAGGGACACGAAGCATTGGTTGGACAGAGAGGGTGCTGGAGGTTTTAGTTTTCCCACTAGGCTGAGATCTGGACCCTATAGCAGTACCAATGAGGAGCCTTATTGGGGATCTGGAGAGAAAGGGAGAAACCAGCCCCAGACTGACTGCGATCACTGTGTATTCTTAAGGGAAATTGTACCTTACTGGGTGTGTATTTGTTATCCTCCCCTATTTGGACATGACTCACTGGTGTTAGTGTTGCGGATTGAGGCTCCTTGATTGCTGGGCCAGTGCATGGGTGTCACACCTTCCTTCAATCTTTCATCCACCATCTTAATTCAGGCACAACAGTGGCCCACCCACTGCCACTGATTGTGTTTTACAAGTTACTTTCAACAGGGTATACTTCAGAACTATCATGATAACTGATGGTGTGCTTAATACACAAGGTAGGTGCCACCTCAGACCTTGAAAACTATACACTTATAATTCTGTCAATAACTTTATGCAAAACAAGAGAGGAATCAATGGGGGAGGTTATGATACACATAATATTTTAAGGAACATAGGTAAGGTTCAGTCTCTTAGATCTAGTACAGCTAAACCTTATTTTTCTAGAAGGACTCATCAGGCAATGAAGGATGAAAGAAAGGACTATAAACTTAGGGTTCCCTTATATTATTCTTCTGATGTTTCTTCCTATATGAATGTTATTGAGACACTAGGGAATTTCAACAATGGACCGTGATATAAGTAAGTTGATAGACACTACTCCCAGATTACTTTTTAAAAACATGAAATCATTAAAAAGGCAGCTTTGTTACCCCATCATGGATCCTGTGCAGCATAGTAATAAAGTTATGATGCCCAGTGGTAGGTGTTCTATGTGCTCATACATTGATAGCAGTGCAACATTTACACATCCAGACCAAAAAAGGGATTATGAGTTTCATATATTTGCTACTTGCAGTACGGAACTTGTTGTTTATTTAGCCCACTATAAGGAATGTTCCAAATTTTATATAGAAAAGACTGATAGGGCTTTAAGGGAGAGAATAAAGGAGCTTGTTTATTATATACAAAAGGGAAGCGCAACTTGTGCTTTGTCAAAACATGTACTGGCTACTGATTCTAGGCACACATTCAAATTTCTTGTTATTGGTAGAGTCTTTAAAACATTAAGGGGTGGAGATATAAAGACTCAAAATGAACAGATGGAAGCTAAATGGATTATCAGGCTGAGGGGAGATTTTGGGCATGGGTTGAATGAATTTGTACCCATTAAACCCAAACTGAAGTCAAGAATACTAGCCAGATGAGAGTATTTGCCTTTGCATCTGCAATTATATGCTTGTTTTCTTGTTAGCTAAATCAGTATTTTTTACCTGCTTATAGGAAGTTTTATAAAAGCTTTTATATAGTTTTATGTTGCATTTATTATGTGCATGTTTTTATGTGCTGTTTGACTAGCATATATTTTAACTGTGTTTCTTTAAATTCTGTGGTCATTTGACTTACTGCTGTTTCACTTCTCTGTTTAAAAAACAGCTTTGGTTTAATGTGTTTGTTATCTGATGAAGCAGCAGTAGTTGCGAAAGCGCTTATGACCTACAATAAATCAAGTTTTTAACCTGGAGAGTCATGCCTTCCTTGGGTCCATTGGTGTTCTTGGATTATTTGCTTTTATTTTTTTGGACTCTGCTGCTCTGGGAAGTTGCTGGAAGTTTCTCTTTTGATAATTTTAACAATGTAATATTGAATATGCATTATTTATTAACTTGTTTACTTATTTATTCATTTGTTTGTTTGTTTGCATTGGGGTTTAAGCTGTCATCTTTAGACCATTATTCCAATTTTGTAGGAACTCTTCTCATCCTTTTTACACCCTCTTTCATATCATGCTGGTTGCATAACTTTGAGTCATCTGCAAAAAAAAAAAAAAAAAAATTCAAAGGATTAATTCTTTGATTACTCACTTGAACATTTGAGATGTGGATGTGTGGGCTGGTCTAATACCTGTGGTAAGAGAAAACTGCTCAAAGCTTCCAACACAATCAAAATAACAGAATTTTATTTTTAAGACTATCAATCATAAAACATCAAACTAATTAAAGTAAAGTATGCCTACTGTTGTTATATCTGTTTAAGGGAAATGATATACTGACATTTCACCATAACACAGCATTGTATGTTTTTGTGAAGGTAAAATGTTATATGGTCAAGCTTAAATTCATGGATAAGACAGCTACCAGTCCCTGTGCAGTGGTATTGAGCAAAGACTTATGCTATCTCTTCCTGTACAACAGTCATGGGCAAGCTTTAAGTTACTTTTATGTCTACAACAGCCCTAAACAAGCTTCTCAGAATTCATTTTTCTCACAGCATTTAAATATATTTGTCTAAATTTAAGCTAATATGAAATTTCTCGCAGTATAAAATTTGTGTGAAATTCAGAAAAAAAATTGTTACTGAAAAGGCAGACTTATTTGCAGTTACGACACACTTGTTATCAGAAAGTGAAAAAAATATTATGTGTTCTAAATTCTGAACATCTAATCTTGTCTGCATTGTATTTTCCAGATCAATTACTAAATTTGGTTCTCTTTTATTTATTTAATTATTTAATAAGGAGTTGAATGAACTGCTTATTATAGATTCATTTAGCTCATGATATGAGCCACAAGAGTAAAGGCAGACATTTCATGCTTGGACAGTTCATTGCAGCCAAGCAAACTAAGCAGCACATCTATGTAATATGAGAAGAAATCCTATGCTCAAAGGACACCAATGTGAAAATGTTAAAAAATATCCAACAAAAACATTCAGAAGTCAGACTAAAGTTCAGCCCTGTCTGTAACCAGAGGCATAATACATCAACAATGTCACTTTTGGTGTTTGTTTTCTCTCAAGGACTTTTAAATTACTTTAGTTTTTAAGGGGAATAGGTTAAAAGGCATTATTTTATAAAAGAAAATAACTCTTCTAAATTATGATACCTGACTAGCAAAATCTGCAAAACCTTTGTGATGACAGCATTGCCTAAAGTGGCAGCACAGTGGTGCAGCCGATAACATTATCCCCTCATAGCAAGAGGTTTCCTGGTTCATTCTTGGCTGGGGTGCCTTCTGTGTGGAGTTTGCATGCCCTCCCTGTGTTTCTTCTGGGTGTTCTGCTTTCCTCCAACATTCCAAAGACAAGCAATAGGTAGATTTGACATGTTAAATTGACCATAGGTGTGAGTGGGTGTGCTAGTGTGTGGTATGTAAAAACTACCACAGCAGACTCACCACTAGGTGGCCTGAACCTTGGCTTTAGATGATTGTCACTGTTGAAGTGACACCCTGACCCCATGTGCAAAAATGAGAAAGAGACTATGGATAGATAAATTGAATAGAGCCTAAAGCCCAGTTAAAAAAAATAAATAAAAAAAAATAAGAGTAGCCATCATGAAAGAACAATGAGGAAAAAAGCCATTCCATTTGATTCTGCATGCTGCTACAGTTTTTTTAGACACAATACAGTCATAAACCAAACTATTCATTGTATGTCTGCATAGATATTTGAAAAACAAACCTTTAATATTATTTCCATGCTGAAATATTGCACAGTTGCTAATGATGTTCTTGACCAGAACAGGGAGCTAGCCCAGCTTTGCTCACATACATGTGATCCCTTGAGGGGAATTAAAACAACAGATCTCTCTTTAACAAAATGGAAGAACTCATAGTCAGTATGTTGTGCAAACTGTGGGGTGAAGCTTTGTAACCCTTCTGTATGTCATTTACTTTGCAATACCATTGTCACTGATCTTCTAGTATCATAAATCCATATCTCTGGGATTAGGGACACTTCTTCATTTTATACTTTTGAAATTTTCGACGGTCCCACTATATTTGCTCATATTTTTATTTTAAGCCATTGCTAGAAACAAATCCATGCATAAACCAGTCAGCAACTATTCTCAGGCAAGGCACAGAAGCACTCAACACTACCCACATAGGTTTCCCATGCGCACCCACATACAAGCTCTTACTTAATGGATACGTTTACATCTTGCTTCAACCGTATTCATGAAAAAAAAATATGAAAGAGTATTGCAGGTATAGAGCCAGCAAAAAATAAAACTGCAAATATCATTTACATATACATTGCAACAAAATGATCGTTGACTGTCTTGCCAGGTTTGAAACACAATACAGTGAGCCAGCAGCAAAGATCACTAAGCCCCTCACAATATACACATCAATATTTCTATGGATTGTTTGATGATGGTTTTATGCTCTGGATGGGTACAAATGATGTTTGGTAACAAACCAGTTTGCCCAGGGCCATCTTCAGGTTGGGGTTAGGAGAAATAGTAATGGGATTTAAGACGGTAGGGGAAGAAAGTTAGTTGAAGGGATGAAAGGGTTAAATGGGAATGTAGGTTGAGTGGGAGGAAATGAGGTATGTGTAGGGAGGGGGTTAATGGGCTTTATGCAAGTGCAACTGAGGTAAGGAATCACATTTTGGCGTGAACTTGCTACCCACTTTCCCTCCCTGTTTTTGAAACATTGGGGTGTTGTGTGGTTATTTTATAAATTTGTCTAGACATAGAAGATGGGCAGGCTTTTCCCTCTTCTGTTTCCCCTCTAGTGTTGGAGGTTCAATGAGTTGGAAAATGAAAGTGAGTGGTTGGACACTGCTTGAAAAGTAAGTGAGTGGAGGTAAGGACACTGGTTATTTGGTTGGATGTTTAAGTGAATAAGTGAGAAATGAAAGTGAGCGATGGGACACTGATAAGTAAAATAAGCGAGTGAGGGTAAGGATGCTGCTTATTTGGTCAGGGTGAGTGGGGTCATGCTGCCCTAGTTAACAGCTACATGGATGTTTATGCTATGATTAATAAACTAAAATACTGGTCATAAGTTATGTTTATGGAATTTTAATAAATGTCATCAAACGTAATTTGGTGCAATGTGTTTATTAAAGGGGACCAAGATAAAGGTTATGCTTGACTTTTTTGAGTATATCACCATAATCTTTTTAAAATTTACTTTTAATATTTTTGACATGGATATGAATTTCTTGGATAATATTTTGTTAAAAAATGTTGAGAAAAGGGAAGACTGAACCACAGTTTTTATAAAAAAAAAGAACATTCATTAATTCATATCTGCATGCAACAAGTTTTCATCCATGGTGCTTTAAACAAAATGAATTTATAAAGGATCTAGCTGTTAGGAATTTCAGACTTGTGTCAATTGTTTCAGTTTTTGAAAGAGAATTACACAAGCTACATGATTTAATTTCAGAAAAGACCTATTCTACTGATGTTTAAAAGTTTTTGATGAAGTAAAAAAAATCATAGATCAATTAAATATGTTCTATTTTTTGATACCTGAAGTGAAGCCAGAGCCTATTGGAAGTAATAAAGTTTATTGGAATTCAGCCATGACTCTCACCAATAATATGGATATCAATGATACAAAAGTTGTTTGCAAAAAGTGTGCAATACTTAAAGGAATCAAAAAATATTCCACGTTCTACGTGGAAAAAATATTTGTTTTCAATGTGGAAAAACATTTTATTGACATTTTTTGTCAATGGAAAATCACAAAATCTTAAAGTGGCTTTTGAATTTAACAATTGGTTGGAGTGGTTTACCTAGCTATATATGATACTTAGGTTCACAGGTAAGTACTAGGCTAGCTGCCCTTGCAGGCCCTTTTAAATCTAGCCAGTTTCCCTTGTGGTGATTGAATTAACCTATCCCATTTGGTGTTAGATTGCCCTTACCCATCCCATGGTTATTAATTGTAGTATTCAGTGTTACCAAGACAGAAAAAAATTAAATTAAAAAAAATTTATGAATGACAAACACAAAATACACTTCACAGGTATAGTATTGTTTACAAATGTTCCAACAAAAAAAAATTATTTTTTTTTTGTATTTGATCATATTTAGGTTTCCCAATATGTATGAAATCCAAATCTCTTTAATGAGAAAAATAACTTATGTTGTAATTATGGCTTAACTCCATTGTTTTCTGGGCTTGAAGTACACTATTTCCATTAAAAGTATTTATTTTTTACTTTGGAGCTCAACAAAGGAAATTGTGCTATAATTGTTTGCTGTTTTACGTGGCATTAATTGTCATAGGTTTGGTAAGCAAGCAATAATGTTCAACATGAAGTGTGTTAGTGTGTAAATAACAACTGCTCAGAAGTGTCTTGAGGCCCAAAACCACAGGCAGAGGGCCTGTACACCCGTGGAATGGTGTTATTTACACAATAATGCACACTTTGGAGAGCATTATTGTGTTTAGAGAATGGGCTAGCTGTTAAATAGTGTTGAATTTGTTTGTTTTGGTCTTCTTTTTATATATATCTATATAAAATATATTTAACCTAAAATAGATCCCCCGCCTAATGTTCCAAACTTGCTGTAGTATATGAAGCTGTTGTTGGAGAAAGTATTTTACATCCAAAATATAAGTCTAGTATGTATTTGTCTATACACACACACACACACACACACACACACACACACACACACACACACACAGACTGACATGCGGAAGTACATTTAAATACACATGATTGCCAGCCATTAGAAGTTTCATATCTTCATACCTCTCAACTGTCCAGAGTTTTCACCTTTTTTCTTCATTTTTTTCTGAATGTTCCACATAAAATTTGTAGTTTGTTGGCATATCATTGGGGTTTGAAGTCACTAAATAATGAATTATATTTCAGTTTTAGACTTCATCATAGGTCACAACTAATCAGGGACTAATAAAGAAATTATTAGGGATAATCAGGAACACTGAAAATATTAATACTGTTAGCTTGATACATTGATAGACTAAGAGAATATGAATTAATACATATTTATTGAAGTAAAAAAGTTTATAAACCTATTTATTGTCATTGTTTATTAAGCGTAATTCACCACTTTTTCTCCAAAAGTCACCCGTTTTAGGGAGGATTAAGGCAGATTAAGGCAGACAGAGTTAAAATTTGATTCCAAATCAAGGGTATCTGTGAAAATCAGGGACAGTTGAGAGGTATTCATATCCTTCAGATAATGCATGTTAACATAAATTCTGTTATTATAACAACTTTCTCATTTTATAAGAGCAAAATTTAAAATCTGTCCCTATTTTTGAGCTTTTGTTCTTCCCATTATTTTAGACTTTATGCAGATTTCTTGAGCTAAGAAGTTGACAGGTATGCATACCTCTTACTTTTAAATTAGTTCCACCCACTTCTTGATCTCTCTTTCTCTCTCTCTCTCTCTCTCTCTCTCTCTGTCTTTCACACACACACACACACACACACACACACACACACACACACACACACACACACACACACACACACACACACACAAATGCATGCACATACAGACACACACTTCCACTTTCATGCACGCAAGCACCTATACACTCACGTATGTAGGCAGAAACATTAACACACACACAGACACTTTTCTATTTTTTTTAATTTTAGAGTTCCTAATCAACAAAAGCTCTGCTTAGTAAGTGTAAAATAATGGCAGCCATTAGCTTTCCTACAGTCTTAGCTTCACATCAGCTTAATATAGTGCAGTGAAGCAGTGGACTGTTTTCAGCAGGCATTACCTGTAGGTTAACACCCTGCTGGAGAATATTTGTTCCCCAATCAGAGTGGTAATGTACAGCTGCCCATTCTCTAAGCAATCAAAAATACCCAACAGGGTGTGTGACTGTGTAAATAATGCACACCCAGGGATGCTCTGGCCTCTACACCCCTGGAAGGGCATTATTTACACATTAACACACACCCTGGAGGGCATTATTGTGCTTAGAGAATGGACTATCTGTTAAATTGTTTTGTTTTACTTATTTATTTTTTTATTACAATATTATTTTTTTATATATTTTTGATGTAAAACAGTTCCTCTGTGTACTGTTTCAAACATGCTGTAGTATTTTACATCCAAAATATAAGATCTTTAAATAATGTTCAGGTTTTGATATCATGTTTTTTGTTCATTACTCATTGACAAATCATTGGGGATTGAAATCACTAAATAATGACACACTGGATGGGATTAATGTGCTTAGAGAATGGCCTGTCTGTAAATTTGTTTTGTTTTACTTTATTTGTTTTTTATTACTATATTTTATTTATTTTTATTTATTTTACATTTGTTAACCGGGAAAGTCCGACTGGATACATGTCCATTTTCAGTGGAAGCCCGGGGAGAAAAGCTCCAAAATAAAACATTTAACATGATGTATGCAGTAATATAAGCAATTTAACAAAAATCAAAAGAAAAAGGTTACGAATTTAAGAGAATGTTCTAGGTAAGATAATATTTACAGAGATATTAATCAATTTAACAGATATCAGAAGTCAACTATAGGTTCCATAATGAAGAAAGTTTCGAAGTAAGGTTTAAATTGATAAGAGAAGTCAAAAAAGTGGGAGATGGAGGAAGTAATAAAGAGGAAAAAGAACATATTAGAGAAATGAGGGTGTAGGAAGAGAAGACAGGAAAAGGAAGGTTGTTTATAAAGAAAGAGCTAGAGATAATAAAGGGGTGGAAGAAAAATAAACTTGAAGGAGGGTACGGAGATAAAAGGGGAATTATCTTAGATAGCTAAGATGGAAATGGATTATATCAGTGATGTTGGGTTTGACTAAGCCTAACTGAGACTGAGACAAGCTTTGGTGGAAACACAAGTCAGTGAAGTAACTCAGACTGAGTAAATTGGGTTTTAGTCATGGTTTAGACAAGGACAGAGCCAGTTATTGTGCATGTGTGTCTTTAGCGATATTTTGAAGTGAGGCAAGGAGCAATTAGTGGTGAGTTCAGCAGGAAGGGAGTTCCATTTTTTGCCAGCAATGTTAGATAATAAGGAATCACCGGCTGAGTTGGCTTTGGTAGGTTGTACTTACATTCTGCTGGAAGAGCGAAGGGATGCTAGGTTGAAGTATGGGGTAATGATATTGACTAGACTGGGGGTGTGGGTAGGTTGGTGGAGGATTTTATGAGTTACTATGAGTTGGTTATAACAGATTTGGTTGGGTAGCTCTAGCCAGCCTAATTTCTGAAGATTATGGCAGTGGTGAGTTCTGTACTCCGAGCTTGAGGCAAATCTCGCTATATTGTTGTAACATTTTGTGAGTTTGTTGAGATTTGATTTGGATAAGTTAGTAAAGATGGGTGAGTCATAGAGGAAGGATGACAGAAGATGTGTATGAGCTATGGCTGTTCTGGCAGTTGGAGCCTATTTTTTTTTGTTTACTGTTTTTATAGTTTTGCTATATGGGGATTGTATTTTAGATTATTATCAGTCATTATACCTAGCAGTTTTGTAGTTGGTTCTGGAGAGATTATGGTGCCATTATGAGAAGAGACTGAAAATGTTGGTGGTGCAATATTCCAGGTGGGTGAGAATAGTAAAAGTTTGGTTTTGTTTGGGTTCAATAAGAGCTGACAATTATTAAGCCAGTTCTCTACTTTGTTGAAGGTTGTTTGGGATAGGGATTGTAATTCTATGGGAGTTGCAGCAGAGCAGATTAGTGTGGAGTTGTCTGCGTACTGTACAGTAGTAGCATGAGGGGTAGCTTTGGGCAGGTCATTTTTAAAAATATCGAAAAGGAGGGGTCCCAGAATAGAACCATGGGGTACACCTAGAGTGACTGGCAAAAGAGGGGATAGATGCTCTTTCCACTGGACTCCTTGCTGCCTGCCGTGTAAGTAAGAGTGGAATCAGTTGATCACTGGGTTGTCTATGGACAGGGATTTGAGAGAGTCTAAGAGTAGGTTGTGGTTAACCATGGCAAATGCTTTTAACAAATCAAGGAAGAGGGCAGAGGAAAGCAGGTTATGATTGTGGTTTAGATTTATTTTGTGGGAGAATGTGAGAAGGGCAGTGGTAGTACTATGGACTGGTCTGAAACTGTGCTGGGATGGTGCTAGGAGATTATTGTATGTCAGGTGGTTAAGAAGTTGTTTTTGTATGCATTTCTCCATTATTTTGGCTAGTGGAGATAGTATGGCGATAGGTCTGAAGTTGGAGAGTTCAGTGGAGTTTCCCCCTTTATGGAGTGGAATAATATGAGCTATTTTTCCAAATGGGTGGAATGTAGGATTCCTGGATAGAATGATTGATTAAGATGGAGATTGGATAAGCTATTACGTTGGCAGCTTTTTGTAGAAACTCTGCGGTAAGTTGGTCTGCTGCAAGGGAGGCAGGTTTTAATTTTTTTAGTAATTATTTGATATAGTCTGTAGGGATGTAGTCGAATTTTAAGGGGGGGGTTCTCCTAAATAGCTGTGCTAGTAGTCAAGGAGGAGGGAGGTAGATTATTAGCTAGGGATTATACAGCATCGGTGAAGAAAGTGTTAAAGGTCTTAGCTACAGAATCAGGGGGGCAGGTGTAAAGTTGTTGATGGGGTGGGGGTAGCAGATTTTCCTGGGTGTACTAGTTTATTCATGCCTGACCAAACTTTTTGAGGGTGATTTTGGTGTTTTTGCTGCAAGCTGACATGGTAGCTTTGCTTGTCTTGCAGGATGGAACTTTTAGCTTTGTTTCTTAATTGTTTAAATAGCTGGTGGGCTTGAGGGGATTTAGTGGATCTCAAAGAGGTCCATGCTGCATTTCTGGCTGTTAGTTTTTATCTGGTAGTGTTGGTAAGCCATGGAGCTATTTTGTTTTTGGTTCTGATTCTACATGTGGGAGCATAGTTGTCTAGAATCGCTAGGAATCTGGTGTTAAAGTAAGAAACTGCTTGGTCAAGAGGGGGTAGTTTAAGATTGTCCCATTTAAAAGAGCTTAAATCAGATAGGAAACTATTTAGGTTGAAGTTTTTTTTTGATCGGAGAGTTTTAAAGGTGATTTGGTGGGGCAGGTCTTCTCTATTTCTCATTATGTAGGTTAGCAGGTGATTGCTCATGGCCTCGGGTTGGGTGCCTGATTTGTATAAATGTGGTTTGTTATTTATTAAGATCCAGTATAAGATGCTTTCCTTATTGCTGTGTTTGTTGATTCTAGTAGGGGTAGAAATTGTTTGGGTGAAACCATGTAAGTTAGTGGGGAAGACAGCTGAACAGGATGTCCAGTCGATGTTAAAGTCCCTGAGAAATATTGTTTCTTGGGGGTGGATGGAGGATAACCAATGGAGGGTACTTTCTAGGGTGTTAATGTTATTGCCTGGAGGAATATAGCTATACATTATGTTAATAGATTTGTTGTTACTGAGTTGGATTTTAGAGAGGATAGTTTCTGTATTGGTGGCAGTCAGGTTTAATGGGATGTTAATTGTGGATAGTTCGAGGGTGGATGTGTATAATACGGCAACTCCACCTCCTTTTTTACCTGCACAATCTATTCTAGTAATATTGTAAGCAGGGGGAAGTATTTCATTGTCAGGATTGTGGGTTTGAGCCAAGTTTCAGTGAGGCAAAAGCTATCGGGGGAGTGGATGTCTATGAGAGCATGTAGCTCTTGTAGTTTGTTTTTTATACTTCTGATATTTAGGTGGCAGACTAGAAATGCTTTGAGGGCATTGTGAGAATTTCTTATGTTGGTGGGAGTTTTTATTTTGGTGTGAGTGGTAGCTGGAGAGTTAGGACCTAGGTTGGGATGGATATCTCCATCAGCTATGAGGTTAGGTAGTAAACTCTTTATGAGTTTGGAGAATTTTAGTAGGAGTTGGTAATAGTTTTTATTCTTTGGGTTTAAGTAATTAGTTTGTACGGACAGTATAGGTTTTGGAGTGGCCCAGTGTGTGAAGAGGTGGGGTAGTATTACAGGAGGGGTGTTTGTTTGAGTATATGTGGAAGTGGCTGATGTTGGAAGTAGATAGTAAGGCAGGTAGTGGAATTCATAGGTGGTGGCTATATAAAGTATTAAAAGTGGTGGTGTTAGGAAGTACAGTGGCTTAAGTTTTAGAATTGAAGTGGTGGTAGGTGTAGACATAGTGGGTAGTTTGCTAGATAAATTGAGAGAAAAAATGTGTGGTGGTGAAGTAAAGTGATTTGTAGGAAAGTGTGGGAAGGGGGGTGTGAATTAAGGCTGAGTAGCGATAGAGTGAAAGTGGTTAGTGGGATTGTCCAATTAATGGGGGTGTGTGGTTAGTTAAGTATAAGTGTAGGAGTAGTGGGGGCAGGGTAGGAGAGTGGAGTATTATTACTATGTTTAATATTTTTGATGTAAAATAGTTTCTCTGCCTAATGTTTCAAAGTTGCCTAGTATATATATAGTGCTGGATGAAGTATTTTAAATCCAAAATATAAGATTTTTAAAAAATGCCTAGATTTTTACCTCATTTTTTGGTTTGTTACTCATAAAATTTATGGTTTACATAATCATTGGGGACTGAAGTCACTCAGTAATGGCAGATGTTTGATTTTCAGACTATTTCCTTCAGAAACTGCAAGCTAAAACAAATCTTTTTTATTCTAATAACTTTATAATTTTATAACAGCCATGTTAAAATATATTCCTATTTTTGTGTCTGTGTCTCTCCTTTGTTTTAGGCTTTAGCCACATATTTTTAAGCTAAGAGGATAAAGGGCATGCATACCTCTTAATTTTATCTGTTGTTGTCCCTGCTCAATCTGTCTCTCTCTTACACACACACACACACACACACACACACACACACACACACACACACACACACACACGAACACGCACACACACACACACACACACACACACACACACACACACTTTTCTTTCTTTTTTATTGCTTCTTTTAATTTTACACTAGCTAAACAGCAAAAGTCCTGCTTGCAGAGTATAAAATAATGGCTTGATAGATCGATCTTGCTCTGACTTTCACGTACACATATACCCACACACAAAGACATAAACACGCACACTTTTCTATTTTTTTTTAATTTTCTGTTTTAATTTTGCATTTGCTAAACACCAAAAATATCTGTTAGCTTCCTTATAGTCCAAGCACCATGGCATCATAATATGCTGCCATGAAGCGGTCAACCCGTTTTTCAGTGGGCATTACCTGTACATTAACATCTTACTTGAAAACATTTGTTCTCCAATCAGGGTTTAATATACATTTTGCTCATTCAATAGTATACTTGTAAAGTTTTGTGTCACACAGTGTTATGATGAAATCCATTTGTTGTATAAACAAAAGCACTTAACATGTATTTTAATAAAATGTTTTTATGTATTTCATGTGCTCATTGTCCATTTTATACTATTGTTTGTTTATTAGTTTGTAGTTTTTCATCACTGAGGCATGAATGTTCAGATTTCTTAGTTTTAGTTATTAAAGAAAACAGTCATTAACATTACAAATGTCCTATTTTTTCTAAAAGAAGTACATTCTTTCTTATACTTATTTCAAACATTTAAAAATGTTACTACCGAATTAGCCACCTGTAACATCACATTTTTTTTCACATTTTATATCATGTACTTAACATTTTATCTATGAGACACTTTTCAAGAGCTATGCAACTGTCATTGTGCAGTTCTGTTGAAAAATACTGTTTTGCTGTCAGTTTGCTAAATGGCTTCTCTTGTCAGGACTGGAAAATGACAGCTGAAGGTTTGTGTGATGAGAATTCATAGACAGTATGTTAAAAGCATCAATTGCAACTATTAAGAAAAGATGAAAGTACAAGTGCTTGTTCAACGTAAATGTTTTTGGAGTCAGCATGACTCTCAACTTCTTAGTGCAAGAAATTTGAACAAAGCCTAAAATAATGCGAGGACAAAGGCACAGAAATAGGGACAGATTTTAACTATCGGTCTTATAAACTTAGAATGTTGCTAGAATAATATGATTTGCATTAGCATACATTTTTCTGAAGGAAATGAAGTCTGAAACTCAAACATCTGTCAGTTATTTAGTGACATCAATCTCCAGTGATCTACCAGAAAAATACAAATTTTATGAAGAATAGACCAAAATATGAGGCAAAAATCTGGACATTCTGAAAAAATTTGGATGGTTGAGAGGTATGGAAGTTAGATTATTCTTTTGATGTTAAAATAAGGTTTTTGTTGAAGATGAAAGTGAAAATATGGAAAATATATTATTAAGTTCAGTATTGCATAGTCCCATGTCTGTAGTGCAGACCTGCAAAAATAGTTTAATGGGATTTCAGCAAGCTTGTGATTAAATGTAATTTTCTGACATGATACTCCCTTTTTTTGGTCCTGCTGTCTGTTGATCATCACTGACCAGTCATTTGGTCCATTTGAACCATATCAAAGGGAAGGGGCGTCGTGGGAGGGGTCAACTTTCAGACTGTCATCTGGTTGTTTTGAGGGTTTTTACCCTATTCCCTAACATGCCCCACAGACACTCAGCTTGTAGAATACAAAGAAATCTGAATGGGATGACCTTTTTGGTCATCACTCACTTCCACAATGGACTAGCAAGCAACCCTACCCCCTTCCCTCAAGCACTCAAAGTGGTTTCTACATTCTCCAATAAAGAAATCTCACTGGTAACAATTTCATCTTCCAAGACTCATAACTACAAGTCATTTTTATTGTTTTTGTGTCCAATTGGTTCAATAGTTTCTGAGGGCACTCAATCACCCAAAGACTATAGGTTATGCAGGAAGGGTCAATAGTGTAACAGGTGACATACTCAAATTTGCTGTGGGTCTATTCCTACATCAGGTAATTTGATTGCTGTCAAAGGTGCTGATTCAGATGGAAACTAAGAAATCCACTCCATTTCTTCATTTGTGCAGATGGTTTGGCATAATGGTTAAGGTCTCTACCCAAATGAGTCAAACTACAGGGTTTGACTCTTACCTGGGATGGTTAGATAGGCTTAAAATGACATTTCAAAGTACTTAGTCTAGTATTCGCCAATAGACCTGTAAAGAAGTGTAAACTGAATTATAGCGTGAACTTTAATTCTGGATGTCAAGGCAGTTTTCAATATTAGTGTTAGTCTTCTGAAGTACTCCTTACTGAGCTTTAATCTTATTTGTTCATGTTTTGTTGCTGGCCCTTCATCTATTCCCAAATATTTATATACTCCCTCCTTCTGAAGTCCCTTTACATCATATTTCTGTCCTGGGTTGATATTTTCTTGTTGCTGTAGCTTTCCCTTTTTTAAAGGTGGCTTCTGCACATGTTTCAAGAGCAAATTCCATTCTTATGTTATCTGAGACAGTTTTAACCATTTGTAGTTGTGCTTTCAGCTCCTCATCTGAATAACAGCAGAGTTTTAAGCCATCCACAACAAGGATGGTTTCAAGATGTTAAACTGTAACCATAGCCTATTCTGTTAACAAACAGCTTAATGGGTTAATGGTACGATAAGACAGGAGGGATGGAAAGAATCATCTTAGAATATCCCCCTTTGATTTTTAATAATGTGCCCTTTGTTATCACACATCTACAAAGTAGTTTGCCACTGTTTGATATTGCAATCCACCCATCCTCAACCCCTTTTTCCCAAATGGTGTTAGGGTATCACTTCAATAGTAACAATTATTTAAAGATGAAGTTTACATTACTGGCTAGTTCTGCTGGGATAGTTTTCCCACACCCATACATATGACCACTTTAGAGTTTCCAGCCATTTAATGCAAGTCTTTAGAATGTGGGAGGATATACAGACTTTGCACAGATGGCACTGCAGCCAAGAATCAAACTAGGGAGCTTCTTACTGGGAGGTGATAATGCAATCCATTGTGCCACCATGTTGTCCCTGTTTTATGGTCAATGCAATGTAACTGGTAAATGTAGAATGTGTCTTTTACAGCTGTCAGCATTCCATTGCCCATGAATGTGAGATGCTAATGAAACCTTTATTGTGAGCTATCCATGCCATACTTAGATTTATTTTTCATGTTTACAGTGCTCTGTTATGGCTTTGTTTACCCATATGACGTTTTGTTTGTTCTGTTGCCATAAATTATGTTTTTTTCTAAATGACTATAGCCTCTGTCTGCATCAATATAGTTTGTAATTGGTATATTGCTGGAAGGCAAGTTGTTTGTCTATAGTTCTTAGGATAGCTTGTAGGTTCACTCATAGGGAGGAGTATCATTTTTCTTGTTGTTAGCCAGGTTGCTGTCTGTTTGGGATGCACATGTAAGTAATTTTTACTCAGTTCAAAATCCAGGACTAAATCCTTGTGTAAAGATGTTAATATCTTTAGCTAGAGGTTAGGTATTGCATTTGAGCCTGAGTTTTTCCATTTAGCAGCTTTTCTTCATTTTGTCTCAATTTCTCTGGCCATTACTTCAACCCATTTCATACACTCTATGTTAGAGCTACTTATTGTTTCTTTTAATTCTTCTGTCCATTCAGCATCTTGGTTATGTTTAACACAATCTTCATAAATACTTCTCTAAAATGTGTCTGTTTCTTAATTTTGTTTGTGTTGTTTCTATTACTTTTGCTTTGTTTCCCATGCTCAATAAAACTCTGGAAAATCAATAAACTGAGATTTTGTACTTGATATTTATCTGCATACATTCTAAGTGTTTCTGTTTGTGCTGATATTACGTTTCTTATTGTCAACAGTTTATGATAAATTCTGGTCTGCTTTGGCATTGTTACTGTCAGTAGTGTAACAGGTAACAATCTTGATTTTAGTATGGAAGGCTGTGGGTTCTATTCTCACACCTACTCAATTGATTGCTGCTATTACTTCCAAATGGAATCATCTTTTCAAGGTTCTTATTGTCTGAGCTGTTGATAGCTCAAGTGCATGTAAAAGATCCCAAAGCACCTATCACAATAGATGGAGGAAGTGCGCTAATGCCCGGGCCAAATTAGTTTGGCTTTATCCATTGCATGTATATGGCACCATATCATACTTCTTTTTCCTTCTCATGCCCATTGTGAAGGCTGACTGCCTAGCCAGATAGGATTGTGCAGATAATTCTATAATTTGTAAATATGAATGTTGAAATACAGGCTTGTTCTCTTAAATGAAAGAATATGCTGTGAAATGTTAAACTTAAAACAATGTAGCAACATTACCCCCTGCTGTAAAGAAAGCTAAGTCAAGCATTTCTTGTATGTCTTTTGAAATTAAAATTATTTCATGACTGTCTTTGATGTTTACAAGTCGGCTCTAGTCCATCTAGATGAAGACATTCTTTCTATTGCTTTAACCAAGAGTTAAATTGCTAGATTTAGGCAAGCAAATGTATTTTTATTGCTCTGTTTCCTGACCAGCTGCAAGATAACAAAAAGAAGATGTTACGAATGTAAATGCAGTTAATGTGTAGCCTGGGAACTCAAGGAAAGTGTAAAAGAATGATGTAATGTTTATCAGAACTGCAATTTCAATTTAAGCAGAGAGAACCAGAGATTATAAAGCATTTTTTTCTTGCCCATCTAACTCACAACACTGCCTGTTGTCTTATGTAAGTTATCTTAGACTTGTGTTTTCTTTTAGAAATAGATAGGAACTAGAAAGATTAGACTAAGTGTTTTTCTGTGATGTCAGAACTGTACTACTGAATTATTTTAAGTCTTTCTCTGTGATCTTGGAACTTTTGACTAGCACTGTGTAGTAAGAAGTATTGTCTTATTTTTATTATTTATTATTAAATATTTTAATACCTTTTAACTGTGACTGGTTTGTGTAGAGATAGTTTAAGCTCTTAAGTGTACTTGCATGCCTTTGGTAAAACTGTACAAAGCCACTCAAATAGCTTTAGCAGTGGGCTATACTAACAATTGGATAATAATATTGCACAGTAATAATTGGACACCCTTTTAAAGGCCTTTGATTAGCTGATAATTATTAGTGGGTGGTGGCAGCTGGAACTACCATATAGTCTGGGTAAAAGAGTCACAGCTGGATAACTTGTGCCAGCCTTCCCCAGAAGTGTCTGTGTGGTTGTATAAACTCTTATCTCAAAGTGTGTATGTGTCAGCTATTTGGGCAGGGACACAAAGCCCTGGTTGGACAGAGAGGGTGCTAGAGGTTTTAGCTTGCCCACTAGGCTGAGATATGAACCCTATAGCTATGCCAGTGGGGAGTCTTATTGGGGACCTGGAGAGCAAGGGAGCGACCAGCCCCAGACTGACTGTGATCTCTGTGTGCTCTTAAGGGAAATTGCACTTTACTGTGTGTATTTGTTATCCTTTCCTCATATATGATATGCCCTCTCTGGTGCTCTGGTGTAGTGGTGAGGATTGAGGCTCCTTGATTGCTGGGCCATGGCACTGGTGTCAAACCCATGTTCTTTTTTATATCTTTGAAAAAGCTCTGTGTTTTGTTATTTACACGTTCTCATATCCTCTGATTTTCCTTTTTCCAGGCAACCCAATGATTTTTTGTCTATAAAATGTTTTTGTTGATCTGTTCTTTTAAGGAACACATATTTTTGTTTATTTGCTACATATGGCTGTTTTTTTCTTTTTCAAGTACTTTTCCTATAATTTCTCTTTTAATCTTTTTGAATGTCCTCTATCTGGAACTTCTGGGCTTCTTGAATAATAAAGCAATATATCATTTTTTTTCTTTTCCTCAACAGTCCACTTTGTCATCTCTATGCCTTTTTATCAGTTTTTGTGTTTTATGTGGACTAATTCTTCCTTTTACTATAGGGTGGCCATCCTCTCCAGAGTGGTCTAACTCTGTAGTAAGAATGTTTCCATGTACTGAGGATTCTACACTGCCTTTTTTTCCCCAGTGATGACTCCAGTGTGGGCACAAGGGCTGGGCACTTTTAATCATGTGATCTTTGTACCCAGCCATATTTTTTATTTTTGAATCTACCTTTCTCCATCATAAATAAAATACAATGTATATCAGTGTCACCTTGGTGATATTTTTTGAACAGGGTACATTACCTGAAGGTACACACCAAGACTCAATGATGAATGCAGTTCCAGTAATACTACTTTCCCTTTCTTGCTGATTTCATCTCTTCAGTTGGACTGGAAATCCAGATGGAACCCCTCAATGTGAGGGCAAACTAGAAGAATTACCGGGCATAATATTAATGGCTTATTTATACTCAGTTTCATACCATGAGCCTTCAGTGTTGCATTCCACTCCCCTAGCATTTGCTGAAGTTCTTGTTCAGAGTCTGTCACATTATCTGCATACAGCAGCTTTGTTAGTCCATCTCTTCACACTTCTTTGCTAATGTAGACCATCATCAGTGTGAACAGCAGTGGGCTCAGAGCTGAACCCTGGTGCACACCATCTCCCATTGGGAACACCATGCCATTGTATCATTGGTTTCTTATACATAGCCTACACTAATTATGCCAATGTTTCCGGGGCTTTGAACCATCACAAGACTGCCCATATCAGTCTTTTTAACAGCTTTTTATATGTTTTCTCAATGTCTAGGAATTTACAGTTTGACTCTTTACACATCTCTAGCTTGCTCTCAACAATCAGTCTCACTGCAAACATCAGGTCAGTTGTGTGCATCCTAATCTGAATCCAAACTGCTCATCTCCCAGCTTGCTTTTACTACTCAGAATAATTGTTTATCAATCACCTTCTCCAGAACTTTAATGAAGGAGTTTGATACTGCTATACTGCCCACAGTTGCAAATGTCCCCTTTGTTGTTGTACACTGTAATTAGAATGTTGAAAAGGATTTGGTTGCTTTTGAGACAGTATCTTGCAAAGTTATAAATGGTGTCCTATCAATGAAATGATTTGGGGCAAAACTTATACAGTGGATTAAGGCTTTGTTTCACAATTCCATTTTTAGAGTATCCATTAATTAAGGCCTTATAGAACTAAGAGAAATTGGCAGGTGGGAAAAGGCAAGGCTGTCCCCATATATTCTAGTTATGAGGAGTTCACCTTACTGGTGAGGGTTTGCCAATAGTCCACTGACATTGGGGGATATGCTACTGAGTCATTTTCTATTATTTGCTGACAATTGTGCCTCACTCATTCCTAATCTGACAAGGCTATAGGAACAACTGTTTTCCATCTTTGAGCATTTTGGAAGAATAGGTCTGACAGGAAAAATAAGCTGATTTTGAAGAGATTACTGCCATCTTCCTTTTCTGAAGCCACTCCTGGGGTTCAATCCCCCAAACATAAATCTATAGTCACATCAAAAAGGTCTAGGTCCTCAGATTCTCCAGCCTCTACTTCTGAAGAAAAGAAAAGGAAACAAAGACTGGATCCAAAGCTATGTCTGATCTGACCATCATCAGAAATGACCACACATATTTTGGATTCTACACCGTCGGATCTGACCAAACATATTTCAGACTACATCTTCATATCCAAAGCCTTTACAAAAACTACATATCCACCAAGCCTGAATCTGCTTCCTTCCAGGGTGCCCTCTCCGTTTTTAGAGAAGCACTCAAAATCACTGTCTCTGGTATTCTGTCATTTCTCCAAGAGTTTCACGGAAGCGGATGTGGAGAGGGTAATGAAGACATTTTTCATGGAGTAAATTCAGAAGGGAGTTCTCACAGTTCCTACCCATTTAAGTCAGGAAGTTCTTCCATCTACCACACCACCAATAACAACTCCTCTCTAATTCAACAAGTGGTTTTAGAGCCTTTTTGATCCTAGCTTTTGGGGTTGGTCTGGTTCAGATACAAAGAGAACGCCATCTTCAGGTCTGACTATTGCTCTGAATGCACCAGTTCTGATATCCTCAGACCAGGATGACTCTCAGAGCCAAAGCTTCCCTGTTGGATCTGAGAGGATGGGTTTAACTTTGAAATTTTGAGAGCCATCTCTTCCTCTTGGAGCTTTGGCACTGGACAGCTCAGCTCCGACTTCAGTAGACTGTTCTTGGGGCAGAGGGAAATGATGGGCCAGAAACTCACTTTTTTGTCTCTATTGGCTTCCTTCTCCTCAGGATGGTCTGTCTTTGAGGTAGTGAAGAGAGTGTTCTTGGCTCCTGCAGGTCAAAAGGTTCCTTTCCCCTTGTATCCACCCTCTGCTTCGCAGATGACTTTGCACCATGATCCTCAACATTCTACTCTGCAGGGCTAGATAGCCCAAAGCTTCCAGTCTACCCAGCAGGGTATTTTGATCTCTTCTGATACTTCTCAGGACCACTGCACCATGGACGTTCCTAGGAAAATAAATTGTTAAAGGAGGTACTTGGACTCTCCTCAGGAGTCAGTCACTGATGATACTGATTTCAATGACGGGGAGGAGTCCCTGAAATCACCACCTGATGAAGTCTCATTTGGAGACATTCTTGAGATCCTAAAATAAAAGGGTGGCTGGTCTTCCCAAAACCCTTCTCCTGAGGAATCAGTATTTCTTGTAGCATTTGGTACTGGTCTGTCTACCTCCTGGATTACTCCGCCAGCTGATGAGCTTATTGATTTGATCTCCAAGCAGGCATGGAAGGAACCTGATATAACTGAGCCAATTCCAAAGAGAACAGACAGGATTCTGGCTCCACCAGTAGGCTGTGAATATTGGAGTAAAGGGGTCCAAGTGGATGCCATGGTTGTGTCCATCCTTCTAATAGAGTCTCAAGGGTGATAGATAAACTTGGGAACTGTGTTTATGCTTCAGCAATGTTCCACTTAGATTGCTGAACTATTTAGCACATTTCACTAGGTTACAAAGTGATTTGATTAAAGAGTTATCCAAATCTCTTTCTTGAACTGAAACTGCTGAGGCTCAATCTTCATCAGTATCTGAGTTGGCTACCTTACAGGCTATATTCAAATCATCCATGACACTTAACTTGCACACTGCAGAAGGCACCTCAAGGGCTACTGGTTCAGACATTTCCATCAGGAGGTATGCCTGGATGTGCCTGAGCGATTTTGTGGAGCACTTCCAGTCATTGTTTATTAATGATCCCTTTGACTGCACTTCTTTGTTTGGCTCCATAGTAAATGGCACACTCTCCAGGGGGAGAAATATGGAAAGACCCTCTCTGCAGTGAGAGTGCATTTTTCGACCCCTAAAAAGACCTTTCCCATGAATGAAAATGGAGGTAAAAAAATGAGGTTCAGAAAGTTTTTGACCACTCAAAGAACCTTTCCCATGAATCAAAGGGGAGGTTGAAAATGTGGTTCAGAAAGTCTCAGGGTCCTTTTAAGGCTACATATGGAGTTAGATCCCCTAGAGGAAGAGGGGGTAATGGAAGATGACTCCACATGGCAGAAGAGACCGACACAAACCTAGGATCTAGAGATTCCTTTTTGAGAGACCTTTCAGTGCTTTTGAATTGAGGACCAATTGCCTATCTCTGGAGGCCGTCAGGGATCACTTATCTCTGTACCAGAGAGCCTGGCTAAGTATTACAAAAGACAGTTGGATGCAGAGAATTATTTATAGAGGTTATACGATTCCCTTTTCCCTACCTCCTCCATTACCCAGGAAAAAATCCCAATGTTCCACCCAATCAATGGAAGGCAGCACCACTAGAAATGCAAAATCTGCTAGAAAAAAAGAGTTGTCCAACAGATCCCACCCGACCAGATAGATTCTGGAACTTACACAAGATTCTTTTTAGTGACAAAGAAAACATGGGCCTGGAGACCAATTTTGGATTTCAATGTTTTGAACAAGTCAGTTTGACACAGAAAGTTCCAGATGGTAATGGTACTTCATTCTGCTCTTTCTGGACAAGTATGACTGGATGTGGTCAATAGATCTTCAGGATGCATACTATCACATAAAGCTGAACAGATGATCCAGAAGGTACTTACAGTTCCAAATGGGAGACAGTCACTGTCAGTTCAGAGCACTGCCCTTTGGCTTCAACACAGCTCCCAGAATGTTCACCAAGTGCATGGCAGTGGTTGCAGTTCACTTAAGACTGCAAGGGTTCTGGGTGTTTCCATATTTAGACAACTGTCTCATTACCACCCTGCCCAGGCAATGACTGATAGAAGCTGGGGATAAGGTACTACAGACCTGTTCACATCTTTGAATAACCATCAATTACAAGTCTCATCTGCAACCAACCCAGACATTAGAATTCATAGTTACAGTGTTCAGTGCACTATCTATGGTAGCTTCTCTTCCTCTATTGAGAGTGCAGACAATAAAAATGCAGGTCAGGAAAACAATTTGCAGTACTAGAATTTCAGCCCAATTGATTCTGAAAGCCCTGGAATCAATGTCAGTGGCAATCATTTTAGTCCCCTTAGAAAGATTCCACGTGAGAATTCTTCAATGGATGCTAGCAACACAATGGTCAGTACTTTCTCAGCCCATGTCTGCAAAGATAAGAATAACCCAGGTATGCAAACAATGGCTTTTATGGTGGATGCAGTCAAAACAGCTGTTACAAGGTCGTCCTTTCATCCTTCCTCAGCTAAAGACCATAGTGACCATGGACAATTCCCAGATAGGGAGAGGAGGGGCATTTCCTGGGGAAAACAGTCCAAGGCATTTGGTCCCCTGTAGAGGCCAACCTCCATATCAATGTTCTGGAGGTGAGACCAGTGCTTTTAGGGTTGCAGGCATTTCAGGATTCTCTTCCTCTTGGCACAATTGCAATACAGACAGACATGTCAGTAGTCTGGTACATCAGCAAGCAAGGGGGAACAAGATATTATCACCTGTGTTGAGAAGCCCTCACAGTATGGCAATGGGAAATATTTTCAAACCACTTTCTAATAGTAATGCATAGTCAGAGGAAGTCCAATGTGATAGCAAACAACTGAGCAGGTTTACTTTACTACCTCGTGTGTGGTCTCTCAACAACAAAGTGATGGAAATGATTTTCAGTCAGTGGGGCCAGCCTTGCTATGATCTTTTTCATCTCCCCTAAACAACAAGTGCAGCAGCTTTTTTGTCCTGATCCTCCCACTGGGGGAATCACAGAGGGATGCTCTGCTCCATGATTGGCCTCCCGGTCTTCTGTATGCTTATCCTCCAACTCCCCTAATTCCCAAAGTCCTTCAGAAAGCAGCCTGGTTGAAGAGCAAAGTCATTCCTCATTGCACCTTACTGGCCTTGGCAGATTTGGTTCCCCTTCCTTTAGCCTCATCTACTACACCTACCTTGGATTATGGATCCAATTCCAGACCTTCAGCCTCACCTGACTGGCATGGCTCACCTGGATATCTCGAATTTCAAACTAAAAGTGTGGTTTCTCCAATTCTTTTAAAAGCCAGGCAGCCAATGCTTTCTTCCCCTATTCATTCCATACTTTTATCTTCCCATAAACCTTCTACTAGGCAACTCTACAGGAGTAAATGGAAAAGGTTTGCTTATTGGGCAGATCAGAAACAGATAGACCCCTTCTCAGTTCCAATTCATTCTGTTGTAGAATTTTTAGCGAGTTTGTTTAATGAAGGTGCTACTTCATCAACTATTAAAATTCAACTCATAGCAATCTCTTACTTTTATGTGGAATTTCAAAATTCTTCTCTGGCTTCCTCTAAACTGTGCAAAGCATTTTTATAAGGTACTCTTCTGCTAAGACCCTCATTTAAAGATCTCATGCTACCATGGAATTTAAAATTGGTACTGCAAGCCTTAACAGACTCTCCATTAGAACCTGCAGATAAATGTGATCTGACATTTTTGACCTGGAAAATGGTGTTTTTAGTAGCAATTACATCTGCTACACCAATTTCAGAACTTCAAGTGTTATCTTCTAAGCTCCCTTATTTGATTTTTCATAAGGATAGGGTTACTTTACGTCCTAATGCTTCCTTCCTACCTAAGGTGGTGTCAGAATCCACCATTAACCAATCCATTAACATACCAGTATTTTTTCCAAAATATACAAATAAAGGGGAATATATGCTGCACTTACTGGAGTTCATAGACAATTACATTTCTCCCTAGACAGAACAAAAGAGATTAACACATAATAAATTGGGACAATCGGTTGCAAAGGTAACCTAGTTAGATGGCTGACAAACTGCATCTCCTTTATCTATAACAAATTGAATCTCCCTTTACCAAAACAATAAAAGGCTCATTCTACCAGACCTATGGCAACATCTGCTGTATTCCAGTCTTGAGCCTCTATGGAGGATATATGTGCAGCTGCAACTTTGTCAAATCCTTATATCTTTATCACTCATTACAAACTATATTTGGTCTTGAGGAGAAGAGCAGCCTTTGTGACTTAGGAATATCCTTCCTTAGAGTCCACCCAGGAATTTAGGTAGCTGGGAACTCTGTCCCATTAACTGAGGAAGGCATGAAAATGGACAATATCAGATAAAGAAGTTATGTACTTACTATAAAGTTCCATCTGTGTTGTCCATTTTCATTCTTCCTAAACTCCCCACCCACCACCCCCTACATATTTCATAACTGACTTCTGGAGGCATGAGATACTTCAGGACACCTGTGTCCTTTATGTTGAACTCCAGTTATGGTACTTCTTTAATAGGCTTCCTGTTAAGCTGCAAACAAGATCTGAGGGATGTTAAGGGAGGTGCATTATGGGTAATGAAGAAGCTTGAGAGTTCATTGTTGGCCATGAGCTAGTAAAATGGCTGAGTAGGATCTAAGGCTTAGTTGTGGAAGAATGAAAATAGTAAACCAAAAAGCCAGTGCCAGGAAACGTAGAACCTTCGTCCAAGCAGTTTATTCACAAGCTGATAATTACAAATCGAAAATAAAACAACCAGTAGCTATTGTTAACGCTTTTAAAACCACAGTTCAGTATGCGTTTTCGTCCCTATGCACAGGACTTCATCAGACAAACACTTTAATTAATAACAGCCTTTATATAGTAGATGAAATCAATCTACTTATATAAATTAACCATTAACATTTCTTAATTATTTCAAATCATCCTATCACAATGCAAGTACTCATGAATATTTATGCCTATCTGGGAAATGTGTATGAATGCATCAAATACATAAAATGCATAAAATGTTTGCTCCCATTTAAAAAATTCACGGTGTTTATCTTTAAATGTACTTTTATATATCAATAAAAAAATAAATAAATAAATAAATAAATACATATTCAATTGATTATTTATACACACAATAATAAATAAATGTTCCACATTTTCATAAAAATTTTCTTTAATGCATTCATACACATTTCCCAGATAGGCATAAATATTCATGAGTACTTGCATTGTGATGAAGTCCTGTGCATAGGGACGAAAACGCATACTGAACTGTGGTTTTAAAAGCGTTAACAATAGCTACTGGTTGTTTTATTTTCGATTTGTAATTATCAGCTTGTGAATAAACTGCTTGGACGAAGGTTCTACGTTTCCTGGCACTGGCTTTTTGGTTTACTAGTTATCGGAAGTGCTGGTTCTTGTTTAGTGTTTATTGAAGAATGAAAATAGACAACACAGATGGAATGTTATGGTAAGTACATAACTTCTTTTTTCCGCATATTAAAAAAGCATAAAAAAATAAAAACAAAATGTTTCACTGTAATGTCATCATATCTCCCAACCTTCTAGTGCAAGAAATCTGGAGAAAGATTAAATAATGGGGGACAAAGGCCGCAAAATAGGGACAGGTTTTAGATATTGCTCTTAGAAATTTAGAAGGTTGCTAGAATGAAAGGATTGTATTGCCCTAAACATTCTGAATAATATGAAGTCAGAAATTCAAATGTGTACTATTATTTGGTGACTTTAATCCTCAGTGATTTGCCAGAAAAATGAAAAATTTTATGAGGTGCAGACCAAAAATTTGAGGCAAAAATCTGGACATTCTTTGACAATCTGGACAGTTCAGAGGTATGAATGTCATTATTTTTGGTACTTAGTTGGACTGAACAGTAATAGAGCGATAGATCAAAACCTTATTTGAATGAGTGTGGATAAAGGGTGTTTAACTGCTAAGTGAAAAACAAGATGTACAGTTGCTCAGAATTTTACTGAAAATAAAAAAAAAATCAGTGAAAAAATAAAATTAATTTAAACTTTAAATGAAATAAACAGTTTGTGAAAAGATAAACAGTGGGGTCAAATACAATAGTCACTGAATGTGTGTGGGATATGGACTTGTGCAACATAAGTTCACCAGTAATTGCAGCAAATGCAACTATATCTTGTAGATGATATGCAATGGTTTATAAATAATCAGCTACAGAGTGTACCCACCTTTATTTACTGGTAGCTTGAATTGTCCCATTGGATGAAATTTTTCTATGTCAGGAATATGGTTAATCTTGTAGGTAAATCCTACTCACACAATTGTCCCTAAGTTCCTCTATTACTCTGTCCCTTTCTGGTGACCAACATATTGCTGCACCCAGGGCAGCACAGCACATAGGTAGTGGTGCAAGCAGTCAACTTAGTTCTATGATACAGGCAACACTGAGGAGAGCAGCTCCCAGACACTCCGCAAAACAGAAGAAATAATGAGGTCCCTTTCTATCATGTCAGGAATACATTGTACAATGGTATAGTTAACCGCATATATAACTTTACTTACAAAAAAACTGCAATACTTGTGACACACACTCTGGAATGAAATCCCTAATGGTTAGGAAGACATAAATGATGCCTGATGTTGGTAGGTATCACAATGAAAGTAACTGCTTCATTTTACTGGCATATATAATGAAATGTGGTATGAAGGCTGGCTTCCTTGTCATGATGAATTTTCCTCCACAAGGTTTGTGATAAGTGAAACAAAAACTGATGGTGTTGCACATATGCTGTTTTTGGCATCCATTAAAAAAATGGTGATTATGAACACTGTTTTTTTAATTTTACCAGAAAATGTCAGTATACCCCGAATTTGCAATGCCCAAATAAAGAAAAAAAAATATGTTAGAATTTGGCATTTTAGGCAAGGACACTCATTCACAACTGATATTGCTTCCCATATTTATTGCCTAAATGGTGTCATATTACTTTATTTAGTGTTCTATGCCTAGAATCTGCTTTCATTTGGCATCTATATCTATATTTATATCTGTAACTATACGTGTATATATATATACATATATATATACATATATATTTATATATATATATACATATATATATATATATATATATATATATATATATATATATATATATATATATATATATATATGGGTGTGTGTGTGTGTGTGTGTGTGTCTGTGTGTGTGTGTGTGTAAGTTTTGACTTTTTGACTTTAGACATTAGTGCTATAGATAGAGTGGGGGGCAATAGCTTTTCATTGCCCTTAGCCACGCCATACACCTATTGAATAGAGTTGCCAGCTTATTTTGCTAAGGCTTGTGAACATCCCATGAAGTATGATTCAGTTTGCAGCCCTTCTGCAAAAGAAACAAGCTCTCATTTGAAATCCATTAAAATCAGACTGTACAGCTGTTCTATTACTATTTTTAACATGGATCAACTGAATAGTTTTCAGGCAGGCAAGTTATATACAGTGCCATCTGGGCTATTCTGCAGAGTGTTCTTTAATAATTTCTATGGGATATCCATCCTTTTTGTGTCTCTGCTTTTGAACCTCTGCAGGATTTTCATTGTCAGATGTGATGCTGATTCAGGCGGGCATGAATGTTGATGGAATATATGAACCCTCTATGCCCTTCTACTATGTAATTTCTCTGCTTTTAAATCTTTGGGTATAGTCCTCATTGTGGACTATTTTTCCATGGCTGAACTTATTTTTTCTGCATCGCTGGTATGTTCCTTCCGTAGCAGGGCTCTGTAGCTTATTGTTAACTCTGACCTAGTTTAATGTTGAGTCGTAAACTCATTTCTTATCAGTTATGTATTATTTTGGGTGAACATATCATTGTGACCATTTTTATTACTACCATTGTGAGGATTTTCATATATGCTTCAAATGAACAAGCTTTGTTTTCCTATTTGCCGAAGCTAAATGATGACTGGCTTTAATACTGGGTTTGATAAAACCCTAGCAATACTATGGTGGTAGTAGTCTTATTAATTTCGAAACAATTTTGTGGTCATGAAAATACGAGCATACATGTTCTGACATTAATGTATTTTGGAAATTAATAATGGTCTTATTGCTTGCCCATTAATCTTATATTGGAAAGCCAAGTGTATCAAAGATACCACTCAGGAACATTATTATAATGGTGGATTTAGAGTTCACCAAAGAGACCACAGTCTGCTGTTAAATTTCAGCCACAGCTACCCTAGCATTGCATGACACCCTTAAGAATGGAAACATGCTGTTGATATAATGCCTAAAACTTTTGTACAAGCCAATTAACTTAGAAGCTGATACTGGAACCAGAAGCTCATTTTGAGTGGAGTAGTTTGTTATTATTATTATTATTATTATTATTATTATTTGCATTTTTGCAATCTCTTCTCTGAATCTGAAGCTACAGCTATAAATTGATTTGGGTTTTAAAATTTCCACAGTTATTTTTCTTACCACTTAAGTGGATTAATCAGCATTGCTCATCTAATTACTTTGCTTTAGTCACTTTTGAAACTTAGAACAAGCAACCAGTTTTGGTTACCTGTGTGAGTGCTGTCTAGTGTTCACGGTAATTAAACCAGTGGCAGTAGGGGGTTTCTGCAGTTCTGGGAAAATAAGCAGTATTGGCAATAGCACAAGGCATTTTTATCCTCCTAGACTTTATATTAAACCAGCAGTCAGCCATTTTTGTTTTTAATATTCTTGGAAGCTGAAAAACTGTCCTAAAGCTAAAATCAAACAAACCATTTAGACTCCACTTTGCATGCAGGAAAGCACATTTATGCCACTGCACATATGTTTTCCATCCACCCTTTCCCTGGTGTGCTTTTAAACATGAAGGCTGTATCTAGGGAAGTACATTTAAACCAGTGCACTTTTCTCACTATTTAAATAAGTTTTGTGTGGTCCCTATTTTTGCTTTTTCTGAATCTGAAGTTAAAGCTATTAAACAAAGACATTTTAGTATTTGAGTCTTCTTTTTCAAGTGGGTTCTCTGCTGTGCACAGGTATGTATATCACTTTTGAGTGGGTTGTCTCATTTTTCTCCCTTTTTATTGTATCTTTTCTGAATTAGAAGCTACACCTATAATTTGAATTGGGTTGTGCCGTGCCCAGTGATACTATTCTGAGCCTTAAGTGGATCAATCAGCATTGCTCACCTAGTTACTGTGCTTTAGATATTTTTCAAATGTAGAATTGTTAGTCAGTTTTGGACTGCTGTGTGAGTTTTATTTAGAGCTTGTGGTAATTAAATCCTGAGGCAGTGGGGATATTTGCAGTCCTGGGAAGATAAGCACTATTGGCTATCTTACCATTTAAATAAATTCTGTTTTCCACCCACCCTTTCCCTGATGTGCCTTTAAACTTGGAGGCTTTTGAGCTGCCTGTTCCTCCATTATGTTTGACCTTGGAAGCTCCACAGAGCCTCTTCTCATGTATACCTCACTATGGAAGCTTCTCCCAGTCTCATCTTTTTTGCTCATCTTTCTGTCCGCTGACAGATCAAACTGGGAAAGCTCACCCCTTAGAATGTTAAATCTTTGAGTTAACTTCCATTTCGTACATTAGTTGGTTCTTATTACATATTATAGTCACCTTTGTTTGACACATTAATTTTTGAATTTTCAGTCACTTGTCTTTTTTATATCAAAAGTAACTTGTTCTGTGACCTTAGTCTTGCAACCTCATTTGCAGCTGTGGGAGAATTACTGCAAGATCTGATAATAGTTTATACATTATACATGTATATTTCCTTAAATACAATTATTCGTAAAAAATTAACTTTAGTTGTATAGTTTTGTTCACAGTTGTGAAGTGGCTGCTATTGGAGCATAAAGGCAAGGGCATATTAAAAGTGCCTAGATGCATTTAAATATGCAGTGTAGAATGAACAGAATCAATCATAATGAAGCTTTTTTTAATAATAGATTCATAGGGAAGTATTAGGCTAGCTGCCCTTGCAGGCTATTTTAAACATAGACAATTTCCAACTCGGTGCTTAAATCTATCCTACCAAGTTTAGTGTTACATTGGTCTTAGCCAACCCAGTGCCGATAATTATGTTCCCACTACTGAGCATAAGAGAGATCATATCATACATAATTTTTTTGGTCAATGGGATTTCATCAAGTGCATTTAGGAACTTTGCATGATTTTCAGGTGAAATAGTGGGTATCCCATAACAGACTATAAACTTTTAGTTGATCTTGTTTAGTGTAACTTGGAGCTCAAAAGGTTCAGTTTGTGGGTTTCTTGGAATGTATCTGGAGGTGATATGGTACCTAAAAAAGAAAATACCACCACAGGTGCCATCTGGTCTGAGGGCATGGTATGCACAAATCCCTTGTGTGGATGGAATGCTTGCTAAACATTTAAACCAAATTTCAGTATTTGTTCTGAAAGTTTCAACAAAAAAAATTGATTTATTTTTGTATTTGATCATATTTAGGTTTTCCCAAGATGTAGGGATTCCAAATCTCTTTAGTGAAAAGATAACATATGTAGTAATTATGTATTAACTCCACTGTTTTCTTGGTTTAAAGTACATAATTTCCATTAAAAACATTTTTTTTAATTTGGAGATCAACAAAGGAAATTGTGTTATAATTGTTTGGTGTTTTTCATCAGATTAATTGTAACAGGTTTGATAAGTAATCAATAATGATTGACAGGGAGTGTGTTATTGTGTAAATAACAACTACCCTAGGTGTCTTGTGGCCCAAAACACATGCAGAGGGCCTCTACATCCCTAGAGGGTGTTGTAGACACAATAATGCACACCTTGGAGGGCATTATTATGCTTAGATAATGGGCTATCTGTTAAATTGTTTTGAATTTATTTTTGTCTTTTTAATTTAATATACATCTATTTTTAATATTTTTGATGTAAAATAATTCCTCTGCCTAATGTTCCAAATATTCAGTGTGTACACATCCACCCCCCCCCCCACACACACACACATTTCTGCTTTCATGCATGTAAGCACAGACCCACAAACATAGTTTAATGGGATTTCAGCAAGCTCTGTGATTAAATGTGCTTCTCTGACATGGAACTTACTTTTTTTTTGCATTCTGTCTTGCTGTTTATTGATTATCACTGACCAGTCATTTGGCCCATTTGTTCGACATCAAAGGGGAAGGGTGTTGTGAGAGAGGCCATCATTCAGGCAGTCATCAGATTGTTTTGAGGGTTTTTACCCTATTCCCTAACATCACCCACAGACACTCAGCTTGTAGAATTGAAAGGAATCAGAATGGGCTGACCTTGTTGGTGATCTTTTACTTTCACAATGGACTTTGCTAGTAGGCAACCCTAGCCCTTTTCCTCAAGCACTAGAAGTGGTTTCTTCAGTCTCCAATACAGAAATCTCACTGGTAACCATCTTATCTTCCAAGACTCATAACTATAAACCCTTGGATTTTTTTATTTTGTTTCCAATTGGTTCAATGTTTTTTTTTTAAATTATATTTATTGATTTTATAAGCTTGAAAGATTACAATTCAAGTACAAACAAATGAACAATAAAAGGGAAAAATAACTATGTACAAGAGTCCACAGCAGTAAAAAGTTAATACAAGCTATCAATATTTTTCTGATAAATCACATAGCTTTGGCCAATATCTTTTCTGATGAGTAATATTTGGTGTCTTTATGTTTAAAGTTGAGAGTTCTTTCTTGCAGACACTTTTAGCTAAAATAATGAAATTGTTAAAATACAAAGCAGTTTTACATTTCAAATTTTTTTGTTATTATTTTTCTAGCCAATGATAAAATTCACTAAATGAGAGGTATATGTGATCTGGGGACAGCTTCTGGTACTAAAGCATTGAATAAAATGAGTGAATCAGATATATAACATTTATCAGTCCATAGCTCCTGGGAAAACTTTATGAATTCCTTCCAAAAGGGTATAACCAATTTGCATTTTAATATCATATGAGCCCAATCTAATTGTGTATCACAATTACATCTCCAACATTGAACTTTCTTTGTTTTATATATTAGTCTAATTTTGCCTAGGGTTAAAAAGGTTCTGTGTATAAATTTCAAATTAAAAATTCTCCAATAAAGAGCGGAGGTTGTTTTACAACTCGACTTTAAGATCAATTTCTTATTATTTGTCAAAAACTCAGATCCATTTATTTTTGTAGAGTAAATTCCAAAAGGTTGAATTGAAATTAATAAACTCAGATCTTATGACTCTATATATTACTGATATATAAAATTTATTATGAAAAGGAAAGTAGTTAATATTTATCAAGACGTCTAGGATTTTAGGTATCGTTTTTTCTTGATGATTCAATATTATCTTAAATTTGTCATTCTCATATGTAATGCAACTATGAATATTTATCCAATTATCTTTAGTTAAGGAATATTTTGAGAGAAGAAATTCAGTGGTATATAATTTATTTCCATTTAAAAATTAATGCCAAAATAATAAGTTAATTTCCTGAAATTCTAACATCTTGTTTTTATTAAATGTTTCTAAACAGCCCTTAGTGTTAGGTATAGGGAATAGTAGAAAGAGTAAGTCCTTAAGTATATATAAACCTAAACTAATACCTTACTTCCCACAACTATTAAACACCAAATCAAAAATACTACTACCCTTCTTCAACTACCTCTGCTTAGCGGGAGACATACATCCAAATCCTGAGCCAAACACTACCTGTACTACTAATCTCCCCACCTCAAACAATAAAGCTAACCATAAATACCTCAAATTCTTCACTATAAATGCCCAAAGTTTAAGAAATAAAGTAACCCAATTCCATGCCTGGTTAGACTACAACCGACCCGACATCGTAGCCATTTCAGAAACCTGGCTAAAACCTCATATTCATGACTTTGAAATCCTCCCTCCTGGATTTTAATCCCTCAGACATGACCGCCCAAACAGAAAAGGTGGTGGGGCAGCCTTAATCTACTCTAACCTATTATCCATCACTCCATACCCCAATCCTATCCCCCCATTCAATAATGCAGAACCAGTAATAGGCCTGCTAAAAGTAAATAACCACAAAAGCATTTGTATCATTGCCCTCTATATCCCCCCTGTTAACTACACCACTACTCTGGAGGACATTCTCCTCTGGACCTCAACCAATATTAAGCAAGAGACCTATATACTTGGAGACGTAAACATCGATTGGAATAAAGTCAATAACCATAATCCCACCATATCCATCAATCTATTTAACTATACATAATTTACTAACTCCATTATCAGGCCCAATAAAAAAAAAAAAAACAGGTACTACACTAGACTGGATCCTAGCATCCCATCCAAATAAAATCTTAAACTCTGGCATCACACCCAAACCTATAGTAGACCACTTGCCAGCTTTTATCTACCGAGCTACCCACTCCTCTCCTCACCTACACCAAATCATCCACACACATAACCTCATAAACTTCGACCCAACTACCTTGTCTGACTCCCTGAAGCAAACAAATTGGAACCCCCTAAAAACTCTTCCACTAGATAATGCCATAGAATTTTTCAACTCCTCCTTCTTAGACATCCTCAACTCCCTAGCTCCACCTATTTTTCATGGGCCTTGTCCAGATTTTTGATGTTTCCAGGTTGAGAGGTATGACAAGGCCCATGAAAAATAGGTACAAATCTGTACACTGATTAACATCTAATTTGCATACATAATTACGTAACCCCACTCACTCCAATGGAATTGTGGGATATCAACTTTCGAACACAAACCTGGCCTATTTTGCCCCATTTACCATAAACACTAATGTGTGCATACTGCTTTACTTCTACAATGATTATTTGGATTTTATTTTTACATTTTGCAGCGCATCAATGCAGAAACACTAACAGACATCTGATAAACAAAGCAATAATGTCTCACAATGAAAATAGACTTGGTCTATTCTCTAAGGAATTTCCAGGAGAACTTATTATTTGATCAACCCCTATTTTAAAAAAAAATAATGGTAAAAGAGCCTTCTCATGAAGAGTCCCAGCCCCCTGGAACAAACTACATCTGAAACAAGGTATCAAGATACTCTTAGCAAGTTTAAAAAGTCCCTTTTCTGAGCTCTTCATTCCATATGAATATTAGCAGAAACATTCATGTACTACTAATGGTTCATTTCCTGCTTATAAATGTTTTAGGGATAATGGATAGACTCTTTAAAAGGCTAAAAATTCCAAAAATGCTTATAGTGTCTCACCTATTTTCCTTTGTCAATTAACTCTTCCTACTCTTATGTTCTGTTCTTGGTCTGTAGGCCTGCCTCTGTAAATCTCTGTTTTTTAATCACTTTAATTTGAGTCTTTTATTCAAAGAAATTCAATATTGAACAATTAATAAGCAATTTTATGTAGCCAAAATACATTACACCTCATGTAAACTGATAAACCCTATTGTAAAAATGTGTAAGAACATTCTACTCAACTTTATAAAAACTATATAATAAGTATATATAAACTTTCGAACATTCTGTAACTATGTAAACTTAACACTCTATCATATTTGAAGTGTATAACTTCAGTTGGCTTATAAAGTTTATTGCCTCCAAGCACAGTTCGCAGCTGAAAAACTTCTTTGGGCTAATCCTCCTCCTACTTAGTTATCATATAGTAAATAAATAAATAAAATAAAATAAATAATTTTTCATTTCTCCTAGCCCAGTTGCTTTTCATGCCATTACTGTGACATTGGGGATGCAAGTATATTTGATCATAAGCTGCATAAAATGCTCTTGATTGGTGAATGCAGATTTTGTTGGATGATAGAAGAGAACATGCAAGAAGGCAACTTTTTGTCTTAACTGTTTGTGAACAGAAATGACATTAGTGAAATTCTAATATCAAGAATGGGACCTTTGAGTCTCTAATAATGCACTTTATTATTGTTTGTGATAACCACCCCGAGTCACATAAGGTTATCTTTAGTGCAAGCTATTTTTTTGGGAGGTAACAGGATTGGAACATATTAAAAAGAAGCATTACCTCCTGCATGGATTATATTTATATTAAAAAGATTCAAATTATTGAAAAAGATGCCTCAAATGAGAGAAGGCAAAACATTATTAAAAGCCTTATTAAAATGTTATTACCTAGGAAGGAATAAGAGAATGCTGGTAGAGGAGACAGAGAGCAAGATTCAGAAACATTGCCCTGCACACACACACACACACACACACACACACACACACACACACACACACACACACACACACACACACACACACACACACACACACATGCAGTTCCTTGACAGTACTCATGCAAGCCCACACACTTTGTTCCTTGACAGCAAAGCCTGTTCTCGGCAAAACGTAAGCTAGCAAGCTCGGCCGTTCATTTAAGCCAGCCTGTTCTCGACAGAAATCAACAAAACGTAAGCCAGCAGTTGTTCCTTAAAGCCCACACACTTTGCTCCTTGACAGCAAAGCCCATTCTCGGCAAAACATAAGCCAGCAAGCTCGGCCGTTCATTTAAGCCAGCCTGTTCTCGGCAGCAATCAACAAAATATATGTCAGCTATTGTTCCTTAAAGCGAACACACTTTGTTCCTTGACAGCAAAGCCCGTTCTTGGCAAAACGTAAGCCAGCAGTTCGTGCAAAGCTCGGCCGTTCATTTAAGCCAGCCTGTTCTTGGCAAAGTCAGCAGCAATCAACAATATGGAAAGAGCAATCAACAATATGCAAATCCAAGTTCTCAGCAATCAACAATATGCAAAGCCAATTGTCAGCAGCAATCAACAATATGCAAAGAGCAATGAACAATATGTAAAGCCAAGTTCTCAGCAATCAACGATATGCAAAGCCAAGTTCTCTGCAGCAAAGCACAGAAATGCTGCCATTTAACACACCCTTTGCTCCTTACCTAATTCCCCCTTAAGTGCGTTATGGCAGCAAATTGTTCATTTAAGCCAGCAGTTCTCATACAAAGCACATAAGCAAAGTCAAGTTCTCGGCAGCATTTTTTAATTCCTGCCTGCTCTCAGCCAGCCGGAAATGATGACGTGAGCTCCTTGACCTCAATTCCAACTGGCTGGTAGCCCTGACGAAGCTGACATCATCGTGCATGTGATGATGTCAGCTCCGACAGTGCAAAAATTCAAAAAATAAAGAAAACAAAACAAAAAAATCGGAAATGAAGGGGTGCCACTCGGGAATCATGACACCCCTTCATTTGGACCCCAAAACTCAGTAAAAACCGAATAATTCGGTATGGTTGGAAGGTATGATAACATATATATATATATATATATATATATATATATATATATATATATATATATATATATATACCTTGTATATGACAAAACCACACCCTCAAACATCACACTAGTCAACCAGTGCCTTTTCAAGTTGGTAATTAAGCAGCATTCACCAGAAAAGCAATTGAACCCATTCAAAGCAGCAGAAATCAAAGCAACGGCCCTTAGCTGCCACACTCCCACATGCTCACAACACACAAATCAAGACCCCCCCCCCCGCTGCTCGACAGTATGCTGTGCTTCTTCACAAATGTATTTATTGATTAAATTACATCTTGTAGAAATGTCAAGAAATCCCCTAAGGATAGCTGTGCTGACCCCAATGTTTACACACAGAGTGTGCCTAGAAAAGCCCGAGACCTCTCAGATAGCCAATGGCCAGACTCTCAGCAAATAGCAGCCCACAACAGAATAACCCACCATGCATGCCTGGAGGAGTGCCTAAACCAATCACTTCATAAGCTTCTAGTGGTGTGAAAACAAAACACTAATAGAAGCATCTGATGTAAAAACTCAGACAAAAATAGGCTGATCAGTAATACATAAGAAAGTGAAAAATTCCCTAGAGTCAATGTCTCTTATCTAAGATGAAGCCCCCATGTACACCAGTCTGGCTCTACACAAAGTTCTCAGTAATTTATGAATGATCCCTGTCACATCATTCACAGCACAAAATATCAGGAGCAATTGCATGTAGACTCTCAATATCTTACAAAGCAGAGCAATTGGACGTATCCTTGATTCCACTTGCAATGCTAACATAATGTCATAAATCTTAGCACTGGCTGCCACATCAAAAGTTTTGTCAGGTAACATGTAGAGTTAGGATACACTATTTAATCTCAACTGATCTCTTAGTACTTCTGTGCATCACTTCACTCACAGTTTACTACAGCTTGCTAGTTGCAACAATATCATACCACTCTTGGTAAAGCAATCACAGACATCAATTCAAACTGTCTATGAGCCACCTAGACAAAAGTCAAACACTTCATGCATTAAAAACATAACTTTAGTAAATCACACCTGCCAAACTACATAGAACAGACTCCATTCCATGCACTGCAGAGATATAGGGAGCCCAACGGCCACAGATCACAAACCTAACCCCCACCACTCCTTACCAACTCAACCTCACCTATGCAACACCCCCAATGCTTGAAAAAAAAATCCATACATAACAAAGTGAAGGCACCTTGAGACAAAGCAAACTGTGGAGTATACATGACTGTATCAAATTTGTTACAAACCATACCTTGGAGACGAGTGATAATTCAGTCTTGTTTAAATATGTATGCCGGTATCCGGAATCCTGTGCACTCATTCAGTATACAATGACTATGTTCGCAAGTGAATGAGGTTCAGTATTACTTCTTTTTAAGCAATAATTAAACAGCACATTTTCCTGTTATTTTATATAAAGTTGTAAAATGTATTACTCCATTGACTGTATATAGCACTCCTGAATAGTGTACAGATGCATGTGGTCACATGACTACTCATGGTCTCCATGAAAGATTTCCTGCAGACTGTGAAGAATTTGATTGGAAAGACCAATCATTATTTGAGGCAACGACTGTGCAACTCAGAGCAGCTGAATTATACATTTAATAATTCACCAATGCAGATCATTCTTTGAATTTTAAACATTAGACTACTCAAAGAAACCTTGCTGTACTGCAGTGTTTCTAGCTAGTGTCTTAGACTAAAACAAAAAGATATTTTCACTTAGTCAAAAAAGATCCTGCTTAGACTATGTGAAATTATTAAAGCATGGCCAAGCCACATGTATCTAAGATTTTATGTGTCCTTGACATGACAGGGTCAAAGTTAATACAATCAGCAAACCTTCTGCTGGTGCACATTAAAGCTGTTATTAAGGAGCTCGAGCAGGAGTTGTATTTTGTGACTAAAACTTGTTTTCTTGGGCGTGAAAATGATTTTACTTTGATATAATAGCTCATGCTCACTAGTTTGATTTTAAATAAAAATGGACATTTAATAAAAGTGAATAAACACTTAAATTAACATACTAGGTTACCAGTATACATTTGTAAATGCCAGTTGGAGTATTTCAATCTTAATAAGGGATTTTAAAACAATGTTCACAACTATAACATGTTCCTCTAAATATGTACAGACATCACATTTCACTTTAGAGTAATAGGTGTCAGATGATATACATAAAGGTAGTCAGCATGAAAGGAAATGAGTAAATTATTTAGTTTGAATTAAGAAAAACAATATTAAGTGAAAATATTCATTGTTTCAATTATCAACCTATATATAACAAACATTCACGTCAAACAAAATGTAAACAGTCTTACCAGAAATATAATTATCTAAATAAGACCTGTATCAATGCTAGCTATAGATTGTGACTTTTTATTGTATATTTATGTAAAACAAGTAATATTATTGGACATTTATATACATATATAAGATCATTACTGCAATCTAATAGAAATTACAATATTTTAGCATGTATGTTGCTATTGTTTCTATGTATGTATTTATTTATATGTTTAAAAAAAAAAAAACACAAGTAATCTCCGTGGTATCCCCGAAGTCTCAAAACAACCCACTAAAGTGTAGTGGGTCTAAAAACAAAACAGTGTAAGACACTTCTCTGTGTGGAAGATTTTCATTCCATATATTTCTAGCTAATCACTGTATATTAATCAGATCAGACAATGGTAGTAGAAGTAGCGAACGTAAACTTGTCAAGTCAAAAAGTAATAATAGAAAATATATAATTCTACAGCATTACTAAGTATTCGAAAGTAATCCAAGCAAGGCAGGCAGTCTGTTTCCAGTTGAAAATCCTTTATTAAGTACACAGACAAGTGATCCAAGTAAAACAAAAATAGAGTAATAATTTCCTCACAAGCTTTCTAAATATATATATACTTTTTATCAGGCATTTGTATGTTTAAAAGATTAGAATTGTAATCTGATAGCATATATTATGTATATCCCCCCTTCTTTTATACCAACATAAATATTATAAAAGGAGTTAAAGCTGGAAATAAGTAAAGGAAACCATGACAATAAAAGAAGTATTTTACCTTATAAGGTGACAGTGGTATAATGTCCTGTTTTGGTTGCTTGTCAAATGACATCATATTAGATAAGACAAACAGAATAATATAAAATAAAGTTTTACTTCTCTTTCATCTTTTTAGTATTTTTGTCCTTTGGTGGTGCAGTGGTTAGTGTTGTTGCCTCACAGAAAGAGGTTTCCCCCGTTCGATTCTCGGCTGGAGCACCTTCTGTGTGGAGTCTGAATGTCCTCCCCACAGTTGAGTGATGTTTAAAGACATGCAGGTATGCCTTCTTTGAAGGCTGGGCATCGGGCTGGCACCTTAGCATCGTAAAAATCCACTGTCATTCATTAGCGGACCGGAGTTCTGCTGTAGTGACCCATAACTGGGAAAAGCCAAAAGACATTACGTTTTAGTATTTTTGTCCAATTGTTTTTAGATGAATCACTCACAGCAGCTGCCATTTCCCTTCAGCTCATGGTGTATCTCATTTGACCACTGTCCCTGTGAATGGGTTCTCTCTCAATCCCCCGCTTGCTGAATTCTTGGCCATTGGCTGCATCTGCAGTGAAGAAACCAGCCACAAGGACTCAAGGGCTTTAAAAAGAAAATAAGTTACTTGACCACTGTCCCTGCGAACGGGTTCCTCTCAGTCCCCCACTTGCTGAATCCTTGGCCATTGGCCGCATCTGCAGTGAAAAAAACAGCCACAAGGACTCAAGGGCTTTAAAAAGAAAATAAGTTACTTGACCACCATCCCTATGAACCTCAGTCCCCCACTTGCTGAATCCTTGGCCATTGGCCACATCTGCAGTGAAGAAACCAGCCACAAGGACTCAAGACCTTTAAAAAGAAAATAAGTTACTTGACCACTGTTCCTGCGAATGGGTTCTCTCTCAGTCCCCCACTTGCTGAATCCTTGGCCATTGGCCGCATCTGCAGTGAAGAAACCAGCCTCAAGGGCTTTAAAAAGAAAATAAGTTACTTGACCACTGTCCCTGCGAATGGGTTCTCCCTCAGTCCCCCACTTGCTGAATCCTTGGCCATTGGCCACATCTGCAATGAAGAAACCAGCCACAAGGACTCAAGGGCTTTAAAAAGAAAATAAGTTACTTGACCACTGTCCCTGTGAATGGGTTCTCTCTCAGTCCCCCACTTGCTGAATCCTTGGCCATTGGCCGCATCTGCAGTGAAGAAAGCAGCCACAAGGACTCAAGGGCTTTAAAAAGAAAATAAGTTACTGTAGGTGTCTAGCTATGTTTCACTCTTAGCCTGCTACTGTAGAAAGTACCTGGTCTAAAGCAGCAATAACTAGCTCGACCCACGGCTAGGGACAGCAGCTGCACCTCACCCCCATCTGCTGTTAATACATTCCCCAGTTAACTTTTTCTTTTTGTTATCAGTAAACCAAGATAAAGCTCTAGGTGAAAAAAAAGGTAACTCAGTAAATACACTGGAATTGCCCACTTGTAAAATAGAGGCACAAAGGTACTTAAACTGCCACTTTTTGTCTGCTTCAAACTAGGTACCTACCCAGAAAGGACACAGCTGAAATCAGGCCTATAGATTGTTTTTCTCTACTAGATTCTAATAACTCCTAACAATTTGGCTGTTTAGACACTTACCTGCAATCTTTAGCCTGAGAGAGTTCTATGAACTCAGGTCTACAGATTGTTGTTTGCAGCATTTGCTACTCAATTTCTCCTGAGTGAGATTTTCTACAAGAACTAACTACTTCACATTACCTGTGACCACTCCCACCCTCTTCTCCAATATTGTCCCAGCAAAGTTTTTTTAAACCCCTGGAGCCATCTTGGCTTACTCACAGCAGATGCCAATTCCCTTCAGCTCATGGTGTATCTCATTATAAGTGTTTGAGCTTTATTTTTTATATTGCAGCTAAGGTCTCTACAACCTCAATTGTTCTATTGTTTTGTTACTGTCAGCATTGTAACTGTTGCAGCACTGGTCTCCTATTTATAAAAGTTGTAGACAAAGTGTTACAATGTATCATTTTCCAGTCTGACTTGGTGCTTAGTGCTGCTAGCACTTACAGATGTTATAGTATCAAACTGGGTTGCTACTCCTCATCACTTTTGTTTAGTACATACTTTTTAGATAAAATGGATGCTAAGCAGTGGGACTGGGTGTTCTGTGATTCAGTTTGAAGGAAAGCAATAAGTTAAATACAGAACACCATATTACGGCTAAAAGTCCTGTTTTGCTGCCAAGTCAGAGTGATCCTTAGTTGTTTTAACTGCTGTACCTACCATGAGAAATATTATAGCAATGTAGATATGTAAATGTCTGTGTTGCGATATTTAAGTACTGTTAAATACAATTATTGTGATAGTTTACTACTGCTACATCTGTGATAAACTGTCTCCTTAAATTCATTGGCTACCTAAATTATCTGGTATATATCACTAAGTAAGGTGTTTTTATATGTGAAGGGCTTCATATACGAATGCATAACAGTTGCCTGAGCATTTTTCACTAAACATTTTGTACCTGTGTAAATAGTGTAACGTGCTGCTACTCTTAAACCCAATACCCCTTTCTGCCTGGGTGATAATTTATTTCAGTTACTTTTTAAAGCACTTCTTTCTCATTCCCCTTTCAGAGATCTTAACGTAATAATGTTTTTTGTCTCCATCTTTTCATTTAGTGACCACTGTCCTTGTGAACAGGTTCTCGCTCTGTCCCCCACTTGCTGAATCCTTGGCCATTGGCTGCATCTGCAGTGAAGAAACCAGCCACAAGGACTCAAATGCTTTAAAAAGAAAATAAATTACTGTAGGTGCCTAGCTATGTTTTCCTCTTAGCCTGCTACTGTAGAAAGTACCTGGTCTAAAGCAGAAATAACTGGCTCTACCCATGGCTAGGGACGGCAGCTGCACCCCCACCCCCACCTGCTGTAAATTCATTCCCCAGTTAACTTTTTTCTTTTTGTTATCCGTAAGCCAGGATAAAGCTCTAGGCAAAAACGGTAACCCAGTAGATACACTGGAATTGCCCACTTGTAAAATAGAGGCAAAAAGGCACTTAAACTGCCACTTTTTGTCTGTTTCAAACTAGGTAAATACCCAGAAAGGACAGAGCTGAAATCAGGCCTATAGATTGTTTTTCCCTACTAGATTCTAATAATTCCTAACAATTTGGCTATTCAGACTCTTACCCTGCAATCTTTAACCTGGGGGAGTTCAAGCCCGCTCCGTTTGCTACGCTCACTCCATTCCCCTCCCTGCCCCCTATTTCCACCTGCCCCCAGTACCTCTACATTTATTCTTAGCCTTAACCTCATCCCTAATTGCCAGCAATTAGGCTACACCACTACTCACCCCCTCCCCCTACATCCAACACAATCATGCTACTACCTAATATAATAACACTCCTAACCTGCATAGTTCTAGCTCACATTACATCCTACCAAGGCTCCAAAGTCACATGCCCCAACAACTTCTACTGTAGTCTCTTAACACCCTCCCTCAAACATTTACATTATAACTACACAACCCCTGCCACCAAAACCATCCTCCGAATATACACACTCCATTACCAAACACCTAAGACACACAAAAATAAAATATCCCTAAGATACCATAAGCAATTTACTATGTATATAAAACATATCCTAAACACCATCTATAAACTAGCCCTCGCTGGAGACATCCATCCAAACCCTGGTCCTCCCAAATCCAACCCAACCACAAACCCTAGTCCAAGCACCCCCCCCCCACAACTCAACCCCTAACCAACAAGAAATTAACAGACCTACTTATAATGTCCCTAAACATCATAAGCATATGCAATAAAATCCAAGAACTACATGCCAGCATAAGCATATATTCCCCAGATATTCTCTTCCTAACTGAAACCTGGCTCAAACCTCACATCAGAACTGAGAAAATACTTCCACCTAAATACAACATCCTTCGCATAGAAAGATTGTCCAAAAAAGGAGGTGGTGTATAGTTGATATTTAAACACCATCTCAATATTCAACTCCTGAACTCATCTGCCCCTCACCACAACAATGAAGAAATCCCTTATGCCAATCTCAAACTAAACCCAAACAAAACAATCAATATTATAGGATGCTATTTCCCACCAGGGCAAAATATTACACCCCTAGAAAATCTCCTGAGCTGGGCTGCTCTATCTTTACCCTAGGAAACAATCATTCTCGGAGACTTTAACATCAACTGGCTATCCTGTAATAATAGTCTCCCAACTATTCACCTTAATCTCCATGGGTTCACTCACCTCATTCAGTCCCCTACATGAATCAACATAAATCCTAACTGGATCCTAGTCAACAAAGCGCCTCACTCTTAATGAGCAGGCTGCTTGCCTGACAATCTTAGTGACAACTCCCCCACTTTCCTAATTCGGCACCACACAAACAATCTGAAGCCCATTATCCACAGGCAAATATGGAACAAGCCCAACTTCCACCCCAACTGCTTCATCTCCTCCCTGCAAAAAATTAATTGGTCGCCACTAAAATACTTCAACCTAGATGAGGCTGTCCACTTCTTCAACAGTACTTTCCTCTCCATCCTAAACACCCATGCTCCTGTAAGAAATGCCAAATTCAGATCCAGGTATGCCCCATGGTTACAAAAGAACACCACAACCCTAATGAAATACAGAGATGAGGCCTTGGAGTACTGGCGACTAACAAAAAATAACTCAGATAGGCAATCATTCCTTGAACTGTGCAATAAAGCCAAAAAGCATATAAAATTAAAAAAATCCCTCTACTATAAATCCACCCTAAACTCTACCAACCACAACCCTAAGCAATTCCGGTCCACTATTAACACTATCCTCCACCCAGGGAAGGTTGATACCCCCCCAGCCATCCATTCCCCCTCCTCCAGCAGTATTGCTGAATCCTTCAACAAACACTTCACTGAAACTATAACATCTCTAAACAAACAACACTTCCCTACAGCATCCCCCCAACTCCTAACCCTAAACCCCCCACTCTTCTTTTCTTCTACACCTCAGTACCTACCTCCAACATAAAAAGACTATTATCAAAACTTAAACCCACCAAACGTGCAGCTGACAACCTCCCCTCTGAATACTTGAAAATTGCAGCTGATACACTAGCCTACCCAATTTCAATTCTAATCAACCATTCCATAACAGAAGACTATGTTCCCTCAATATGGAAAATATCCCACATCATTCCCCTCCACAAAGGTACCCCCCCACGACCTCTCCAATTACCGCCCCATTGCTATCCTCTCCCCTCTGCAAGATACTTGAACAATGTATCAACACCCAGGTCTCCAACTACCTCCTAGCTAATAATCTCCTCTCCAAAACCCAACATGGTTTCAGGCCATATCACAGCACTACCTCCACTCTGCTCTCCTTCACCAACACTATACTTCATCACAAAAACAATGGCCTCTTCTCTACTGCCATATTTATAGATCTCTCAAAGTCCTTTGACATGGTATCTCATGAGCTACTACTCTCTACTCTCCCCAACCTCTCCTTCTCACAATTGGCCTGCAACTGGTTCCACAGCTATCTACATGGATGCCAGCAATCAGTAATCTGGGACGATAACATATCACCTCGCTTCCCAGTTACTCTTGGAGTTCCCCAAGGGTCTATCCTTGGCCCTCTGCTATTCTCACTTTTCACTAACAACCTACATACTGTCACCACACAAACATCTCTTATACAGTATGTAGATGACTCTACTCTCATCTGCAATGCCCCCACTCTACCAGAACTACAACAAATCACACAGGAATCATTCTCTTCTGTAGAAAGCTGGCTATCTAATGCTCACCTCCTATTCAACCCAAGTAAGACAAAACCTCTCCTGTTTCAACCTTCCAAAGCCAACCAAAACACCCCCACTTTAATGTTCTTGGAAAAGACAATGCCATCATCTCTCCATCAGAAAACACAAAATTACTTGTTGTGTAAATAGACAACAAAATTAGATTTGACACCCACATATCTCTCACAATAAAACAAGTTCACAAGAAACTTGGTGCAGTATATTGAAGCAGCCAATTCCTAACCAAGGTGGCTAGAATCTCCATAGCCAATTCCCAGCTAATCTCCACCTGACTCTATGCATCCCCCATACTTACCAACCTTAAACAAATATACCTACACAAGCAGGATGCTTGTTACAACAAAATTGCTAAATTTGCCACTGGCACCTCCTACCATAGCCATCATTGTATCTCCCTTAAAGAACTGAACTGGCTAGAACTCCCACAGCTCCTTCACTTTAATCAACTCACCCTCGCTCATAAAGTTATTAACCACCCCCTTAACATCCCTTCCCTTCAAACCCTTCTCCAACCCTATCACCCCACTAGGCCCCTAAGATCAAGCAACAAAAATCAACTCACTGTTATCAAACCAAAAAACTCAGCAGGAGAAGCCATATTTTCATGTACCATATCTAAACTTTGGAACAATTTTCCACCCTCTATAACTACTCTTCCTTCCAGCAGCCTTTTCAAGACTGCACTCAAATTCCACTTAAATTTGCACTGGTTTTGTCCTTGTTCTAATCCAGACTAACACCCCCACCCTTGCCCCCCCACCTAGACTCTTAACCCAACTATACTACCGCCATTACTAACCACAGTCAGAAATAGCTAGTTGTCTTTACATACTTTAACATCTTGTCTGACAACTTTGTTACTAATATAAACAACAAAAAAACTGTCTTAACTTGCAACATTTCCTGTATATACTGTTGATAATCAATATCTTGCTATTGTATTAAAGCCAACAACCTGTAATGTTGTTTACTATTGCTGCAACTTTGTATTTGTATTTATCATGTACATGATGTGGAGCATTTCTCCCCAGGCATCTGCTGAAAAAGGACCCAAGTCCAGTTGGGATTTCCTCGTAATTAAATAAATAAATAAATAATGCATGTCTTTTTAAACTTGTGTTTACCTAGTCCATATCTTTTATGTACCATATCTTTTGTGAAATATTTTATTTTTTTTTAGTATATTCCATGGCTTCTTCTAGGGTGTTGAAATTTTTCTGACGATCTGGAAAGGTGATCCTTAGTTTAGCAGGAAAAACAAGTTGAGGTTTAATGTCTATTTTCTTCAGACTTTTGATGAAAGGTGCAGCTTCTTTTCTTTTAGACATAACTAATGAAGTGTAGTCATTGTCAAATCTTATGACATTATATTTTAGCTTAATTGGTGTGTTAGCCCAAGCTGTCTTTAAAATTAAGTCCTTATCTTGACTAGATAGAAGTTTAACAATAATGGATCTAGGTAGTGGAGGGTTCTTCTTTAAAGAAGATGAGGAAAGGCACATGTGAGCCCTTTCAATACCAAATAAAAGAGTTTCTGGTAAGTTCAGAGCTTTAGGAAACCAGTTGTTTAAAAAAGTATCAAATTGTCACCTTCTTCTTTCTCTGGGATTCCATAGATCCTGATGCTTTTTTTATGAGACCTGCTTTCTAAATCTTTTATCTTCTTTAGTCACAAAGTGTTTTGTTTTAGTAAAAATTCTGTATGGCTTTCAGTCTCTGTCAGTCTGCCATCCACATCTGCATCTGCATCTTCAATTGAAGAGATCTGAGTAGATTACAACACTTCATTGAGAAAGTCTATTTGTTTTTTGCAGTCTTCTTTTATAAAATCCATTTTTGTTTCCAGTTTGTCCTGTTTTGTAGAAAGTTCCTGGATACTCCCAATAATAGATTAAAGTTCCTTTTTTATGGAATTTTCTTGTGAGTTCGCTTTTGAGTGATTCATGATAGATGAACAGTCAAAAAGTACTCTGACAGGAAAACTTAAAATGTTATTTTCAATTTTAATTTTTTTCTTTCAGAAATGTATCTGTACTGTTTTAAGTATATAATTCTATTAAAAAATCAATATTCTGTTGAGAAAAAATAATAAAACCCTGACAGAGAAAAGTAACAAGAAGTAAAGCAAAAGCTTTGTGCTGCTATCTGGCCACCATCTTAGCCACGCTGGTTCAATAGTTTTTGAGGCCAGTCAACCACCCAAAAACTGTAAGTTAGAACAAGAAGAAGGGTCAGTAGTGTAATAGGTAGCAAACTTGCCTTAGCTGCAGAGGGCTGTTGGTTATATTCCTATACCAGGTAATTTAATTGCTGCCCAATATACTGATTCAGAGAGAAACTAAAAAATCCACTGTATTTTTTATTTATACAGCAGGTTTGGCATAATGGTTAAGGTCTTCAGTCCTTGGGCACAAGGTACAGAATTTGATTCTGACCTATGATTATTGGACTGGCTTAAAATTGCCCTTTAAGTCAAATAGCCTAGTATTCACTAATGAACTAAGGAACCTGTAAGGAAGTGCACACCGATATATAACCTGAACTTTATTTCTAGATGTCAAGGCAGTTGTCAATATTAGTGTTCATCTTCAGAAGTATTCCTTACTGAGCTTTAATCTCATTTGTTCATGTTTTGTTGCTGGCCCTTCATCTATTCTCAAATATGTATACATTCCCTCCTTCTCAAGTCCCTTTACATCATATTTCTGTCCTGAGTTGATATTTTCTTGTTGCTGCAGCTTTCCTTTTCTTAAACGTACTTTTAGACATGTATCAATAGCAAATGTCATTTTTATATAATTAGAGACAGTTTTAACCATTTATAGTTGTGCTTTCAGCTCCTCATATGAAGAACTATAGAGTTTTAAATCATCCACAACACGGTTGGTTTCTATGTAACCATAGCCTATTCTGTTAACTAAACAGCTTAATGGGTTAAGGGCAAGATAAAACAGGAGAGATGAAAATAATCACCTTAGAATATTCCCTTTGAATTTTTATTCCTGGAAATAATAACTTGCACTTTGTTATGACTCAGATACAAAGTAGTTTGCCACTGTTTGATAGTCACTGCAATCCATCCATCTCGAATGGATTTTTCCCACATGGTGTCAGGGTGTCACTTCACCACTGACAAACTTATAAAGCTAAGGTTACACTATTGGATGGCTATTCCTGCTGAGATAGTTCTCCCACACTCATAGACCCACACCTATGACTAATTTAGAGTCTTCAGTTATCTACTGCATGTCTTTGGAATATGGGAAGAAACCTAAATTAACACAGGGAGGATAGGCAGACTTTGCACAGAAGGCACTCCAGCCAAGAATCAAACCGGGGAACCTCTTAATGTGAGGTGACAATGCTATGCATTGTGCCACTGTGTTCCTCTTGTTTTATGGTCACTGCAATGTAACTGGTCAATGCAGGATGTGTTTTATACATCTGTAAGCATTCCATTATCCATGTATGTGGGATGCTGATGAAAGCTTCATTGTGATCCATGCCAAACTTATATATTTTTTCCTTTTACAGTTTTCTGTTATGGCTTTGTTTACCCATAAGATATTTTTTGTACTGTTGTCTGGCCAGTCCATAACATGCTTTCAATTATCAAAAAGAACTAGTTGGCCCTCATATGAAACACATATAACAAGGCCATTACGAGAAGTTGTCATGTATACCTCAGTGTCTAGTCTTGCAATTTGCAAATGGTGGAAACCACAGTCTTCTTCTTGCGAAATAGTGCATTGCAATGATTAGGTGGAATACTTACAGGTACCCCTGCTAAAAGAGTATTAGTCCCAAGCTCTCTACTTTTTTAAAGATAAATTCTCTGTCATTATAATCTAGCAAACATACTATAAAATGTTGTGGAATATTCTCTGATTTCACCTTTGATGTGCCTGTATGGGTGTGCTGTGTAATTGGCAGGTGAGGCAATTTTAAAGCTTTTCTCAGTTCTTTTCTTATGAAATCCAAATGATCACTACCTTCCTTCCCATCAGGCAAGCCTATAATCTGCAGAGTGTTACACAGATTCCTTTTCTCTAAATTGTCAAGCTTAAGCTCAGTCTTATAGAAATGTGCTTCCAAGTCACTTATCTTATGGCCTGTGATTGGATTGTCTCTCTGTTTATCTAATTGACTCTGGTGGCTGTTGGCAGTGTCCATCATTTGTTGTAATAACTGATTATGCTTAGAACGTGCCTTCCTCAGCTTGGCTGTATCATTCAGAATAGCCTATATCATAAAGCTTAAGTCTGTGGTCTAGGCGTGGATCCTACTACTTTGTGTTAAGGTCGGGCTACAGACTAAGTGGCTTCTTCCACATGGCATGACCTAACTGATGGAGTTTTTTAAAAAAACATTACAGTTTGTCACAAATAATCCAGGAAAATCTTATGACATCACCTTATCAAGAAATGATAAATACAAGTTTTCAACTCTTTTATTATTAGAAAACTTCTACAATAGTCAAGTAGATTAACACAGAAAGGTACCACTTCTGTGCATGGTCCCAGGTGCATCATACCCAAACTGCTGCATTAGTTTTGTAGATGTGCAGGAGGTTACATAGACCGTTTAGGACCTCTGTAAGCAAGGAACAGATCTCTTTGTTATAGTTGATAGAAAAAAGAAAAGATTGAGTGTGCTTGAAGGTGTTTAGGGTACCTCAATCTTCTTCTTCTTCTTCTTTCGGCTTTTTCCCGGTCAGGGGTCGCCACAGCGGATCACCTTGTCCGCACATTGAATGGCAGTGGAGTTTTACGGTGTCGAGTTGCCAGCCCGGCGCCCAGCCTTCCACAGAAGGCACACTCACATGCACACCTAGGGCCAATTTAGAGTGTCCAATCAACCTGCAGCATGTCTTTGGGATGTGGGAGGAAACCGGAGCACCCGGAGGAAACCCACGCGACCACAGGGAGGACATGCAGACTCCGCACAGAAGGCACCCCAGCCGGGGATCGAACCGGAGAACCTCTTGCTGTGAGGCGGCAATGCTAACCACTGCACCACCATGGCCGCCCTGTTTAGGGTACCTCAATGAGGGTAGTTAATATTTTGTATGTTCCACATACCATTTTGTTTATGAAAGTATTTGCTTTGAGATTTAGAATAACTAGATCAATCAGTGATTGCCAAACTTAAATGAAGTGGGTGGTCAGTTTGGAAGCAATAATCTACAAGAAATGGACTAGGAAACCTGACATAATACTCAAAGGAAATACCTAATGTTAAATTTACCCAGTACAGTTTGGAAATCAAAACATTTGTAATATATCAAATAGAAATTAATTATCAAGAATGTCTTCATACTCTAAATAATGCATAACCCTGGCTAATCCTCTTAGGATAAATATTAGGAGCAAGTAATACCACTTTGCCATCATTGCATATTTTTTCTATTTGGTATGAACCAAATGTGATTAGGATATACAGTGGTTTGTTAAAATGATTAAAAGTACTAGTGAACATAAACATAAACAATTAGTTTGGTAAGTATTCTACGTATTCTTTTTGTAGGAGTTACGTTATATTTGGTATCTACATGGATTCAGTGAGATTGTTGTTACAGATGTTTTTCAAGTGAAGGGGGTATATCTTACTTTCAAAAATAATTTTATTTAATCAGTCATATAAACTATGCACTTTTGGGAAAACATTTTTATTACACAAATAGATTGTTCAGGCCTGGTGTGTTGTGCATAGACTGACTTAATTGATTCTTTTAGTTCAGTCATAGTGAAAAGTTGGGTAAATGTTCTTTTGTTGGTGTTAACCTGTTAAGTTGTTGAAATTGTCAAATGACTGCTGTACTCTAAATATTAATAAATAAATATTTTTTGTGGAATTAAGAAATAAATGCTGGAAATTGTGAATTACATTTATTATATTATCAGCATGCTCACCTGTTCTTTATAGTAAATAATGTGAAATTGTTAACTATCAGTTTGTCTCTAATTTCATGGGATAGTTCTACATATGGTAGAAGTGCAACTAAAAACTTTCTGAATGCAATAGTTTTGTCGATCAACTCTTGTTTACGAGCAATAATATCTCCAGTGATGATATCTTTATGCATTGCATCACCTATTGTACAAACACAGTGAATATTCACAAGCATTTTTGAGGATAGTTTTATTTTCCTATTTATTGTTATTCAAGTCTTGGCTCTTAGTTATATTCTAGAACAAAAATAACATTGAAAATAATTAAATTAAATTAAATTAAATCAACAGGTTATGTGGCAGTGCAGAATCAGTTGTACTAAAATATTTTATTGGTGAAGTGTTTTCCTTATGTTTCTATTAGATATCAAGCCTCGGCCTAATTATTTGATTCACATGAATTATATCAGAGGCAAGGCAACCATTTCCTTCTTGCCAGTGCCCACCTTAGACTGCACCTCTTTTTTCAAGGATGGCTAGGCTAGTTAAACCAGGGGTGACTTTTTTAATACCCATTCAATCATCTAGTTGCTGTTTGAAGAAAGATACTACATCCCACTGCTCAGTTTTTGCTGGGAGTCTGTTCCAGTGGTAGGGAATATGTTATTATACTGAGGGTCTATATTAGTTCATCGTAAACTAACTTCAGCAAATGGCCATTCATCAAACATTCACATCAGCGAACATTTTTTCCAGGTCAGTGAGTTACTTGTCCAGCATTAGGAAATTTGCCTTTTCCCCATTGTAGTGCAGTCTTGGATTTGGTGGGCTTAATATACTGTAGTGTGTGTGACGGTCTGTATGTTGGCCAAGGAACTCACTGCCCTGGGTGACATGTTCACTAATGTGAACATTCAATGAATGGACGTTCACTGAAGTTAGTTATCGACAAAGTAATATAGACCAATATAATGACCTGTCTCTTATTCTAAGCATCATTCCGTGGCACCTGTATTGCTCATTATTCTTTCATTCCCAAATAATAGATGTCAATGTGATTATGAAAAACAAGATAACACCCAAGGCATATTGAGTATTTCATAACATTATAAATGCTTCCACTTGCTCCACCCCATTCCTACTTCAATTCATCAACTTAGATAAAGGCTTCTGACTCCTCTCTATTTCATATTAGTTCCTTGTGTACCAATTTGTGAATGGACCAATTGCTTATGTCATCCAGTCAACTCTTTACCTGTTACCAGTCTGTGCCTTTCTCTGTCCTATAGCTGTAGAATATTACAACCCTGTGAGTTACTTTCTGGGGAACTCGATGCATCACAACACAATTGTTTTCTGCTCTCAAATTCTTTAATTGGTGATCTGTGTTCCAATTCATTTTACATCTCTTCTCTCTCTACCTGCTCCACTTCAGCACTTTTTTGCCCACTCTTTTCTCCCGCTGTGAGCCAGTCTATCACATTTGCAGGCCTGGTCTCAACATTTCCAGTCCCTCTTCCTCCTGATGTTGCTCACCATGGGTATTCATTGGTTCTTTCTGAACATGTGGTTCATCTATCTGAACATTGGTGGTCCTCCACCAATTATGAAAGTGTACACCTTTTCCATGTCTTCCTCTGACCTTGCTGAATTTACCATTCCTTGTCATATTATTTTCAGTACAGCTAGGTACATTAAATGTGTTGGTAGGCAAACAGCTTTGAACTATAAATATGTAATTATCTGAAAACCTGGTAATATATTCAGATACCCTCTAGCTGCTGGGTGCTGCAGGAAAGACTTGACAAATGCAATATTTACAACAATATTTTATTTTTCAGTATTAAGAACATTAGAGCAATCAAATCTGAGAGAATAAAATTGAATTTGACTACATAATAGAGGAAAAATGGCTAATATTGCTAGAATATTAGAGAGCTTGCAATGTAAATAGTTTTTTTAGTTTATTTTTTCAGCAATAATCCATAAATGGGTGTAGATATCATACGGTTTACCTATGTTAGGTGTGGTTTGATCAAGAGTAAGACGTATGAGACATCTATAATATTACTTCTGTGCACATTTTTGAAATCTTCCACTGCTGCTGATGACTATTTCTTGACTTTTTGAGAAGAGCCAAAGGAAGCTAGTCTAGGTTTAATAAAACATGTTTAATCTCCTGGAAGAGGGTGTTAAAACAAACAAAAAAATCGCCCTTGCTTTAGATGTTCTAAGAATCAGTATGCTGTGCAGGCAAAGGAAGAAAACTCTGCAGTCCTTCTACACTTCATCTACTTTTCTGTGTCATCTCCCCCAATCATTTTGTTTCATAAACATACATCTTTGGGAATAGGGCCTCTTCTTTCTGATTCCATAGGTTGGGATGCTTGTATGTCTTGAATCTCCTACCACACCTGCATGCAATTTCATGTTCATATCTGGCTTCAACTGAATTTGAAAAAAAAAAGTACCCGAAAGTCTATTGCAGATGTAGTGCCAGCAAAAAAATAAAACCGTACATTTCAGTCACATATATTGCAAAAAACAATGATCATTAACTGCCTTATCAGGTCTGAAATAGAGTACATGGAGTCAGCAGCAAAGGTCACTATGCATCTACATATACATCAGCAATTCTGATCCCATGGTTTATGTCAAGTTTTATGGATGTTTTATTGATGATGTGTTATGTACAAGTACAAGTACAAAGCTTGAGCTTGATTTTTTTTGCGTAAATTAGCTCCATCACTGATTTTTTTTAATTTATCTTTAAAAGTCCTGACAAACATTTGAATTTCTCAGACATTACTTTAATAACAAAAAAGGTTAGAAATTGAAAGTTTGAGTTAGAAATTTATCAAAAAACCATTATCAGTTCATGTGAGGATATAACAAGTCACCATCCAAAGTTACATAAATAGAATATGGTTAATTGTTTAGGCTGTTAGAATATCTAATTTTAAATACAATGCTTTAGTTTTTGAAAGAGAATTATGGAAGCTACAAAATTTATTTTAGCAAGGGGCTATTTAGAGATGATTAAATCAAAGTTTTGATGAAGTAAAACCATAAGTCAACTAAATGCTCCCTCTTTTTCACATCTGGAATAGAGCATGAATGTACTGGCAATAATTAAGTTGATTAGAATTCAGCTATGACTCTCATCTATAATGTGGACACTAATGATATAAAAAACACTGTTCACATAAACTGAGGTATATTTAAAAGGACCAATGATCAGTTCAGGTCATAGGCGAAGAACCATTTTTGGCAGTAATAAAATAACAGAAAAGTAAGATGCCTTTTGAATTTTCCCTGCATGCAAAATTATAAAACAAAAAGCATGTGCATGCGTAGCTTTTATAGTTATTATAGATAAATCTATACTAGGCCATACACTGTAGTAGATGACTTCAATAAAATCACTGGGTGTGACGACCACTATAATTGTTTAACAAACAGAGTAGTGTATGTAGCCATATGTGTCACTAGCCTCTCATTCCCCAACAGTAAGGCAGAAACAGAAGTAAGGAATTTATGAATATGTATATCTATTGCAGTCAGGAGTAAAGAAACACACAATTCTGTTTGTAGTCAAAGCACTGATAGTAAAAATGTCATTTGATCGGAGACAGGTTTCTGTAAGAGGTGGGGATTTCAAATCTCTTGTAGAGAAAGAGATCGTAAGCAACAATTATGGCTTCATGCAGCTATTTTCCCTGCTTTAAATGGGATCTTTTCCATTACAACCATTTTGCACTTGAGAAGTCAAGAAAGGAACTGACATTATAATTGGGACCCCTTTTGTTTAACATCTTCACCAATGATCTTTACACCTCATGCAAAAAATCCTCCCTTTTTCAGTATGCCGACGACTCAACACTTATAGCCATCTCAAATAACATTCCTGAATTATACTCCCTGACCCAACAAGCCCTACTATCCACTGAACAATGGCTCTCTCACAACCTACTGATCTTAAATCCCAAAAAGACCAAACTTCTCCTTTTCCTTCCCTGTTCTCTTTCTCATCACAAAGCCTCTTTTTTTATTACATCTTCTAACAATACAACTATCCAACCTAACACCCACACAAAACTCCTAGGGGTCATTATCGATGACGAACTAAAGTTCAACCTACACATACTCCAGTGTATAAAAAAAAAAAAAAAACAGAAATTAGGTCTGCTATATCGGAACAAAAAATTCCTAACCTCTGAATCTAGACTTACCCTGGGCCAGGCACTCCTCCTCCCCTTCCTCTTTTACGCCGCCCCAGTTCTTACCAATATCCAGGCCTCCACTCTAAACAAACTTAAACAGACTTACCATAAAATAGTCAAATTCATTACTAACTCCCCATACAACTCACACCACTGCACTTCTTTAAACTCTCTTCAATGGCTTGAACTTCCCCAATTTCTGCTATCTTATCAATTTCATATGGTACACTCTGTTCTTTATAAAACCTCCTTCTGTCCATCTCTATCTTCCTTAGTCTCAATCTACATTCCATCCCGGACCCTCCGTACTTCTAACCAACAATTACTTGATATCTACTACCCAAAAAGGTCAGTAGGCAAACTACTCTACAAACACGCCCTTGCCCATGCTTGGAACAAACTTCCCCTTGACTTACGTTCAATCTTCCACACCTCACACTTTAAAAATGAACTAAAAGCTTATTTTCTCAATTCCAGGACCTGCCCTTGCCATGACCCCACCTAGTCTTCCTTCCCTTCATGTACCCTCAAAAGGTCCATACTTAGTACCTCATTACACCTCTCTCTCCAATGTGTCTACTATGCATTTGCATAATTTTATACAAACAAAAAAATGTTATTGTTGACCTATTGAACTATATCAATGTAAAATGATGTTACTATGTTTTTAATGCAAATTTAACTTTATGCATGTACCCCAACATATGTGAATCGTTTTGCTATAACTGCTATTATATCAATATTGTTTAAATTTGTACTTGTTTAAAAATGTACTACTGGAGCTTTTCTCTTCCGGTCTCCACTGAAAACGGTTCACAAGCCCAGATGGACAAACTGGGTTAACAAATGTCAATAAATAAATAAATAATAATTGTTGTTTTTCATGCCATTAATTGTCATAGTTTTATTTACATATTTGGACGGTTTTGATTCATGCAGTGCTCTGATAAAATATATTTCTTGTATAGACAAAAGTGTTTAATCTGTGTCTTAATAAAAGTTTCTTGCAGATTAATTATACCATTTTTTGGCTATTAATTTGCAGTTTTTGACCAATGGTGGATGAATATCTGCAGACTGTGGTAATAAATGACATATTTTACATAACACATGATATACAGTACACTTTAGACTTCACTGCATGTGACTTACTTATTCTATTTTTTTTTCAGTCCTCAACTACTGCTAGCATCACACAGGTAACTATATTATTATTTTTTTAAGTTGTCACTGTGTTATTTTCATGTAAATGCTTTCTTAGGAAGCAAGATAAGAGAACATGGCAACTGCAGTACAGTACAGTGATGCAACATATTTTCTTGTTGGAATAGAAAAATAGAGAAGCCAGGCTTGAGAAATTTTTGTTGTACCGCAAAGATAAACCATGGAAATTATAATCTCTGTGGTCATCAAGATCAAGATTCATTCTGTTGCATTGGTACAACAAGTTTTCCGTTCCCCTTCCACATTGCCTACTGTTACAAGCAACTTCCTGTAGTCCACAGTTCAGTTTTCACAACTTCAGTTTGACTACTGTGTGAATCTGAGCAAGTCATGTAATCAAAGAGTGCTTTGGGGTCATTGGGAAAATGTGCTAAGCTCTTAAATAGCCTCCTGGACTACTTGACTGTTAATTACAAGACACTTTAGTGTACATTGTCTGCTTCCATTTTCTCTCGGAAAATTCATTACGATTAATTTCTATTATTATTTTAATATGAACAATGCTTAAGATTAAGCATTTTAATAGTTTAAATAAATAAATAAAGAATTGAATGAGTTTTTAACACTGACTAAGTTTAAGATCTACAGGCACATGTTGCAGCCATCTTTGTTTACTTCAAAACAGCACTGCATAAAACATGCCATGCTGATGCCAACAACAACCTACCCAGCAAAACTAGTCACTATTAAAGAGAAAAAAAAATCCATGCAACAACTGCAGAATAACTTTGCTGTTCACTTCTGTGTTACCTCGTCTCCCTTACTGTGATACTAAGCCAGGATGCTTGCAGATCACGATCAAGTACAGTATAATGCATGACTTCTAGTTTTAAAACTTTAATCTGAAATACAGTTTGCTCATGATTAAAAAAATATATAAAAAAAGTTTGTTTAATTTTTTTTTTAATTTGGGCTACTTGAACTGAACACTAATAGACTGGTAGTGCAAAGCCTTGTTATGTGAACGCATGCGGTTAAGTGTAGAACTGGCAAATATAAAACAAACTACAAAGTGATTCGGAATTTTACTGCAAATTAAAAAAAAAAATTGTGAAGGGTGGGAGGATGGCATAATGGTTAAGGTGTTTGCCTTACAAACAGAAGATGCAGGGTTTGATTCTCACAAGGGGTAAGTGGCTAAGCTTAAAATGGCCTGCAAAGGCAGTTAGCCTAGTACCAGCCTATGAACCTATGAACCTGATTCAGAACTTTACTGAAAATACTCGCTGAAAAGATAAACAGTGCTGTGAAATGCAGTAGTTACTGAATGTGTATGTGTATTATGTGGTCTTGTGCAATATAAATTCACTACAAAATGCAGCTATATCGATAGATTGTATACAATTGCTTATAAATTAGCAGCTCTTGAGTATATCGACATCTTTAATGATGGTGTGGATCCACGTGGTGGACGGGGACAATGGTTCATCTTGTAGGTAAGTACTACTCCCACAATTGACTCTGCTTTGTTTCATTAACTCTGCTTCTTTGTAGTGACCAACATAATGGTGCACTCTGGGACAGCACAGCACATAGATAGTGGTACAAGCAGTCAACAAAGATACTTCAAAACATAGAATAAATAATGAAGGTACTTTCTAGCACGTATGGAGTATATTCTATCATGGTAAAGTTATCCATCAATATAATTTTGTTTAAAAACAAAACTCCAGTCCAAGGCAGTGTACTAACTGCATTATGCTCACAGATAATGTACAAGTTCTCAACACTAATAATTTCATCCAGGAGAGATGTAGATATCCAATTAATCTAGAGATTGCCCTCTCATTTAAAAACATGCCTTGTCAGCTTTATACACCTACACCAAAATCTTTTACTAATATGTCTTCTGTCAAGGCTGTAAAAATCACTCATAAAACTATTTAGAAATAAAAATAAGTCTCAGCAAAAATAAGGACACTCATCTACCTTATGCATAAGAACTTTGCCTTGAGCAAAAACACTGCAAACCCTCCAACACACTGAATCACAGCAGCAACAGAGATGTTTTAATGATGTGTGACTGTGTTGTCAGGAACACTGACTCATCACTCATAAGGCTGAACAAAGAGAGAGTTACAGCAAGTTGTCTTTCAAATGCCAGATTTCTGATGTTAAAAGGTCCCTAAGGACCCTAACTCCTGACAAATATGACTACTGCATGGTAGTGATACACGTGGGAGTGAATGACTTGAGAAGTAAAAGCCTGAGGGACATGGAGAGAGACTACCTCTAGTGCCTTTTCCCAGGCAGAGTCCTGTTAATAGACATTCCACCATAACTAGCATATCAAACCCTCTATCAGGTCCCATGAAGGTGGATCTCCTCAGTGGCAGAATTTTTAACAATAAATTGCTTGATCTTCAGACAGTCCTGTATTTGGAAATTATACATGTCTTGTTTTTAATGTAAATAGAGTACTTCCTCTGTACTTGGGTTTTGTGTTTTTCAAGTCTTCAGACCTGATGGAAACTGTAGTGTAGCCTCCATATTTATCAAGAAACATATTAATATATGGAAGATCCCTAGTGCCCTACAAACCAAATTCATTGAATTACAGCTCAATCTACAGATTATTATTTATCAACAGTTTTCTATAGAGCACCTTATTTGTCCCCACATAAGATTTTCTGGTGAATTAAATTATTTATCTATTAGAACAAAAGAACTCCTGGGTGACTTGAACTACCTTTCAAGAAACTGGAACATCTACACCTCTAATGTAGGATATGCCCCCAAATTCCTAGATGTAATAAAAAAAACACTTCTGAGAGCAGATGATAAACAAATTTAGTAGAGGACGCATCATTCTTGATGGAGTTCTTACAAGTGCAGCCTCCTCTTGAATTACTGGTGCCTCCTTCTCTAGTGAAATCTGACCACAGATTTGTGAGACTTTCCTTTAAACTCCCAAAGGCTCATACAACAAACTCCACTGAATGTAAAGACTACAAACATGCCAACCTCAGTGTAGTCCATAATGAAATATCAACATCCTGTTATGTTTGCACCACCCATGACCTTCAAAGAGCAGCAAGGTTCACTAAGGAATTCTGCACCAATTTAGAAAAATGCATAGAGATAGCAGCCCCTGCTAAAACCAGGTGTCATGGGAAACTGAAAAATATGTCACCATGGTTGCCCATTACTATAAACTCCATTAATCACATAGCAGATCCAAAACCTCTCTTTTCAAAAATAGTATCAGGTCCACTAAAGATCCTGTGAACTTAGGCTGGCCTCTGATGGTAAGTATAATTATAAATCTGTATTTAGCTTTGTTAGAAAACTAAGCAATAATCCTCTCCATTTCTCTGAACTTATTAAAAATGGCAACTCCTGTTCTGTCCTGCTAGACATTGCCAACAGTCTTTCAAAGAAATTCAGTCAGCTTCACCACTAACACTTCTGTTCTGAGTCCAGGAACACATTAATACCTTACTCCCCCAATTATCTTTAAACTTTATTTACTGAAAGTGGTAGCCAAGACCAAAAATATTTCTCCATGGGACCTGACAGTATATCTGGTTTATCAATTAACAGTGTTAAATCTACCCTTGCAGACCAACTACTTATAATGTTTAACCTGAATTTAGTTACTGGGTTCATCCCTGATGAGCAGTGTACTGTAGTCTTAATGCCCCCTCCATATGGATGGTCTTATAAACAGAGCCATAACTAAGTCTTCTAGCATTCAGTGCAGTTCCATGATGTAGCACCCCTCAACTGTATGTTGAGGAAGAAGAAAAGCTCTTCTGGCTTAAAACTGTAGCACACTGATTGCTACATGAGTAACAACTGGCTTGCTACAGTTACAACACCACCCATAAAGCATTTCAGCCCTGACTGCATACACAGTATAGGCATTCATTTCTTTTTTTCAAAACAGGTTTATTGTTTTAACATATAAGAAAAATATCACAACAATTTTATACAAGTAAGTAAAAATAGGTATTATTATAATATTCAACAAAACAACTAAAGTATTTACAAAGACATCCACTACAATCAGATCAATTAATTAAACTAAAATACCGTGCTATTGAAATTAGAATTTTTTTAACAAATTTTGTAAATTATCCCATACAATATAATATGATGTTTTTCTAGTTGTTCTCATTCTAATTGTGCTTATTTCCATATGGCACATTATATTCATAACATTTTTAAATTCATTGAATGAAGGAGGTGTATCTGAAATCCAATTTCTAGTTATTATTTTCCTGGCCACTGCTAGGATAGACCATAACAAGGGAAGCTTAATCTTTTTAACACATTGAGGTACAGGTGTGTTGAATAATATAAGAGACTTAGAAATAATGAAATTATCTGTAAAAAGAGCCTGCAAAAATTCATTAATTGACTTCCAGTATTCTTTCAACTTCATACAGTCATAAAACATATGAGCCCAGTCAGCATTAATTTCTACATTACATCTCTTACATAGATTATTTATTTTATTCATCATCAAAGGTGTATAAAAAGATCTATGTAAAAATTTCCATGTATAAAGTCTCCAGACAATGGAAGATGTAGTTCTATAAGCAGATTCCAATATATATTATTTATCTTGTTGAGTTGGTGGGTCCCCATTAATAGAGGTGAAATAATTCCAGTATGAATCTACACTGTAAAAAGTTTCTTGTCTGATAATTTTATGTATATATGAAAGTTTACCTTTATCAGAAACTTTATGCTGTAAATTTAATATCAAGTAATCAATCAGTTTTGGAATAGATTCTTTAACTGTTATAGACATTAGATCTATTCTATCAATGAGATGTTGTCTAAAGATCTGAACCTCTAACCAGCAAGTTTCTCTTAGATCAAATTCTTGTTTTAAGAAATCTAGATTTTTAACTTTATTATCAGATATCAGCTGATACCAGTACTTTAGATCATTATCTATAGCTAAATGAGCTCCTTCAGAAGTAGATGACATAAGCATACCCTGAGTATACATTATAGGAATACAATAAAATTCCATTCCCTATACTTAGGGTGCATGAATATAAAGTTACGATAACTAATAATAATATTTAATGGGTAACAAACCATATGTTTAGGTGTAATAGGTGAAGTACAAAATTCCTTTAGCAACCACAACATGGAGTTATTTACAATCATATTTTTATGTGTTAAGGAGATTTTCATGAAGTGCATACTAATTAGCTCCCAATAATCTTTCCATTTTGCGATATATGACTGATCTATTAATAAAGTAATAACTTTTATAATAGAAGAGATAATATATAAATTAAAGTCTGGAAAAGAAATACCCCTTGAGACCAGCTATTAGTATGTTTCTTTAATGCAATCCTAGGTCTATTAGGTGCCCATAAGAAATTTAACATTAGTGTATTCAGTTTCTTGATAATTATTTTTGTAGGGGAAAGTATTATTGATTGTATTAAGTATAAAATCTTGGGGAATATTATCATTTTAATAATTGTAAGTCTCTCCTCCATAGTAAAAACATATTATTCCAGGTATTAAAAAGATTTTGTATATTAAGAAAACAGGTATTATAGTTATTATATATAATAGATTTAATATTTTTAGATAGTATTATACCTAAATAAGTTATCTGACCTGAATTGGGTACATATTTAGTAAAATCACTAATGAGAATATTTTTTCGTGTATATATAGGTTAGGCATTCATTTCTGAATGCCAATACTGCAATATTGTCACATCAACAACTGACAATTGTACTCCATAACACCTTGCAACAAGTCAGTCATCCTTTTCACTCCACCCTAAGCTATGGTTCTGCTTATAACCATCCTGTGTAATTACAGACCTGTCAGCTTACAAGCCTCAGCTGCAAAACCATGTAATGTATTATAAGTGACCTCATGATCCCCAACAGTTTGGCTTTGTAAAAAGAAGATTCAGTCAACTGAAGCTGGTAAATTTCTTTGGAAGGGCTATAGATGGTGTAGGCATTGGCTGTGTGGTACACATAGTGTATCTTCACTTGGCCAAGACCTTCTGCACCATTCCATATGCTAGTATTGTACAGAATCTAAATGGTCCATAAACTGAGCCATACGATGGAAAGTGAAGTGACTGAAATACAGAACCTCTCTTTTTTGGTCTTTACTTTTCAAACTTTCAAACAGAGAGCCTAGACCTTTAATTAACAAGGTTGGCTGATGACTGCAAACTGGAGGTTGTTGTTAAGTTACCATCTGATACCCACAGCCTCCAGAATTAACTTTTCCTAGTAAACTTTTTGTGTGCTAACCATGATATCAAACTAAACACTAAAATGTGTTGTATTTTTACTTTTGGTAGGCAGCCCCATTCCCTTATCATACTGTATAGATAAGGCACCAATAAACAATTAAGATCTAGTTAGGGACCTAAGAAGATGAGTTTTTAAATTCCTTTCTTTTGATCATTGTGTGATAATGGTTGTCAGGAGATCCTTTTATTTAGCACAATTAATTGTCAAAGGAAAAGCTTGAAAGTCTAAAGAGGGAATCACTCTCTTATAATCGGCATTGATCAGACCAGTTATCACCAGTTATAGACCAATTCACTGTAATGTTGTCAAACATACCTTACTGAAAGGACATAAGGCCCAAACAATATGTCCTATATCGACCGACTCAGATTCCTAACACTATAACCAGTATCCTATAGACTGCTAAGAAGTTATCTGTGCCTAGCATACAAGGCATCCTTTGACACTATACAGGTGGATTTACTGCACATCAGCCATTTAATTGGCATCAGAAATGCTCAATCCAAGACTTTATCTGTTGCATGGACCCCCTCAAATTATCCATTGCATGATTTCAAATACAGTTATTGACTATAGGTTGGGTAAGCCAAATCTAACGTCAAATGGGGTAGGTTACTTCAAGTACCAAAAAGAAAATTGGCTAAGCTTAAAATGACTCTAAATGGCAGCTAACCTAGTAATGCCCCCTGTTTCTCAATAAGCATATCAAACAATTAGAAAGATCCCATAGGTTCCTAATCAAAAAGATCACAGACCTAAAGTACGCAAACTCCCAAGAGAGGCAGGAAGCTCTATCTCTTTATTCAGTGTCTTACTGACTTTTGAGGAATGATCACTGTCTCACTGACTATGCTCTTAGAGGCTCAGTTGTCCTGGACCTCCACTATCTCTTCAAGTCCAGTGACTCCACCAGTACTAGAACCATGGACTTAAATATTAACCAGCAAACAAATAAAACAAGATGGAGGGACATGTTTATAAATAAGTGCCATCCTAACCTCTGAAATAAACTTCCTCTGTATTTTAATCAATGCAACTGACTATTTTCCTTTAAACATAACCTATATCACTGGATGGGTATTTACAAATTTATTAAGGACTGAGTGGAAAGGCTCTCCTGGAGAAAGAAGGTGTGGCCTGAAGAAGGCCTTGGAATATCAATAAATCTAATAATCTATGCATCCAAACATTGTGCACATACTCTAAAATTAATATCTAATGGCTAGTGATCCATCTGGGATGTCTCAGTCTGGAAGGTAACGCAGCATAAATAACTGCTTCATTTTATAGGGACAGACCTGAACTGTGGAAGGGTGAGCAACTTGTTATGTTGAATTTATCACCACAGAATCTGTGATAAGTGAAACAAAGAGTGATGGTGGTGTGCATATGCTATTATTGTAAGATCATTAAAAATCATTGGTGATAATGAGCACTAATTCCCATTTTGCTTGAAAATACCAGCAAATACTGTATTTGGATGAATAATTAATAAAACAATGGATTTTCAAGGGCATTCAACACAACCTGGATTCCTTTTCATATTTTCTACCTGTAATACCTTTAGCTTGCATTCTTGTGTGTTTTTTTGCCTAGAATATAGTTTAATTTTGTATCGCTCTCTCTTTTTCTTTTTCTCTCTGTGTGTATATATATATATATCTAGGGTCTATATTAGCAAATCGAAAAACCCTTTACCTATAAAGTGAACTGCAAAAATCCCAAACGCACTAAACAGCGAAAAATAAAATAATGAACTGTCATAGTCGGCCAACCCCACCACCCGCTACATACTACCTACCCAAACAAAATAAATAAACCACATACATACACTAACCAAACCCTATTTCTAACCTAAAGTAAAGCACCAAAACCCTACTTCTAACCCTACACTAAACTCCACAAACAACTAACTATGCACTATCTTTAACCCCTCCCTAACCCTAAGGTCCGTAACTACAGCACAAGTCCCCTACAGATATACACCCAAAAAAATAAATACACATACATATAACAAAATCCAACTTCTAACCCTACACTAAACCCCACAAATACAACTAACTATGCACTATCCTTCACCCCTCCCTAACCCTAAGGTCCATAACTCCCAAAACAAATAAATAATACACATACATACAGCTAAATAAAGCCCTATTTCTAACACTACAGTAAATCTTACATACATTACCTATCTATTAACTTACCTTAACCCACATCCTAGCCCTAAAGTCCTATCTATTGCACACTTACCTTATAGAGCTATACCACAGACGGGCCAACCATTGCACTTCGACATTTCCATTTTCAGTGTTTTGGCCATTCGGTGTTTTCATATTTTGCACAATACGTGTCGCTCTTTCTGTATTCGTGATTACGGTCTTTTGCTCTGCTAATAGGAACCCATATATATATATATATATATCTAGTGTGTGTGTGTGTGTGTGTGTGTATGTGTATGTGTGTGTGTGTGTGTGTGTGTGTGTGTGTGTGTGTGTGTGTGTGTGTGTGTGTGTGTCTGTTGTCTGCATGTGTGTGCATACAGAAGAAAATTATAATGCAATCTTGGTAATGAGTGGAAACTACAGTTAAAAGTTGCAGGTATAGACCCTGTATTTTGTTTCATGAAAACGTAATTTCATTTTTATGAGAACCATAGATTAGTAACCTTGATAAAGGTCTAGGTTACTGTCATGTTTCTTCATTTTCTTGCATATCTGTTTCGGAAGAGGATGCCAAATAGTTTGTGAAATATTTTAAACTTCTCCTGGTTTGAGCCTCAAACTGGTCAAAACTAATCAGCACAACCCCTGCAAACAAATATAAATAAATAAATAGCCATATGCCATTTGTTTTTTTTTAACATTAATACAATTGACAGGCAGTAACATAACACTGCTTCCATAGCTGATGTATGCACACATTGTCTATAGTTGCTAGCTTATATTGCAAGGTCTTAAGGATATTGATTACATTTGCAAAATTTGACAAAAAAAATGAGAATTATAAGATGAAAGTTACACTGATATAAATCTTCAATCGTCCAGTTTTTGAATTTATTGTTTTGAAGTGGATATCACTGTATTTTGTGAATAAATCCTATCAGAAATGTTGAAATACTGCAGAGCAGAAAACATGTGCAGCTCTCAGCCTTCCATCCAATCCATGCCTCTCTATCCTTCAGTTTCTTGGCGGTTGCTGGAACTGGCACTGTCATGTCATCCATTACATTGTACAGAAACAGCCATGCTATGAACTGAATATGTCTGTCTTGAAATCTTTATCAGAGTTTAGATTGTCCAGCTGGTCTGTTTTCAACCTGAATCTTATCAGGATTTTAGGTGAGCAATTTTCAAGTACATAGGTTATATACTTTGCTGTCTGAGATATTATGTAGTGTTGTCTATACCACTTTGCATAGAATATCTAAAATTTCAGCTCCCCACCTTCATCCTCTATAGGATTTTGGTTGAAATATGATGCTGATTGAGGGGGCATGGGAGTAGCTGGAAGATAACTGCTCCATATCCCCTTCTACTCTAAATTCTATTTCCTTGCCTTTAAACCTTAGGGTATAGTCCTTGTTATGGATTATTTTCCATGGTTGTATTTATTTCATCTGCACCACTCTTATTTTGACTCAGTAGCAACATTCCAGAGGTTCTTGCTAACTCTCCCCTAGTCTAATGTTGAGCTGTAATCTCATTTCTTAACAGTTATGTATTATTCCTGTAAAACGTATCTGTGTAACAATCTGTATTACTGTTGTTGTGATTGCTGTTCACATATGGTTCCAAAGAAATGAACTTTCCTTTCCTATTTGTCACAGTTGTGATCAACAAAGGATTTAATGCAGATTTTGATAATCCCCCAGTAATTCTTTTGTGACAGAAGCTTTCTATTATGAATGTTACCCTCACTGAAACTTCACAGAATGAGGTATGCTGCCTTATAGGTATTTTGCAATCCTTTACTAATACATGCTAATGAGGCATTCCAGGGGAGGTTTTATGCTTTTCCACAGAACTGCATGTGGAAAGTTATTTATGCAGCCAGTTCATTGAGAGAATTGCTCAACTGTGTAAATTAGCACAGACCAGTCCTCCTCACTTGTAGTAATGAACACAGCCAACAGGTCATGTTTATCAATCACAGCAGAGGTAAGCACTGGGGACTCGGGAGTTTAGCAGTCAGGTAGTATTGGGAGGGGTTTTAGTATGTGTATATGAAGAGCTGCATGTGGGTGTATATGTGCAAGTGGTCTGTAAAGGAGGTTTCAGTAGAAGGGTGAGTTAGGCAGTGAGTCGTGTGTGTGTGTCTGTGTGTGTGTGTGTGTGTGTGTGTGTGTGTGTGTGTGTGTGTGTGTGTGTGTGTGTGTGAGGGTTGGTTGGGTTGGCTACCATACCTCCACACACTCCTAGACTAACAAGAAAAGCCTACAACATTGGGTCAGTGGAACCACTAGCCACCAGGGATAACTCTTTAGCCACATGCCCTAATGGCTCACAGGGTTGAGCAACACTAGACACCAAAGATTACATTACATAATGCAACTGAAAGGCACCTAAACTCAACATAGGTCAGGGATAACACTAGACATCAGGGGATAACTCTTTGAAATTGTGCCCTGATGGCATTTAAACACAATTTGGGTTGGGGGTTGACCCTAGACACCAGGAAACATCTACTTGTTATCTTCAACTTTAACAGCATTTAAAACATAATGTTGATCAGGGTGGGGAACCATCAGCCACTAGGGATAATTCTAAAGACATAGTTCAAGAGAAACACTAGCCATCAGAGATACCAGGGAGAACTCTAAAGATGTGGGTCAGGGGAAAACTATCCACCAGGAATAACCTTTATACTTGTGCCTTAACAGCATTTACATACAGCATGGAGAACTTTTATATTTTATGCCTTAACAGCAATTAAACATAATGGGATTAGAGGGAACCTCTGGACACCAGGAAGAACTGTAAAGATATAGGTCAGGAGGAATACTAGATACCAAGGATACTTTAGAACAAAACAACATGGTGCAGGAAACCAATACACATCAGGGATACTCCATTAAAGCCACCAAGTTGACATATATGTGCGCGCACGCACACACACACACACACACACACACACACACACACACACACACACACACACACACACACACACACACACACACACACACACACACACACACACACACACACACACACACACACACACACACACACACACACACACACACACACACACACACACACACACACACACACACAAAAATCTAATTTCTAATAGAGGGTAATATACTGGCACCAGTCAGATCAATCTGGCATCTCAAGGACTCAGTTACTGCACAGTCTTAAAAACATCAGCCAGTACTATAATATCTTGCAGTAGCTATAGCCTAGCAATCTCTCTCTTTCTCTTTCCCTCTCCCTGAAATGCGGGTCGTAACAGTGGAAATTCACCACCCTAGTATATTTGCCCTTAAATGCATTAATACATGTCCAGCAACAAGCTTTTGAAATTAAAAATAAAAATCTTTAATTAAGAAAATTATCACTCATATTTGCATATCAAATATACAGATATATCATTGCATAAGGGAATGTAAAATGGAATTTTTGATTGGAAATATGGCATCAGAAAATACCATCAGTTGGTGAGCAGTGGCATGATAAATAGCTAGAGTTAACAGTAATGCATTGAACTCTGAATTTTATGACCATTTAGTAGTAGCAAAATTGTGTATATATATATATATATATATATATATATATATATATATATATAGTCTATAGGCATTATCTTTCTGAGTGTTAATGCTGTCTCTTTCTCTCCTCATCTGCAATACTGGAAACGTTTCATAAAATCTACAAAATACTTGTGGGAGGGTGGCTTAATGGCTAAGGTGTTTACCTTACAAACACAAGGTGCAGGGTTTGAGTCTCACATGAGATAACGGGCTAGGCTTAAAATAGCTCGCAAGGGCAATTAGCTTAGTACTAAAACTATGAACTCTTAGAGAAAATGACAATTTTAATTGAGATCAACAGTTGCATTCAGAACTTAGATGAATTAATTACTTGAAGTAGTTCCAGAAGGGTATTTTGGAATGAATCAGCAGTGAGATACAGAAATTTCTTTATGCATTAGTTAAATGAGACATGACTTCACTTCTTGCTAGATCCAAATTAAAATTCAAGCAGCTAGCCTCAAAGAAAATTTAAGATTAATTCAGGTGGTTGCTAAAGCACTATGTGAGTGTGAACATACGCGCGTGTGTGTGTGTGTGTGTGTGTGTGTGTGTGTGTGTGTGTGTGTGTGTGTGTGTGTGTGTGTGTGTGTGTGTGTGTGTGTGTGTGTGTGTGTGTGTGTGTGTGTGTGTGTGTGTGTGTGAGACTGCAAATGGTTTCACCTTTCAGGCTATGCTTGCTGCATTATTTCTTTACACTCTTTGAACAGTTTTTATATTTCACATTTTTGTTGCATATTAATAGCAAAATAATTACATAATGCATAGTATTTTTTATAGTTTTTACATTTCATAGTCAATGGTAATGGCATGTTTTTGCCCAGAGTTTCTACATACCCTATCTAAATCAAACAAATATTTATGTCACCACAAAGAAAAGAAGTTTGAGCAGAAGGTGAATATCACCATTTACATTAACCAATTCCCTAACTTGACAGATGATCTGCAACTGCATCCCCCTTACCAATACTGCTTTGGATTGTAATGTTGTAATACTGTAACTTCAAGCATCATCTGATTAGCTTGGTTCCTGCAATCCTGACATTACAGATGGTGGCATCCTATCATCTGGAGGTCACAGTGGTGGAAGTAGTATCATCAAGTCCATAAAATGGATGACATTTGCACAATCCCCATGTGTGTATGTGTGCATGTGTGTGCATGTGTAAGTGTACACATATTTGTATTTGCAGTGGCACAGTGTGTGAGTAGTGTGACTGCATTTGCTTGAGTACTTACTGTGACAGTATGTAGACATGCATCTGTGTGTCCTTCATACCCCTTGCTGGATGTGATCTACGCCTAGTATGAATAAGAAAAATTTGGATGCAGAGTTTACTGGTAGAAGAGATGTTTGTGTATGTGTGGGTATGTGCATGTATGTCTGAGTGCCTGTGCAAGTCTGTGTATGTATGCTCCTCTCTGTGGTTATCTGGGGATGGAAATATGCCTCTGGCAATGAAACCAAACCCAGCACATACATAAACGCACTCATTCACTGCTGGTCAGTAGTGAGAGAAAGTGAACAGAACTGGTTTCCTCTGGGCAGGGCATTCCTGCAACTGTTTTGTCTGGATAATAGGTCTGTTTTCTGCTTCTGTGCCTTAAATCAGATATACCTGTTACTCAAGCTGTTGCCAAGAGACTGACTGCCTGCTGTGATATTTAGAAAAGATACGAGTTTATTCTCATTTTTTGTCTGCACTTTTGATTTTATATCTCTGTAATCTGTACAACAGTTTTTCCAACCCACCCACCTTGTTCCTGTGGTGGTCTTATGTCTTGGTGGCTTTGAGCTGTCCACCTCTGGTATAAAGTTGATACTGGACACTCCACCCCAGTCACATTACATCAGCTCATTCTACTGTTAATAGTGAGAACCTATCAAAGGCCCACCCCTTTAGCTTCTGCATATTTAATTATCTCATTATCTTCTGTCTCTTTATGTTCTACTAAAATAAAAAAAATTTAAAAAAAAGTTCCTGGAACTAGTGTAGCCCTGATACAGATTTGCTGTATCCAGGATTTTTTGTAAGCCGTGCTCTTCAATTTTTTCCTTTAGATCCAGAAGTCTAAACCTCAAAATGCACTCTCTCAAGGCACTCCTAAAAATGGAGAACATCGATATCTGTGCAGTAACTGAGACCTGGTTCAAGGCTCCAGAGAGCACCCCTGCAATACCAGGCTACAACTCTTACCTCACTTTTTGGCCACCAAACCAGGACCAAAGCACTAAAGGTGGAGAAGTGTCCATATTCATCAAGGATATTCACACCTCCAGGCTAGTTGTCCAACACAATGCATCTGAAATTCTTTTGGTGCAACTAACACTAGGTAAGACTGCAATCCAAATTGTAGCTTGCTACAGATCCCCCACCATGCCCCAAGATTCTCACTACACCTTTCTAAACATACTAGAAAATATTAAGATACAGCCAAACACTCTAATACTGGGTGATTTCAACGACCCTGCCATTAATTGGGAAAACTACTCATGCACTAACACCTTTGCCCAATGGTTCTTGGAATTCATAAATTCCAGCACACTGGACCAACTAATCCATAGTCCCACCAGGGGCTCAAATATCCCAGACCTGGTCATTACCAACATGGGAGATTGATGCTCCACACCAGTGGTCACCCCCCTCATTGGTCAGGTCTGACCATAAGCTAATCACCCTTGATGTCCTCATCCCACCCCAACCCCCGAGTAGGGAAACCTCCTTAAAAAAACTTCTCCAAAGCCAACTTCGTGCTACTCAAGTCAGAAGTGACAAACTTCATAACACCCATGCAGACGGGAACTGAAAGTTCGACTGCTGAATCCTACACTAAGGCACTGTATGAGCACATCCACTCATGAATGAATCATGCCATTCCAAACAGAACCAAGACGGTCTCCTCCCAAAAAAGGAACCCAATCTGGTGGTCCCCTGCCATAAGCAAACTATACAACATAAGGAAGAAACTGTTGCAGAAAAGAGGAAAATCCCAGGATGCAAAAACTCTCTTAGCAGCCTCTGTAAGAAGTTGAGATTCCTCATAAAATCCTCCAAAGCTAGTTATGAAAATAAAATTGCCAAAGATTCTAAGGACAGCCACAAGGCATTCTATAGTTATGTCAAGAATCTAAATGGCAAAGCTCAGATCTGCTCTGAGCTATAACAGAATGGCATTAAATATCCTGATCCCAAGGATATTGCCAATATCCTGGCAAATCGATTCAGTGCCAACTTGACCTCCCTCTCACCCTTCAAACGGCCCATATCAGTACCAAAAGATTGCCAAATTCCAGTAATCACGGCCAAACAGGTAAAAAATGCACTCTCCAAAGCTAAGAATACAGCATCCATGGGACCAGAAAACATCCCGGGCTGTGTACTACATGAACTACAAAATGAACTGGCACCTCACCTAAGTGTCATGTTTAATCATAGCCTCACCTCAGGCTTCATGCCCAGTGAGTGGCGCACAACTACAGTTATCCCACTCCACAAGGGGGGCTCCACCTTGGATCCCAGGAACTATCATCCCATCAGTCTGTTGAGCCTGATCTGCAAAGCCATGGAAGGCATTATCATGGAACATATAAACAAAGACATTGGCAACGTTCAAACACTGGACCCCACCCAGTTTGGTTTTGGAAAGGGCCAATCTTGTCTCCTCAACCTGATTGACTTCTTTGAATCAGTCTCCAGAGCCATGGACGAGGGTAAGACAGTCCACACAGCCTATCTGGACCTTGCCAAGGCCTTTGACACCATCCCCCACTCTGGAATCATAAATAAACTTACTAAGCTGGGCATTAATCCCTATGTCAGTTGATGGGTTGCCAACTGGCTTACTGACAGAACCCACATTGTAAAAGTCGCTGACTCAAAATCCAGCTCCAGACAAGTGACAAGCAGAGTACCTCAAGGTTTCATCCTGGGACCGCTCTTGTTTGGCATCTACTTCTGTGAAGTACAGGCCAGGACTAAGGGAATCTGGCTAACAAAGTTCGCATATAACTGCAAACTGGGAGCCATTATTGAATCCCCAATGATGCGGATATTCTACAAAAGGACCTTACAGAAACAGATGCTTGGTGCCAGAGCCATGAGCTCAAACTCAATGCCAAGAAATGTATTGTTATCCCCTTTGGGAAAAAACATGTACCCATGAATTACCACATAGGTGGTAGTACACTAAACACTGAAAGTGTAATAAGGGACTTAGGGACAGAGGTAGACAGTGGTCTCACCTTCGATAACCACATAGCCACAACAGTCAGGAAATCCTTCTATGTGGCACACCTCATCACTAAGGGCTTTTCATCCAGAAAAAAGGAAGTTATTGTCCCACTGTACTCATCCCTCATTAGACCCATTATAGAGTACAGTGCCCCATTTGGTATGTACCTCACAAGACATCTGCAACAACTGGAAAGACCACAGAAATACCTCACTAAAAGAATCACAGGCCTAAAGCAGATGCCCTATGCTGACCATCTAAAAAAACTCCAGCTATACTCTGTCACATATCACCTACTCAGAGGTGATCTCTGCTTAACATACAAGGCCATGTCAAACCCAGTGCTGTTAGACATGCTACACTTAAAAAAATCCCAATTCCTCAGAGCTACATGCTCCAGGGATTTAAACCTGGTCATCGCAATGAGCAAAAATGCTGGAGGGGATAGGTTCCTGACCCAGAGACTCCCCATACTCTGGAATAGACTGCCCATACATGTCAAGGTGAGCGCCTCTTTGGTCCTCATCAAAAGAAACCTTGACAACTGGATGGGAGATAGGAAATTCACTTTGTGGATCACATCAATCACCCTGCTAGACAGGGGACCAGGGAAGTAAATATTCTGGGAAGAAATAGCTAGGGAATTGTTATGGCTAGGCTTGTATAGGCCCTAGGGCCGATAGCCTAGTACCAACCTATGAACCTTTCAACATGTACACCTATGGAATGGAAATTTGGAGGCTCACCAAGTCACTATGGGTTGTTTTTAGGATGTGGAGGACCCAATAAATACCCACATGGACAAAGAAAGGATGTAGAACCTCCAGCTTACAATCTAACTGGAGGGCAAAGTACTGTGGGAGAATAGTTCTGTCCACATTGTCGAATTTTGTACTCCACTCATTTCAGCTTATTCTACAGCTTTTTTTTATAAGATACTTTGTAATATTAGCTACAACTCAGGTACATTAGATAAAACTAAGACAAGTTTAAACAGTTTGCGTCCACTCTCTGTTTTATTTAACATTTTGTTTAGATTGACTCATTTTTGCCCTTCTATAGTTCTCTGTAAATAACTTTTCTCTATGAATCTACTACCCCTTAAATATGCAAGATTGTTTTCATTGTCTTATGGAAAAAGTAGCAGTAGCAGTACCTGTATATTAAAGCTGGATAAAACTGACAAGAGATAACAGTACTGCTTTTTTTATCAACTTCCTGATACATTTTGGCTGTGGACAATGTAATCTCTAACAGACACGTATACTTTGATGTTCAAAACTATTGATCAGTGTCAGAAATAACACTTTTTTATTTGCTTTTAGGAAAAGTCAAGTCTTGCAACAGCTGTGAACTGCTCAGGAAGTGCTGCGTTCCATATGATAACCTGTATTGTTCCATTGCTGCTTCTACGACTATTCTAATTCAAAAATCATGAAACAGCAGTTTTACCTTCTGAAAGTTATGGGTGACTACTGCCCATCATATTATGCAACGTTAACATTTCTGCAGCTTGAAGAAATAAAGGCAGCAAATATCTGTTCTAGTGCTTCAGCTAAAAGTCCCCTCCTTAACCTGTCTAGATAAGAAGAGACCCGACAGCATCCATACAAACAGAATCCCACAAAGTGTTGTCATTTATTTGTGTTTTGTCATGATATTGCCCATGTCACTGATGACTTTTGACTTAAAAGTAAAATTGTCTTATGATAACCGTTCATTTTAAATTCTGTTAAACTAAAAGCATATCTTGTGAGAAATAAAATGAAATCATATATACCTGCCTATGTGTACCTGTAGTATTTCTTTTTTTCACAATGTATTTATATCTACATTTTGTTTATCTAACTGACTATCTGGAAGATGGGCAAGACCAATTTTTATTGGTCACCTAGAAACATAAAGGTAAATTAATAATGTCAAAAAATGTAACAGAAACGATCCAAGCAGAAGCCAGATGATGCACGGACTGTTTATTCAATGTAAGCGCTTTCGGTCGAGGTAATACCCCAACCTTCTTCAGACATACACAATTTGAACAACCCTCCTGCCTTCTTTAAATATATCTCTTAATTGGATGATATCACCCAATTAAACAATAATTAAATCATTAATTGTATTTGCAAGAAAGCAGCAATTTCCCCCCACATAAACTGACAATACAAATAATACCAATATTTATATATATAAATATCTGTATATTGATTAATTATATATTACAACTATGTACTTTCCACATAAAAAATGTATACAATACACTGATATTATGCACCCACATTTAAAACCATATATAAAACATTATGTAAAACATTATGTAAAAAATTGTTAATATTTATTTCCCACTAACTTATATAATGAAATGTTCTACCTGCATACTAGTGCTAAATACTTATCATGGCCTAGCAAAATAACCCCGGGCAAAACAAAACAAAAACTGACACAAAAGTTAACCAATGCACAAGTTTTTTTGAAATTACTTCAAATGAAACTATTTCACATGAACCATTTTTTAAAAACAAAATGTTAAAACATCACTTGACATTTGTATATGTCAAGTGTCTATAGAATATTAATTTATTTATTTACAAATAAACTATGTATAGTCAGCCCAAATATAACTATTATCATCTATTTAATGCTTTAATTTTCAGTATGCTTTTTAGTGATGCATACTCATTCAATCCTGGAGGAATGTGAGCCGACGTTCTAATTTGCCATAATAACTCTTGCTCCTCCAACCAAAGTTGCCATGGACCCCCTCTGGTACTTATATTAATTTGTTGAATGACAGAAAATAGAAAGAAATGGTCGGGTTCATCACGTAAATGCCTGGCAAGAGCATTAGTTAAATCATTTCTGCCAATGGCATAACAATGCTCGTATACCCTTTTCTTCAATGACCTTTCTGTCTTGCCTATGTAGAATGCGCAACATATCACACACTGTGCTACATAAATTACTCTCTTGCTGTCACAATTGTATTTGCCATTAATACTATAGGTTTTCCCCTTTATACATACTTTATTACCTGGCATAATGTGCATACATTGAGAGCACATTCCACATTTAGACATGCCGAAATTTGCTATAGTTGGTTTGGCACCAGACTTATCTACCAAACTCTTTAAATTCACTCCTCTCCTATAAACAAATTTAGGTTCAATACCTATTGCTTTCACTAACTCTGTATCTTCCAGAATGATGTTCCAATTTTTGTTTATGATTCCTCTAATGTATTTAAAATCAATACAATAAGTAAAGATGAAATTGATGTTAAAATCAGAAGTTTGCCTAGATAGTGACCCTGTTTCTTTTAACATTGTCCCCCCTCCTAAAAGTGGTCGAAAGTGACCAGCGTCTCTTTTTATGACCACCTCCTCTCTGATTTCATCAATTAAGGAGTTTGGGTAACCTCTCATGGAGAACTTAGTGCTTAAATTGTCACATTCAACAACAAAATCTTGTTTATCTGATACCATCCTTGCGGCCCTCACAAATTGTCCCTTTACTACACTTTTCTTTTGGTGAAAAGGATGGCAACTTGAAAAGTGTAGAAAGGAGTTAGAATGTGTGGGCTTCCTGTATATTTCAGATTTGTACTTGTTATTGACAATGTCCTTACTCAATTTGACATCCAAAAAGCACATATCATTCTCTCCAACTAAGTAAGTGAATTGTAAAAAGCTTGTCATGTTTGAAAGGCTTTCAATAAATTGAGGAATTAAGTCAACTGGCCCTTTCCAAAAGAAGCACATGTCATCCTGGTACCTATTGTACCAAGTGACATTTTGTTGGTAATATCTATTTTGAAACAAGTATTGGTGTTCCCAATGTGCTAAGACAGAGTTTGCAAAACTGCAACCACAAGGGGACCCCATTGCAATACCAGTCTTTTAAAGGTAGAATTGCCCTTTGAAAGTCAAAAAATTATTAAACAGAACCAATTCCAATAGAGCTTCTACAAGGTTCATCTCATCATTAGAGGCATTTTTCCTTAACATAAATTCCCTTGTCCACTCAATGCCTAAGTTTTGAGGTATTACTGTATACAAATCTTTGATATCAACCACTAAAAATATACAGTCTCGATCAAAAAACATTTTGTCAATGCCTTGTAAGAAGCTCCAGGAATCTTTGCAAATTTGTGGTTCTGTTTTTAACAAGGGTTTAAGAATCCCATCCACTAGTTTGGCACACGAATATGTAATCGACCCCCGTCCATCTACAATTGGTCTAAAAGGGGGATTCTTTAAATCCTTGTGGATTTTTGGTGTGCTAAACAAAGTGGGAATTTTTGGTGACGGCATGTTTAGATAGTGTAACGTATCACTATCAACAGTCCCTTCAATAAAAAGGTCATCCAAAATGCCCTTGATTTTCTTATAAGCCATATGTATTTCATTTAGGCTAGATTGTACATAAGTATTAGAGTCCAAATGTTCAAGCATTTTTCTATCATACAGATATTCATCCATAAATACTAAACCCCCTCCTTTGTCTGGAGACATTACCCTTATGTTACATTCATTGAGCAGAGAAATAAAAGCCAATTCATCTCGAGAGATGTTAGTTCTCATGTTGTGAGAATTGGCTCTTTGTTCTGCCATTGACCTTAAGTCATTCTCACATATTTTCTCAAATATGTTCAGGGAAGAATGTAATGGGGGGTTAAAAACACTTGAGACTCTATAAGTATTCAGAAGGGACGGTGTGTTGCCTAATCTAAATGCCAAATTTAATTTACGAACATATAATTTCAGATGTACAATGGTACTAACTAAATTACATTTACTATCAGGAACAAAAGTAAGTCCTCTGGAGAAAAAGTCAATAAGCTTCTGTTCAACTGTTAGTACAGTATAATTGTAGATCTTGAAATCTCCTTGCTGACTATTTAAAACAACAGGGCCACTATCTTCTATATTGATTATCTCCTCCGTTGGTTCCTCTTCGGTCTCCTCTGCGATCTCCCTCTCCGGTTGGATGTAGAATTGTTGTTGTTCCTGCTCGTGCCTGGGTTTGGGGCTTCCCCTGGCATGGAAAACCCTGATTGTTTCCATTTCCATTACGGGCATATTCACCTTGATTGTGATTTCCCCCATTCACATTAGCATTATTAGCATGATGACTTTGATTCCTGATGCACTCGCTCCTTCTGATTTGTGGCATATCGGAATTGTCATCCACATCTTGTGAATTCGCCTGAGAAGTAGAATCAACCCCTTGATTCTCATTTAAATTAGACACATGTGCTTGACCCAAAGGGGGAGGGGGGTAAGCCCTATTGTTACTGTACTCTTTAATGTCTCTATCAATTTTTCTTTTCTAATTGGCAACTAATTTATTAATGGTTGCGTCAATACTAGACAGGATTCTTGCATAGTCATATTTGTATCTTAAAAACTCAGAGTGCCCATGTAAAAACACTTCCAATTGTGTTAGCTCATCTTGCAGTATATTTAATTCCACATTATAAAAATTAATAAGAGAGTTCAGGAATTCAGCACCTTGTTTGTCAAATAAACCCAATAATTCTTGGTGGAATACTGAATTATTAATTAGACCTGCAGGGTAACGCCACTGGCGTAACCCTTTTGGAATTATTTTTAATTTAATGCATTCCTGGAGATACGAGACTTCTAATTGAAGTTTTTTACAACTAAATAGTTTGTTATCAAACATGTTAAGTTTGTCAATAAAAGTAGACGAACTCACCATGATATTGTCCATGTTTTCATCACCATTAGTGTTTGCGTTATCTAGAGATGAAAAGAAATCCTTCTTGGCTAAAAAGTTAGCCATCGACGGTATTGATGAAGTTTCATTTACCCCCTAAGGTCTCGGGTTTGTAATAATCCCAGTGCTACTGTTTGGTATGAGATTAGCTCCATTTGAGTTCACTTCTATTGGATTTACTGTTTCTTGTGCCCTGTTTGGCATGTTCCAGCCTGACATCCGCTGGCCAGGCTGAATAGATCCTGTTGACGAGAAGGTCGATGTAACCACACTGTTGTTCCCACCAGGAACTGTCTGCTGACTACGACTGTTCCTGGCCACACATTCTTGCACTTGTTGGGTTAAATTATCCACTTTAGTTAAGAGTATGTTTACTAAAGTAGTAAGATTCATTGGTGAGTCGCTGATCATGTTAACACCATCTTCGTCGTTCCGTATATCAGTTCCGTTTTGTCGTGCACTGGCAGCAGGTTCTTCATCTTGGGAAAATAAAGGTTGTGACCCAGTCCTATGATGCACACTGTTCTGCTCCCCGGTAACGTTTCCGCTCGACATGACAAACTAGTAAAACGCTAAACAAACCAAAACTAAACTCAAAAAATGTAACAGAAACGATCCAAGCAGAAGCCAGATGATGCGCGGACTGTTTATTCAACGTAAGCGCTTTCGGTCGAGGTAATACCCCAACCTTCTTCAGACATACACAATTTGAACAACCCTCCTGCCTTCTTTAAATATATCTCTTAATTGGATGATATCACCCAATTAAACAATAATTAAATCATTAATTGTATTTGCAAGAAAGCAGCAATTTTCCCCCATATAAACTGACAATACAAATAATACCAATATTTATATATATAAATATCTGTATATTGAGTAATTATATATTACAACTATGTACTTTCCACATAAAAAATGTATACAATACACTGATATTATGCACCCACATTTAAAACCATACATAAAACATTATGTAAAACATTATGTAAAAAATTGTTAATATTTATTTCCCACTAACTTATATAATGAAATGTTCTACCTGCATACTAGTGCTAAATACTTATCATGGCCTAGCAAAATAACCCCGGGCAAAACAAAACAAAAACTGACTCAAAAGTTAACCAATGCACAAGTTTTTTTGAAATATTAACAATTTTTTACATAATGTTTTACATAATGTTTTATATATGGTTTTAAATGTGGGTGCATAATATCAGTGTATTGTATACATTTTTTATGTGGAAAGTACATAGTTGTAACATATAATTAATCAATATACAGATATTTATATATATATAAATATTGGTATTATTTGTATTGTCAGTTTATGTGGGGGAAAATTGCTGCTTTCTTGCAAATACAATTAATGATTTAATTATTGTTTAATTGGGTGATATCATCCAATTAAGAGATATATTTAAAGAAGGCAGGAGGGTTGTTCAAATTGTGTATGTCTGAAGAAGGTTGGGGTATTACCGAAAGCGCTTACGTTGAATAAACAGTTCGTGCATCATCTGGCTTCTGCTTGGATCGTTTCTGTTACATTTTTTGAGTTTAGTTTTGGTTTGTTTAGCGTTTTACTAAATTAATAATGTAATGAGCAACAGAGATGCTTTAATTCATTGATGTACACAAATTATTCTTTAGTATTAAAAAACAGTGCATAATGAAGTACCAAGTAGAACAAACAGTACACTTAGCAGCAATTGACAAGAAACAGCATTCTGTATACACATCTGCACACTACATACAAGTAATGTAGAATATAAGATGCTCCGAGTACATTTATCTAACTGAGCGATTAATGAAAATGATACTTTGTGAGTTATTGACGTAGAATATAATATGATGAGCAGTACACGACCACTATATATAGTCGAAATAAGTTACAGCAGAGCATTGCTTAATGTTATACCTAAGAGTGTGCATACATTGCTTATAACATATAATTACTGAACTGTAAACAGTACAAAAATGTATATAATCCTTTGTACAAGGGTCTTACAATACATGCCCTAGCATTTTTATTTATTTTTATTAATTTATACTTTGTTGACTAGGTTATTGACCTCTTTCTAGTGGAGACCCAAGGTTTCATTCTATAATTTCCATGCCAAGAAGATATTGCTACAATATGATATTAAGATATTGCCATATGTGCATACAATATATTAATTCAGGTTTATCAGGCAATATGAGAGCATATGAGTGAATATAATTACATAATATCTAGAAGATGTACTGTAACTATTGTAACCTGCAAGAAACCTAATAAGTGAAAAGAAACTAAAGCTTGAGTAAAAATATATTAGTGGAGTCCCCCTCTGAGTGTATTTTATTAAAATTAATAGGCATTTTGCTGCTAATGAATAGAGCTTGTTTAAGCATTGTCTTAGTTATCCAGTAGCCAGAGATCACTTTTCTTAGAAGTGTATATGGAGGTGCTTTTTGAATTTAGTGGATGATATCCCTCCTCAATTTCATTACAGGAAATAGATTCTAGATCTGTGAGAAAGAATGGCCAAATATAGCCTCTCCAGTCATATTTTCATATTTAAGAACCTTAAGTAGAAATGCAGTTGAAGACCTTAAGTCCCTTCTAGGGGTAAATGAGTACTGACAAATACTGCCAATAGGTAGGCAAAGGAACTTGAATCAATTTCTATGCATTAGTACTAGGTCTGCAACTTTGATTCTGCTGGACTGTCGAAATGCTAGACAGCCTGACTTCAAATTTATAAGATTGATGTGTCTCCTGGTCATTCTGCTTGCACCATATCTTATAATGCAGTGAGCTGGATATTAGATTTTGTTAGGTGAGAGGTAAGTTAATTCAAATACCCTGGAATAGTTGGTTTGCACCCCCACAAGGGGCTCAAATGTCCTACACCTAGTGCTCACCAACTTTGGGGGTCACTGCACTACTCCCTGTATGTTGCCTTCTCTGGTGAGCTCAGACCATAAATCAGTCTCATTTGAAGTAAAGATCAGACCTGACACTGCCACAGGAGCAAAAAAAAAAAAAAAATAGAAAATTTCTCCTAAGCAAACTATAGCCTACTTTACGATGGTATAAAAAGTTTCAAAGCCCCTACTAGCACAGACAGCAATGACTCCTATACAGAAGAGTACACAAAAACTCTATATAGCCACTTATACATTAAAAAAAAACACCTTGGTGGACTGCAAGTATAAATAAGTTATATAACAAAAAAAAGAAACTGATATCTAAGAACAAGAGGAAACTTATTCAACAGAGGAAGAATAGTCTCCCCAGCCTGAACAAGCAAATCAGATATCTTGTAAAGGCCCCTAAGTCTAGCTATGAGTCTAAATTAACATCTCTAACTAATGAGAACCATAAGGCATTATTTTGCTAAATCTAAAACCTAAAAAGGAATGCCCAGCTGTGTGCTGAACTTATAGTGGATGGTACCACTCACACTGAACCTGAGAAAATTGCCAACCTACTAGCTGACAGATTTGGCAATAACTTCACCCCCCCCATCCCCACCAGCCATACACCAAAGCATTCCTCACACCAGTCCATTCTACCGAGTATTTCCAAAGAGCAGGTCATACAAGCCGTCTCCAGGGTGAAACATACAGCCTCTATGGGATCTAGGTTGCTTACAAAACAATCTAAAACAAGACCTAGTGGAACCACTTGGTACTCTCTTTAATCATAACCTGAGTACTGGATTTGCTCTAGCAGAGTGGAGAACAGCAACAGGAATCCCTTGCACAAAGGAGGTTAATCAACTGACACAGGAAACTATTGACCCATAAGCTAACCAGTCCTATCTGCAAGACTATGGAAATAATTATCATGGACCTTATTAACAGGGAGACAGGTGACCTTCAAACTCTTGACCCAACCCAGTCTGATTTCTTCAAGGGTAAATCTTGCTTATTAAACCTGGTGGACTCATACCTCACAACCTCTTAGGGCATGAAATCTGGACAAAGCCTAAAATAATGTGGGAATAAAGACCCAAAAATAGGGACAGGTTGTAAACATTTATCTTAAAAACTTAGAAATAGGCTGGAATAACAGGATTTGTGATAACATGCAATTTATGAAGGCTATGAAGTCTGAAACTCAAATATATGTCATTATTTAGTGACTTCAGTCCTCTATGATTCATCAGAAAAACAGAAATTTTATGAGGAACAGTCTAAACACATGAGGCAATAATCTGGATATTCTGCAAAAATCGGGACAGTTGAGAGGTATTGGTGGACTCTTTTGAGAATGCCAGAAAGTCCTGGATGAGGGCAAAGCAGTACATACCTCCTATCTTGATTTAGCCTAGGCTTTTTTGACACAATCCTCCACTCAGGGTTTATTGGGAAACTCTCCCAACTGGGGTTTAACCCATTCATCACTAGATGGACAGCCAACTGGCTCACTGACAGAATGCACATTGTCAAAGTTCGGAAGTCCATCTCCACCAATTGAACCAGTGGGGTACCACAAGGATCTGTGTTGGTCCCTCAACTGTTTGGAATCTATTTCCCTGAGGAACAGGTGACAGTAGATGGCCTGTGGCGTATCAAGTTTGCAGATGACTGCAAACTGGGTGCAATCATTGAGTTCCCCAATGATGTAAACATATTACAGAAGGAGCTGACACAGACAAATGACTGATGTCAATGTCACAGAATTGAACTAAACACACCAAAAATGCCTCATTATCCTCTTTGGCACTTGCTAATTATGATATAGATTACACCCCTCTAAGCTCAAATCCAGTGGTGTGAGACTTGGGAACAGACGTTGAAAGCAATCTAAACTTCGATCACCATGTGTCTATAGTGGTAAAGAAAGCCTTCTACATTGTGTAGCTCATAAAAAAGGGCATTGCATCCAAGACTAAAGAGGTTATAAATCCGCTGTACTCGACCCTTATCAGACCATTAATTCAGTACAATGTTCCCTTCTTATGTACCTCACCAGAGACCTGCAGCAACTGGAGAGACCACAGAGGTTTCTAACCAAGAGAATCCAGGGCCTCCAAAATGTAACTTACATGAGAAGACTGAAAGACCTGTCACTGTACTCTATATCATACAGGCTGCTGAAAGGCGACCTGTGCCCGGCCTGCAGAGCAGTCTGTGACTCTGCCCTAATGGAGGTGCTGCACATCTACAAATCAAATGGGACAAGAGTCACTCACTCCAGTGATCTCAACCTAACATGTGATATTAAGAAAACATGTTGGAGAGACAGCTCTATCTCCCAGAGATTGCCATTCCTCTGGAATAAGCACCAACTTCATGTGAAGCAGAGCTCCTCAATGACCCTATTTAAGCTTAACCTTGTCAGTTGGATGGGTGACTGTAAATTCATCCTGGGGGTGGCACCTATATCCCTCATGGACAGGGGTAGTCAGTGCCAATCAGCTAACTGTGGTCAATTAGGGTACATGGGTTTTTTACATGGCTAGGCTTGTAAAGGCCTTAGGGCTATTAGCCTAGTAACTTCCTATGAACCTATTTACCTAGGAAGGTTAGTGAGCAGTATAATATCATAAATAATGCTGGATGTACAACAACATGAGCTACCTTATTGCTTTTTGGCCATGTACAGTATCACCAGGTGCTGGTGTTGACATTTCTTCATTGCAGAAATTTTAACTCATGATCTATAATAAATGTGTGGTACTGATGCCATTGCGTACTTCCAGGGCAAAAACATCCATGGCCTGAATTATACCTTACTGTACTTGTCCAGTACAATTCTGGATATAAAAAATAAATGTTTCACACTACTGATGCTATGATATAGCCTAATGAAGCTATCCTGTAGTGCAGGTTGCTAAAACTTCTTAGAAGTGACAGACATATAATTTTAAATTATCTAATATATGCTTTTAGATACAGACAATAAAGATTACACCTTATTAATAGCAGCATGAAGGCCAAATAGATCTATTCTCTGATTTATGTTGCTAAACTTCTTTGAAGTGATGTATGAACAAATTGAAAGCATTCAATAAGCTTTTGGATAAAGAAAATAAATATTTCACTTTCAACGAAAACTGAAGAAAAGAAACACTCAAACAGCAACCCAGTGTTGTAAACCAAGTATAAACTCCAATAACATCCACCACCACTGTGTTGAGGAAACTGACAACTTTTATTTAAAAAATAATAAACAATAAAATGGTAAGCACTTTCACAACGTACTGTTGCTTCTTCAGACCATTCACCAAATGCATCAATATCTTTCTTAAATACTTAAAAACAATTTAAACCATCCAATCATCTCAACAAATCAATTAGAAATTAACTGTAAATATTTAATGTTGTCTACTGATCATCAAACCAACCAGAGATGAACCCAGTAATAACATCCTATCATAAACTCACAAAGTAATATATGCCCTATCATTGTTCAGGAAAGTCTATATTGTTATTGGACACAGCAATACAAACTCATAAATTCATTGGCTAGAATCCAACCAATTAATACAACTCATAAGCCCACAACGGCAATCAAAATAAAACATATTCTGTAGTTTATATCATAACCGAATCCATGACTCCATTCTGTAGGAAATTAAAAAATGCTTAAAACAGTAATATTCGGCTTGTTTTGAGAACCACAATAACATCAATAAATGCTAATACACACTTATTGGCTGCTTGCATTCATATTCCATATAATAAATTATACGGTACATGTATTATAATTGTTTTTTGGAAGCATTGCCATCATCAGTATATGGGTGGCCATATCATAAAAGCCTGGTAAAACACTGTCACTGCATTTTCTTCTTTAAGCACCTTCCATGTATATTCTGTAAAAGCTAACAAGTCTGTTTTAAACCTATAAGCTTCCTAAACCTATGCTGAGAATTGTTCATTTTAAATTTGAATTTGAAATTCAAGAGTCCCAGCTCTGCTACTATTTCCTTTCTACATTGAACAGAGGATTGTGTTGGTATTTAATGATCTCATTATGCAGACCCCTTTTATAAATTGGAGTTATGACATGTGGCTATGATATATTAACTGATTAAAAGAAGCCACTGAGCTTTCCAGGGTTTCTGTATCTAGTGGTAAGAATTTAGTAACAGTTCCAAGGAAGAAAAGTATTCATTTTTCATGTTTTAAGCTATACTTTTTTAGTTATAACAGAGACAAGATGTTGTAATTTGTTAAGTGAGCTCATGGAAAACATAGTACCGGCACATTTTGTAAATGAAAATGTTTGTGTTGTAAGAAAAGCAACAGAAATAGATACAAGGTAAAGTTGTTAAATCTTTGTTACATGTTATAAAATGTGTTAAGATGTAGCTGTGTTTGCTGACTATCTTAACTTTATGGATGAATGGACTGAAAGGACTGGATGAAGGATTACAATGTCATCTCCTCCTGGCAGAATGATTGGGTAGCCAATGTAGGAATAGTTAATATTCTATACAGATTCAGCTGGTGCCATACTGATGTGGAGTGCTCCTTAGAGGAAAAATAACCTGCATATCACTGCCAAAAGGAAGGGATACAGTTGGGCATTCTAAAAGATATTAGTTTATTTTTATAGGTTCATAGGAGGTAACTAAGCTAGCAGCCCTAGAGCCCTTACAATCCTAGCCATGTTAATCCTGAGTTGCCTCAATTATTTTTGGTTAGATGTATGTAATTCACACTATGATAAACACCGACTACCCGTGTCCATGAGGGACATGGGTGCCACCCCCCCCCACTGGGGTGAATTTGCTGTCTCCCATCCATTTATCCAAGTTGCACTTGAATAGGGTCAGTGAGTAGCTCTGGTTCAATGAATTAGAAGTTTATTCCAGAGTCAAGGCAATCTCTCGGAGATATATCTGTCTCTCCAGCATGTTCTGTTAATGGCACAGGCTAGGTTAAGATCCCTAGATTGAATGACTGTTGTACCATTTGACTTATGGATGAACAGCATATCCATGAGGGCAGGGTCAAGCTAGGCACAAGTCACCTGTCAGCAGCCTATATGATAGAGAGTACAGTGACAGGGTATTCAGTCTATCCACATAAGTCATGGTTTGCAGGCCCTGTATTTTCTTGGTGAGAAACCTCTCTGGTCTCTCCATCTCCTGCAGGTGTCAGGTGAGGTACATGCAGAAGGGAGCATTGTACTCTATTAATGGTCTGATGAGGGTTGAGTACAATGGAGTTATAACATCCTTAGACCTGGATGTGATACCCAACTTAAGTTGTCCAGATACTCATTAGCATACCCTCTATTTACAAATAAATTAGTTATTAAATCAAATTCCCTTCTAAACAAATCCTTATTGGTGGTCATTCGGCTTGCTAGTATATATTGTCCCTTGGCTATGTTTTTCTTGACATGTAAAGGATGGTTGCTTTTGTAATGTAAGTATCCATTTGTAAAAGTCTCTTTTCTGTGTATCCCACTATTAAATTGTCTTGATACACTATCCCATGTTAAACTGACATCCAAAAAATTAACCATATTGCCTACCTCCACTTTAACCAACTTAATAAACTTTGATTTTTCATTCACAAACGAAACAAACAAATCCACCTATGTGTCAGTTCCTTCCTAAATAAAAATCAGGTCGACCACAAATCTCATATGATAATGTACTAAAAATTCCTGTTGTAAATCTCATAGTATCATGCTTTCCTACCACGCCATTACTATATTAGCATATGATGGAGTTGCCGGTGACCCCGTAGCTACCCTTTTTTTCTGTTTGTAAAATTCCCCATTGAATAGGAAAAAAATATTATTTAAGAACTCATCTATCATGCTGCACAAAAAATTAACTTCTTGATTAGTTGATAACTTTTTTACTGACAAAAATGTTCTAACTGCTTCAACCCCTTCCTCATAGGGAATACAGGTGAATAATGAAACTACGTCCAATGTAGCGATAATGTGTTGGCTATTTTCAAACTCAAGACCTGTGAAAATTCCCTAATTTTATCCAGGAAATCCCACAAATCCTTTAAATATGTAGGTAGTCCTTGTACTATAGGATTTAAAGAGGAATCAACTACTAAAGCCATCCCTTCTGTGGTGGAATTTTGTGCAGATACTACCAGTCTAAACAGTGGATTCATTTTGTTTTTATGAATTTTGGGGATGCCAAAAAGTATCCCCACCTTCAGCTTTTCTATTAAACAAAAAGTGTTCATACTAAAGTCCATGTCTTCATTCATTAAAGCCTCATATAGAAAGGTATGACTATTTCTATAGCTCTCAAAGATATCCCCTACTGTCACTTTTTGATATTCACTTTCATTTTCTAATAATTTCAACATACTGTTTTTATATTGCTCATTCGTCATAATGACAGCATTCCCCACTTAAGTCCTTATTAACCTTTAATTCATACAAAGTCTTCCGTTCTTCCTTGGTTAAGTTGTCATACCATTTTTTTGACCCAATGCAGTTTTTAAATCATTCAAAGAAACTATATATTTATTACAAAAGGACAACAGTAGAAGTCCAGTTGAAACTGCATATACTAGTAAAGCAATGAGTATGTATAAATGTAGGCATTGCATTTTTTGTAGGTACATTTTAGAGGGACCACATATAATGCTGAGTCATATTAACCAAACTTTTAAAGTCCCTGGATACTTATCTTGTAAAAGCAGATGGGGTGGTTTACATCAGTATATGCCTGTGATGTCTTGCATGTCGGAATGACTACATGCACTCTTATGGAACGCATTAGGAAACATATGTACATTATTAGAACAAAGGATTCAAAAAATGCATTATTTAAACATTCTTTGGAGTGTAAAAAATACAAAACATTTTTATTTTTTATATTAGAAATTGGAAGGTTAGATCAAAGGGGTGGTGACTTCAAAAATGATCTTGAACAAAGAGAAACATTATGGCAGATAAAACTGGAGGCAGACACACCACCCGGGTTAAATGAATCTATTAATATTAAATGTTTTTTGAAATATAGAAAATTAAAGGTAAAAAAGTGACTTAAAGGGCACTGTGTTTTTAAATATTTTATCTAATTAGTTAATTGTTTTATTGCTTGTATTTAATGGAGGTATAAAGAGAGTAGTTTTATTACATTCTGTGTTTTAGTTTTTTGATGAAATCTGTTCAGATAAAAGCATTGAATAAACTTTTGGTATGCTAAAGATTGAACTGTCATACTTTCGAATACTGAAGCCTCCTCCATTCCCACCTATCTTCAAAGTGGGAATACCCTTGCTCCTTCCTCACATTCGTATATCAAAACCCATCTTCTAATGCTATGCATCATCTCTGCACTCACATCATTTGCCCTCCTACTCCTCTTTAACCTCCAGATTTTGTTAATAGTTTATTTCCAACAACTTCTCGTCCACAATTGTAATTCACTGTTACTGGCCCTCAGACCGCACTGCTGCTAGATTTTTACTACAATTATTGTGGAATGTAAAATTTCAATTGTAATTCACAGTTAATGACTCTTAGGCTGTGCAATTGCTAGATTGTATTATTATTATTGCAGAATATAGGATTGCTGCATAAAGCTGTATGACTTCTTTGCTTTGTATGTGTATATACTAATATTTTTGTCATTGTTACTAGAGCATTTCTCTCTGGGCCTCCACTGAAAATGGACTCTTTTAGGCCCAGTAGAATTCCCCGGTCATCACAGTGAAATACATACATAAATAAATAAATAAATAAATAAATAATAGCAAGTTACTAGGTTAATGGCCCTAGGGCCCTTACAAGCCTAGCCAAGTTCTTACTTATTTCCACGATCAGCACCTATTGCCCCTGTCCAAGAGGGACACAGGTTAGGACACAGATGAAAGCACTGAATAAACATTTGGTACGGTAAAGATTGAACTGTTGTACTTTTGAATATTGAAACCTTCATTGACCATTGGGAACCTGTATTTCTTGGTTTTTGGTTTGTGGATGCTGGTTGCACGTATTTTGGTTATTAGGAATGAAGGAGGGATTTAATGTTAGAGTTGTTATGAATATTTCTAAGGGAGGGAGGAAGAGAGTTCCATAGTTTAGCTAAGGAGCAGGATAGTGGAGAGTGTCCAGGTGGCCATAAAGGTTTGTAGATTTTGAGCAGGTTCTGATTTTCTGACCTATGTGAGTGATTAGGAATACTGGGAGTTAAGGAGGTAGAGATAGAAGGACAGGAGGATGGGTTAAATATGGGCTTATGGGCAGTGGTTAGTTTAGGAGGTTCAGACAGTTGGAAAGCTCGAGCCATTGCAGTGAGTGGATGGAGATGCAGTGATGGGATGAGTTCCAAGAGTTGGTGGTGAATTTGCAGACTTTATTGTATCAGGCTTCTAATTTACCTTGAAGACTGAGCTGAAGATTCAAAAACAGAGGAGCACCATACATTAGGAAGGGGAGAAGGTATGTGGAGGCATGGGTCTTTCTGGTGGAGGGTGTGAGATACTGGTTATGCCTATATAGAAGTCCTAATTTTTGTTTTTTTTATGTTAGTTTGGATGCGGATATTGAATTTTAGATGTTCTTCAATAATGATGCTGAGCAGTTTGGTGTGAGGGACAATGGGGGTGTTATTCTGGCTTATGATCGTGAAGGAGTTTCTATCAATGGGGCACTGTTTATATGGGGAAAATAATTAATTTGGTTTTACTGGCATTTTCAGATTTTACTGCCTTCCCTGATATTCCTGATATTTTTGGTTCCACATTAGCTGGCAAGGGTTAGCAGTCATCTTAGAATCAGTTTTCAGTCATCTAAGTGAGAGTTAGAATGATTGAGACAGGTTCTCGGTGGTTTACAGCACTTGGACTTCAAATTTCACCTAGTTTCCACAGGTTCTTTTGTTTATTCCTGTTAAATTTACTGCAAAGTGGGATTCAAAGATGGCTGCCATTCTGTAAACACTGCTGACCTGCAGCTCCTCAATAAACCTGAGAAAAATCTGTAACCTGAGTCGATACCAAGACGTTTGAACATCAAATTAAAGACAAAAACGATGCATCTACACTTAATTAATCTATAACCAGGAAAAAAAGTGGAAAAAAAAGTATTTATCTATCAGGATTCCAAGTGATTAGCTAGCTCTGAAGAGAGAAATAAACAAAGGACTGTGTGCATTCTTCATTTTACCTGTCAGCTTGGGGAAAGGAAAATGTCACAAGAAGGAAAAAGCATGGAAACAACTACTATCAAAACAAAGCTGTCGGAATTACAGTCACCAGTAAAGGATGGGAGTGCGAAAAAACAAAGAATTACTAGACAGCAGGAACAACAGAAACCAGAGACTAGATCTAAAACTGATCAGCCACTGAACATGGACGATATCAAACATGCTTTGTTGCCTATACAAGAAGCTTTAAAGGACTTGACTACTCAAATACAAACTTTTGGAGTTTCATGTGATCAGCTGCTTCAGAGAATGGACAAAACAGAGGCTAGAATTTCAGAAACGGAGGACAAAATAGACTTGCTGGAGAAGAAAACAAAGGTATATGATGTGGAGTTACAAGCCATGCAAAGCAAACTTACTGATTTAGAAGCAAGGTCTAGGAGAAATAATATTATTATTAGAGGGATCCCTGAAAACATTCAGTATGCAGAGCTAATACCAACTATAACACAAATACTTGAAGTTTTGTTAAATGATGCTGATGGAGTGAAACAAATTGTTATCGAAAGGGCACACAGAGCACTGAGAGAGGTACAAGCTTCTAATATGCCTAGACCTGTATATGCTAAGATATTGAACTTTCAAGATGTTAGCAAAATACTTTTTACTGCAAAAAAGAATGGTGGCTTTGTTATGTGGAAAAATAATAAAATATCTCTGGCTCAGGATTTACCACTACAAGTAAGGCAAGCTAGGCAGTCTTTATCTGCATACTGTAAATTTCTGATTGACAAGCAAATTAAATTCCAGATGAAATATCCTAATGTGCTTACATTTATGGTGGATGGGATTAAATACTCTGTTTCTGCTAAAAACGAGGCAAAGAGAGTGTTTCTGAAGGTTTTTAAAGTTTTACCTGCATCAGAGGGCTGAAAGAAACTTCCGTTGAGACCGGCATGCTCCTGAGGTCAGATCCAGTATGTACTATACTTTGAGGCTTAGGTAATCCTTTGTTCCCTGCTTAAGTCATTTAGGCCTCTGTAAAAGCAATAAAACTGTTTGTTTGCGATAATCCGAGGGTCTGCTGGCCGTTTTCCGAACTTTTATGACCTCTACGAACTATTTTCGTCGAGTGGTAAACAGGAAATCTCTTGAATGCAGCTGAGAGTGTGGATTTCAATGTAACACTTCCTGTGGTCCGGCTGTGAAAGCGGTCCCCCGTCGCGAGTATTACTGATGGTTTCCTGGTTTGAGAAGCTGAAAAGAACTGACATAATGTGTTAATGCTTTTTTTAACAAGTAAATAACATTAGAATGTGTACGTAAAGCACATAATAACATCTGTTTTTCCTGTTTCTTTTTCCTTATGCTTATAGTCTTGAACCAAATTATATTTTTACAATATCTGCAGTGGGTGCAAGGTATAGCATTGTATATATGAATATAAATAGGTAAATAGTGGCTATTGGGTGGTGTTAATCAGACAACTAATGTTAGTATAGTTGGGAACTAAAGCATGCAACTGCAAAACTTTGATAATTGGTAGTTGCAGGCACTGCGTATGGTACAGAATTATAATGTGGGATGCATTTACGTCTTTTTTTGGCTGTTTTTTTTTTGTTTTTTTCTTTCTTTCTCTCTCTCAATAAAAGTGGTATATAAATAGTGATTGTAACAAAAGAGGTATTTGGGGTAGGTATAAGTAGCTAGTCAATATATTAAATATTTTTCTTTAAATGGTAATAATACCTTACAATGGAGATTTGCTTAATTAATAGTTGGAACATAAGCTGTAGAGCAATAGCAGTGTTTGTTAGGGAATGTTTAGTTTAGACTTTGTAATAGCTAAGTTGGAATATATATGTTGTAAGTTTAGGAAATGTTTTAAGTTTTATTACATGAAGCTTTTAAATATGTTTGTGTTTTTAACCTTGTTCATGTTTTTCCACATACAAGACCTATATAAGTCCTGGTCCAGGGGTAAAGTGGGTAGGGACTGGCTGGGGACGGGATGTAGGAAATGCTTCCAGATTATGTTTAGTATGCAGTTAGTACATATCCATTGGACAATTTCCCTCTTATACTATTATTGGATAATTAGACCTGTCAATGTGGGAATTAGACTCATGGAACGTTAAAGGGCTCCAGAACTTGAAGAAGAGGAAGCTGTTACTACGCATATTGCTACAGGACAAAGCACGGTTTGCATTTTTACAAGAAACACACTTGTTAAATGATCAGTGGGATAATATTAGGAAAAAGAACTGGATCAGAGCGGTAGTGGCATCAGAAGGTAAGACAAACAGTGCTGGAGTAGCCATAATTATTAAAACTCAATACAAAGACAAGATTTTAGACTCTAAAGTGGATCAAAATGGGCGATGGTGTTATGTTATTTTATCGGCTAATGCTTTTGACAAACCTCTTTTACTTTTGAATATATATGCACCATGTAATGACCAACAAAGTTTCATAACATCATTATATCCAATCTTAACACAGTATGATGGTTATTATTTTATTGTGGGTGGGGATTGGAATACCTATCAAAATCCAAAGTTGGAGAGGTCTTGTCCACAAACAGCATTTAATAAGCAGGCCGGGATAGCATTAAATGACTTCAAGGAAGATGTTCAATTATATGACCCCTTTTGTTATGCACATAATATTAATAATGCAATTAAGTATACCTTCTATTCACCATGCCACAAAATGTGGTCTAGGATAGATTTTTTCTTGATATCCAAAGCATTAATTAATTTGGAACCAGTAGTGGTTATACATACTCGATAGCTATCAGATCACTCAAAAATTTCGTTAAGGTTTTCTAAAGATTTAAAAGATATTAAAAGACACAAGAATGCATAGAGGTTACAATTGGTCACTTAATCCAAATCTGTTAAATAAAAAGGATATAATAGATGGAATTGTAAAATATCTGAAAGGTTTAACAGATAGGATGAAGCTTCAGGAACATACTCCTGATATTGAATGGGCAGCAGCTAAATCTCAAATTAGAGGATTTCTTTTGCAAAAAGCCTCATATTATAAGAAAAGGCAAAACAATGATATTCAAAAATTAGAAACAAAAGTGAAGCTACTTGAGAAAGAACTGATTCAGAATTTTAATGCTCAAACAGAGAAGGAAATGTTGAAATGTCAAAGGGATCTCTTCTTGCTGCATAATAGTAGAGTAACACTTCAGGAGCATAGGTGTTTAGTGAAATATGCCAATAATGTTCAAATACCATCAAAAGCATTGGCAAGGATTATAAATCAATCGAAAACAACTGTACATATTTCGGAAATACAATGCAATGACACAGTGTATTCTAAAACTGAGGATATTATTGATATTTTTGAAAAAATCTATACCAAGGTTTATGAGGGTCAAATTGATAGGTCTATACATAAACAGAATAAAAGATTATTGCTAAAAATTAATTTTCCAAAATTAGAAGAGAGTCTGCAAGGTGATCTGATTAAACCTATATCTCCAGAGGGAATAGTATATATAATTCAACATATGAAAGTACATAAGTCACCAGGTCCTGATGGTTTGACAGCTGAATTTTATAAAGAGTTTGCTGATAGTTTTGGTAAAATATTGTCTCATGTATTTAACTACATAATCAGAAATAAAATTAGTGACCCTCACCTTAATGCATAAAAAACAATCTTTATACATAAAGCTAATTCAGACCCCCAAAGCCCGGATAATTACAGGCCAATAGCATTAATAAATGTGGATATGAAAATTCTAACTACCATTATAGCATGTAGATTAAAAAAGATTATGATCCATTTAATTTCTAAGGAACAGGCTGGATTTATGGCAACTAGACAAACTAGTGATAACACACTTACACTACATAATATGATGATGTATGCTAAACAAAACAACTCTAATATTTATGCCCTTATAATAGATGCTCAGAAAGCATTTGATAGAGTGGATATAAACTTTTTGTTTGATGTGTTACCTTATGTCAATATGCCATAGGAATTTATTCAGATACTACAAATATTATATAGTAATCCGTATACTACGTTATATATTAATAGGAGTTATTCTAAAAGAATTCAGATTAAAAACGGTACACGGCAGGGTTGCCCTTTGTCCCCCTTATTGTTTAACCTTTATTTAGAACCTCTATTTTTATATATTAAGCAAAATTTGTATCATAATGCACCGATACTTTATAGGAATAAATTATTAATGTCGGCATTTGCTGATGATCTTATTATTTATTGTACATCCCCAATTTATGATAGTGAAAAGATATTAAATGTTATAAACAAATTTTCAGAAGTCTCTAATTACAAAATTAATTTGGAGAAAACTAGTATTTTCCCGTTAAGAACCCCTAAACCTTTTTCATTAATGTCCCTGGTGGGGAAGATATCATGTAAAGAAAATATGAAATATTTGGGTATTAGCTTCTCTATGGATAATAAGGACTTTTATAGTAATAATATTAAATGAGTATGGGAACTAATAGTAGCTGATTGTGGCAGATGGAGGAATTTAAGACTACCGGTACTGGCAAAAGTATCAGTAGTGAAAATGAATATATTACCACAAATGTTGTATATCTTTAGGTCTGCTCAAGCATCAATTTCAAACACAGTTTTTAAACAAATTCATAAAGATCTAGCTAAATTTATTTGGGAGACAAAGAAAACTAGAATATCGTATGAGAAATTAATGACCCTGAAGAGTAGAGGAGGACTTGAGTTACCGGATTTTGAAGTATACTATTTAATTGTGAACGCCAACAGGTGTTTAAGAATTGCTAATTACGAGGTAATTAGTACAAAGTGGATACCAACTTGGGTGGTCTTGAATTACAAGCATATTCTAGATCGGAACATAAATCCTAAAGCTTTACCCTTTTTGGATAAAAGTAGTTTGATAAAGTATGGGATTATGGACCACTTAAAAACATATGTGTCATCTTTGCAAAATTTATTCCAATCAGTAGACTTGTTGCAATATATGATGGTTTTTCAACCTTTCCATAGGAATCCCAATTTTAAACTAAATAATCAGTTGATTGATCTTAGTAAATTCCCATTAATAGTTAATTTGACTCTGATTGATGTTTTTAATAAATTTAATTTATCGGCTTCGCAAGTTAGACAGGAATTGAATCTTCCTAAGAGTTATATGGTTGTCATGAGACAAATCAGAGAACTTTGAAAACTTTAAACCGGTAGTCGGAATTGTGGATAAATGCTCTGAATTGTGGCAGGCTCACCAACAGGAGGTCAAATTTATAACAACAACAAATAAATTAATTAAAGATTTAAAATTCCAGGATAAAATTCTGTTGTCAGGGTATTGGGTAAACAAAATGACAGTAGCAGATAATCAGGTATTAAAAGCAATTGATTTAACAATAAAATCGGTCTCTTTTCAAAAGTTGATGTATACGCAGTTGATGATTTGGAATAATGCTTATTATACTCATCTCAGGTTACATAAATGTAATCCTAGAAATTCTCCAACTTGTCCATATTGCACAAATCAAACGGCGGATCTTCTTCATATGTTCTGGAGCTGCAAGTGTATATATAAACTTTGGAACTCTCTTAGAACACAACTACAAAAGATGGGTTATCAAAGTTCAACGTTATCATGGAAATTTATGATTCTACATGTTCATCCAAGAGAGCTCTCTAGGTCACAAACTATAATATGTATGAATATTTTTTTGCTGATGAAGTTATATATAGCTACAAATTGGTTAGAACCAGACAAGACATCATGGGATAATTTCAAGCTTGTGGCTATAAAGCATATATTAGCACATAAATTACTCCTGAAGCAAAGTAACAAAAATATTAATAACCCAAAAATATGGGAAAAGGTTTTTAACATTATATTAGCATAATACTGTTATTAGGACTATATTAAAGTTTGGATGTATATGTGGAGGAAACAATGTTTTGAAAACATGTATGTACGCAAAGTACTTCTACAAATGTTTTGGCTTTGTTTTTTCTTCCCCGGTGTTTTCTTTTTTGGAATAATGACAATTTTTATATAGAAGCATTTCGTGTAGATATTGTATATAGTTTTGATAGTAATAGTAGTGAATTATGTGTGTGATTTTATTGTATTTGGAAAATATATATCAATAAAAATTTATTATGGAAAAAAAAATTTACTGCAAAGTGCTGCACTGAATGCAGTGACATAGCACTAGTATTTTCACAGCAGAAAGTATGTGCAAGTATAATTTTGTCTCTTTTCCTACACAAAGGGTATTTTTTTATTACATCAGTGAGTTACTTATCCATTTCTGCTTTGTCTAAACTGCTTGTGCTGAGCTGTGTGAGCTTTCTCTGAATCATGCTAATCAGTGCAGTACTGAGCAATGCTAAACATATAACTAGTCCAACAAACTAACATCACTGTTATATTCCCCTGTACCTCTTTAGATTCTCAGTTACTTTAAATCCACCAGCACTGCTCACCATATAGAGTCAACACACAGACCCCACCTCGATGGCTAGCACTGTAGCACTTGGGATCCTGGGGGAGTGTATGGACTGCCTCTGGTTCTCTGAGTCCAGTGGAAAGAATGAGGTTGAATAGGCTTAGTACTGACTGTACAAGACAGTGCTGGCAAGAAGGCAGCTTTGCACCAGGACCCGGCGAGCAAGTGATTTTGGTCTTGGATAGAGCATTCAGGAATTGCTCGGAGGTGATCAGAGGAGATGGTATAGGTTTGTTACTAAACTAGGGAGAATTATAGGGAGACAGGAGAATAAAGTTAGAGCTGAATTTTGGATACGTCCTCAGGGGACAAGTTTAGTGTTGTTGTTATATATTTGCTGTAACAATTGCTGGACAATATAGCCAGAGAAGGCTTTGCAGTTGTCTTTTGCAGATACCACAATTCTTAGTTCATACTTATGTTTGGAGGATTTTAGTTCTGAATTATTTGTTTAACTTTTTGAGTTCATCTCTTAATGATGCGGTAGTAAATTTAATTTGTGGGCTATGAGGTTTCTGCTTCTTATTGTATGTTTTTTTAATATTAGGGTTCCATCATTCCAAATCTCTGACATGTTCTGGTACCCTTGATAAGTGTAAACATGGGCTTGGGAGATGAAACATTTACAAACAGGGCCCTGAGAGATGAAACATTTACAAGCAGAGGCCTATGAGATGAACCATTTACAGGTCGCTTGTGTCCATTATAGAAACAGGTGCCAAGCCAGGTATAAATTTCCTGTTCCCCATCCAGTTGTCCAAGTTACACTTGAATTGGGTTAGGGAGGAACTGCATCACATGGATGGGGAGCCTGTTCCAGAGACAGGGTAGTCTGTGGGATACATACCTCTCTCTGCAGCAGGTCCTGTGTATATCAAAAGCAAGGTTTAAGTCTTTATAGGTTCATAGATGTGTGCTAGGCTAATGGCCCTGGAGCCTTTACAAGCCTAGCCCATAGGATTACCCTGGCATCGTGCCACCTGAGCTTAATTCCCAGTACCTCTGTCAAGTAGAGCCACTGGAGTGATTCCTAGGGTGAATTTTCTATTTCCCATCCACTCATCAAGATTTCTTTTGAGGAGGGCCAGTAAGGTGCTCTGTTTGACATTTATGGGAAGTTTATTCCTTAGCATGGGCAGTCGCTGGGTTAAGAACCTGTCCTTCCAGCATGTTCTGTTGATTGTGATAATGAGGTAGAGGTATCTGGAATGTGCAATGCAAAGGGATTGGGATTTCCTTAGATGTAACATTTCTAACAGAGCTCGGTCAGACATGGTTTTGTAAGTCAAGCAGAGATTGCTTCTAAGTAGGCAATATGAGACAGAGAATAGTTGGAGTTTTTTGAGTCTATCCACATAGGACAAGTGTTTAAGGCCCAGGATATTCTTTGTGAGGTACTTTTGCAGCCTCTCCAGTTGTTGCAGGTGTTTAGTGAGGTACATGCCAAATGGGGCATTGTACTCAATGACTGGCCTAATGAGGGAAGAGTAAAGGGAGACAATGACCTCTTTCTTCCTGGATGCAAAACCCTTAGTAATGAGATGTGACACATAGAAGGACTTTCTGACCACAGCGGCAATGTGGTGGTCAAAAGAGAGGTTGCTGTCAACCTGTGCTCCCAGATCTCTTATAATGCCTTCCATGTTCTATGGACAACCATCGATGTGGTAATTCAAGGGATTCTTTACATAACTATAGAAGGGCTTGTGGTTGGTCTTTACTATCTGCTACAATCTTGTTTTCATAGCTAGCTTTAGAAGATATGATGAGGGATCTCAACTTTTTGTTGATGCTGATAAGGAAGTTTTTCCAGTCTTGGAGCTTCACCTTATTCTGGATCAGTTCCCTCCTTCTGTTGTAGAGTTTGTTTATGGCATGGGACCACCAGACTGGCTTCCTTTTTTTTGGAGGAGAGTGTCTTGGTTCTGTTGGTATGGTATGTCAGTCACACCCACAGGTACAATGATAGAGTCATATTTGTATCTGTTGTTAAGGGACCTGAGTGCATGCATTATGTGGTGGATCCTGGTACCTGACAGGCAGCTGTTACTTTCTCCTTATTTAACCTAGTGAGTGGGACATTAGTATGTCTCACTATCGAGTCACCTATGACTAGTGTGTTGGGCATGCTGTTTTGCCTAAGGGGCTTTGGTTGAGTGGCACACTGTTTAGGAGAGTTATGTGTCTCATGATTAGTGTTGTGTTGTGGTGGTTGAGTGTGTTTCTGCCTTGGAGGTCTCTGCTGTTTGGGTCGATTTTTATCGAGAGCCACCATGAAGGTGGGTGTGTGGTTTGTGTTTTTATGTGAAGGCAGTGCTGGTGTGTGTTCTGGAGGGCTATGTGTTGCATGTGGTGTGGTGCAAGTGCTGACCTTCTCCTCTAGACCAGCTATTCTGGTCTTGGCTGGAGAGTGTGTGTGGCTTCCAGTTTGGATATATAAGTGCATCTCTCACAAGTCTGAGTGCTGGGAGGTAAGAGGAGAGGGCTGTCAGTGTACATGAGTTAGTTGCTACATTGGTTAAGGATGCCCAAGTTCACCAGGTTAATAGGGGAAAGCACAGAGAAAAGACCTTTAGACATGCGTGGAGGGGTGGGCATTAATAATAAGTACTGGAGCTGTTTCCTTGTAGAACATTTAGTGCTGATAGCACTTTGTGTGCTACAATAATTGCTACAAGAAGTCTGATAAAGTGCTAGACTAATAAGCTAGTAAAAGGGCAGCAGAGGAGAGACCTATCAAATCTAAGGGAAAAAAAATTGAAGAGCAAACTTTGGCACCACTCAGAAGTTTACAAACAGTCCTGGATGCAGAAAATCTGTATCTGGACTAGACTAGTTACGGGAAAGGCAGGAAACAAGTGCACATTTGGGCTTTTAATCCAGAAAGTTGAAAGAGATGGAAAAAAATTGCCCAAACAGCCAATAAACTGCAATATCTGGACCAGAAACCACTCCTCCTGTGGTAGATATGCCACCTAGTGCTTACCACTCCCACTAATAAGCTAGAAGGCTTCCCTCCAACACAGAAAGGCTTGGGAGGCTCAGAAGCTTACAAACAGTCCTGGATACACCAAATATGTACCTGGACTAGACTAGTTACAGGAAAGGCAGGTAACAAGCGCAAATGCAGGGTTTTAATCCAGAAAGTTGAAAGAGACGGAAAAAAGTGACCAAATGGCCAATAAACTACAATTTCTGAGCCAAAAAAACACTCCTCTTCTGTTAGGTAGGCTACCTAGTACTTACCACTCCCACTGATAAGCTAAAATGCTTCCCTCCAACACAGAAAGACTTGGGGGGGATCAGAAGCTTACAAACAGTCCTGGATACAGCAAATATGTATCTGGACTAGACTAGTTACAGGAAAGGTGGGAAACAGGTGCAGATGCGAGCTTTTAAACCAGAAAGTTGAAAGAGATGGAGAAACTGCCCAAACTACAGTTTCTGCACCAGAAGCACTCCTCATGTGGTAGATAGGCTATCTAGTGCTTATCACTCTCGGTGATAAGCTAGAAGGCTTCCCTTCAACACAGAAAGGCTGGGGGGGGGGCTTTGAAGCTTACAAACAGTCCTGGATACAACAAATCTGTATCTGGACTAGACTAGTTACAGGAAAGGCAGGAATCAAGCTTAATTTTTTTTTTACAAAAAGCAGCTTAACAAACAAAACAACCAGACCTGTATAACAGCAGGCCTCTATCCAGACTATGCTACTTGACAAAGAAAAATACAATTTTAGAAAATTTCTAGTTAATACATCTCACACACACAGTGAAACTAGCTAGAAAAATATATGCAGACAATACAAGTGCTATAAATAACTTGTAAAAATAAGCAAAAAGAAGATACTTAATGTTTTATATATCAAAAATCAGTTTGCTTAGTGCCCTTCCTCCGATTAGCTCAGTGGGAAATGGCAGAAACACTCACAAGTTAACTTCTTAAGTAACAAAGTTGAAACCTGAAACAACTTTAAAAAAAGCTCAAAAGAACCAATGAGGTGCTTACTCCAAGCCATAGTCCAGGTAACCCCAATCAGCCAATGATCATAAACACTTCACTCTCACTGAAATGCTATACTGTTGGGAGGAGTGTCCCAGATTAAATTTACAGTAGGGGCAGGCAACTGCAAAGCTACCAACTATAAGAAGAAGACACCAGTAGGGAGGGGTAGTGGGAAACTATTACAGCTAGTAGTTACAGTAGTTTAGGCAGAAAACACTACATAAATGTTTATCACAGTAGAAAAACAGACACTAAATGAAAGTTTTAAACAGATAAAGGAGTATGGAGACTCTAGGGAATGTTTTTACCTGCAAACAAGTCAGTTATATGATACAGGCCTTGGCAGCAAATCAGAACAAATAAAGAGATGTTTAACAAATGGAGAAAATTTCTAGTTAATACTTTGCAAACAGTGCTCAGTGTTCTCTATCAGCAGAAGAATGCTGCCCAAAATGCAGGAAACCTAACAAACAAAACAATCAGACCTGGATAACAGCAGGCCTCTATCCAGACTATGCTACTTGACAATGAAAAATACAGTTAAAACAGTATAAACTGTACAAAATGTAGTAAAACAGTAAAAAATCTTTATAACAGTGCAAAATCTAGTAGATTAGCTGTTTATCACAATTATAAGTGTTCAAAAGTGCAAGTCAATGTAATAAGTGTAAGAAATAACTTATTCTGCTCTAGGAGTCTTAGGGAATTTCTGCTTTGTCCCAGTGATGGATCACCACTCCATAGCCTTGCAAAAACAAGCACAGCTCCTTGCAGACACAGAATTTAAATACCAGAAAAGATGGAAGAATTTAGAAGCTCAAATTACAACCCAGTCCTGCTAGCCCCTGCTCTTTCAAACAATCACTTGTGCTAGAGAAGGTCAGGTAACCCTGTTATTCTAAGTAACAGAGAAGACAAGACACAATCAGCAGAAGATGGCTGCCAGAAACACAGGAAACTCAACAACAAAACAACCAGGCCTGGATAAGAGCAGGCATCTACCCAGGCAATGCTACCTGACTAGAACACAGGAGCCTCAGAATAAGTTCACAGATAGAGCACTCAGAAACAGGAAATACAACTCTCAGGATGAAAAAGCAGCTTACAGTATAGTTATTCAGTAAAAATGCAATTACAATAATGAACACTATTACAGCTAGTAGCTGCAGTAGTTTACGCAGAAAACACTACATAAATGTTTATCACAGAGGAAGAAACAGCCACTAAATGAAAGTTTTAAACTGATAAAGGAGCAAGGAGACTCTAGAGAATGTTTTTAATTGCAAACAAATCAGTTATATGATACACTCCTTGGCAGGAAATCAGAACAAATAGATGTTTAACAAATGGAGAAAAGTTTTAGTTAATACCTGACACACAGTGCTCTGTGTTCTCTATCAGCAGAAGATGGCTGCCAGAAAACACAGGAAACTCAACAAACAAAACAACCAGGCCTGGATAACAGCAGGCATCTATCCAGACTATGCTACCTGACAATGAAAAATACAGTTAAAACAGTATAAAATAGTACACAAATGCAGTCAAAAGGTAAAAAAAAAAAAAAACTTTATATCAGTGCAAAATCTAGTCACTGTGGTGGTGGTGCTGCGGCAGCATTGTTGTCACACAGTAAGACATTGTCCTGTTCGATTCTCAGCTAGAGCGTCTTCTGTGTGGAGACATGCGTGAATGGGCGTACCTTCGTTGAAGGTTGTGTGTCAGGGCCGGCAACTCGGCACGTAAAAATCTACTGCCAATCATTAGCGGACTGGAGTTCCACTGTGGCAACCCCTAACCGGAAAAAGCTGAAAGACATACACACATCAGTGCAAAATCTAGTCAAGTATCTGCTTAGCACAATTATAAGTGCTAAAAAGTACAATTCAATGAAATACATGTAAAAACATAACTTATTCTGCTCTAGGAGACTTAGGGAATTTCTGCTTTGTCCCAGTGATGAATCACTACTCTACAGCCTGGAAAAAACAAGCACAGCCCCCTGCAGATACAGGCTTTAAATACCAGAAAAGATGGAAGAATCTAGAAGCTTGAGTTAAAACCCAGTCCTGCTAGCCCCTACGCTTTCAATCAATCGCTCATGCTAGAAAAGTTCAGGCAACCCTGTTATTCTCAATAACAGAGAAGACAAGACACTATCAGCAGAAGATGGCTGCCAGAAACACAGGAAACTAAACAACAAAACAACCATGCCTGGATAACAGCAGGCCTCTATCCAGACTATGCTACCTGACTAAAACACTGGAGCCTAACAATAAATGCACAGAAAAGCACAGATAGAGCACTCAGAAACAGAAAATACAACTCAGTATGAAAAAGCAGTTCACAGTTTAGTAATTAAGTAAAAATGCAGTTACAGTAATGAACACTATTACAGCTAGTAGCTACAGTAGTTTAGGCAGAAAACACTACAGACATGTTTATCACAGCCGAAAAACAGCCACTAAATAAAAGTTTTAAACAGATAAAGGAGCAAGAAGACTCTAGAGAATGCTTTTAATTGCAAGCAAATCAATTATATGATACACTCCTTGGCAGAAAATCAGAACAAACAGATGTTTAACAAATGGACAAAATTTCCAGTTAATACCTTACACACAGTGCTCTGTGTTCTGTATCAGCAGAAGATGGATGCCAAAAACACAGGAAACTCAACAAACCAAACAACGAGGCCTGGATAACAGCAGGGCTCTATCCAGACTATGCTACCTGACAATGAAAAATACAGTTTAAACAGTATAAAACAGTACACAAATGCAGTGAAACAGTAAAAGAAAAAACAGGTAATTCTGGTGCTGTTTGTTTTGTTGATATGCAGGAGGTCCATCAGAGTGGGGTCTAAGATCTCCCCTCAACAGTCTATAGGAGACACAATACAGGGATACATCCTTGAGGTGGTCTGCATAGGATATTTTACTTATGCTCTGTATTCTTTTAGTGATGAACCTTTGTGGGCATTCCATTTGTTGGATATGTCTGGTTAGGTACATACCAAAAAGGGCATTGTACTCAATGATAGGTCTGATGAATACTGAATATAGTGGAACAATGATGTCCTTGGACCTAGATACCATACCTTTGTTTGTACGTTGTGCAACATAGAATGATTTCCTCACTACTGTAGACATGTGATGGTCAAAGGCTAGATTACTGTCTATGTGTATCCCCAAGTCCTAGACTACTGGGTCAACTCTTAGGGGTGTGTTGTCAATATAATAGTTACCAGGGGTAGATGACTTCCTGAAGGATACTATTATGCATTTATTGGCATTTATTTTTTGTCCATGGCTCTAACACCAGTTGTTTGTCTGTGTCAGCCCTTTCTGGAGAACATTTGTGTCTGTGTGGGATTCAATGACAGCTCCAATTTTGCAATCATCTGCAAATTTAGTCAGCCAGAGACCACTGTCATTGGCCTTGACCTCAGAAAAATAAATGCCAAAAAGGAGTGGTCCAAGGACTGATCCCTGAGGGACTTCACTTATGATTGGTCTCTTTGTAGAGGTGGACCCCCCAGTTCTAACTTCCTGAGTTCTGTCTGTGAGCCAGTTGGCTTTCCACTGGGTGACATAAACGTTTGTACCTAACCTTTTAAGTTTGTCAACAATGCTAAAGTAGGGTATTGTGTCAAATGCCTTGACCAGGTCAAGGAAGGCAGTGTGAACCATTTTTTCCTCATCCATTGCTTTAGTTACCTTCTCAAAGAAGTCTACCAGGTTGAGTAGGCATGATCTTCCCTTGACGAAACCAAACTGGGTTGGGCCCAGTAACCTATGGGTCTGTAGTTTCCAGGATCTGCAGATGGTGCACCTTTGTGCAGAAGGATAACTGTTGCTGTTCTCCATTCATGAGGCACAAAGTCTGTTTGGAGGCTACAGTTATATAGTAATTCCAGAGGCTCTGATAGGTCCTATTTCATGCTGTTTAGAAGGCATCCTGGGATATTGTCTGAGGCCACTGCTTCAGTGTGTTCTGGGCATTAGACAGATAATTAAGGACCTGTTCCCTAGTGATAGCAGGGATAGTTATATTTGATGGTATTTCCTGAGGGAAGGTTGCGAGGGAGAGAGTAGTAAAGTTGGAGCTGAATTTGTTGGCCAGTAGGTTTGTTATATCTTCTGATTCAGTATAGCTGGCTCCATTTACAATGAACTTTGCACACAACTGTGTATTGCCTGTGAGGTGGAAGACATAGTTAGAGAATGCTTTGTGGTTGTCCTTGGTCTGGGAGGCCAAACTTAACTCAAATTTGGCTTTGGCAGACTTTATTTGTCCTCTGAGTTGTTTGTATAGTTTGATGAGAGTGCTTTATCCTGCTGGGTGCTGCACCTCCTAATTTTTGCCATGCTTTTCTTCCTCCTGTTTTACAGCCTATTGATTTTGTGATACTACCAGAGTGGCTTATTTTTTGAGTTAGTTCTGTACTTCTTCCTGGTGGGTACATCTGCCTCTGTGCAGCTATTAACATGCTTGCATAGGGTCTCTGTGAACACTTTTGCATAGGCAGCAATTTTCTCAGTATTTATGAGGGCTTCAAATTTGCCAGGTTATTACTTAATAGCAGAAGGTTAGCTTTATAGTAGTTCCTGAATATTACAGGGTTAGCTGAGGAAACAAGTTTTATTTTTACTAAAAAGGAAATCATTTTGTGGTCTGACCTTACCAGAGAAGACATTACACTAGGGGGTGTGAAGCACTCTCCCATATTAGTGAGGTCCAGCTCTAGTATGGCTGCACCCTTGGTTGGTGTATTGATAATCTGGTCCAGAGAGTTTGTGTTTATAAAATCTAGGAATCTCTGTGCCTGTACATTTGGGGTTGTATAGGATTCCCAGTTAGTAGTGATGTAATTAAAGTCACCCATGAATTTGACATTGTATTTAAGTGTTATGGGGATAGATACCTCAATGCAAGTTTTGTGGTGGGTATAGACATTGTCCACTAATATGGTGGCATATGAGATGGGGTCAATGAGGAAAGGAGGGTGCTTAAATTTCATCAGTTCATCTGTTAGCTAGATTAGGTTTGCCTTAGGAGGGTTTTGTGATAAGTCAGATTTTGCCCTCATAATAGTGTTTACCAAATGGTGCTCAGATTTGTCCAGTGACATGGTAACAGTAGGTAGTAAACATAAGGTGGCAATATTGGTGAGAACCAGGTCTAAAATTTTTGAACTCCTAGTTGAGACATGAACCAGTAGGTCTAGTGAGATAACATTAATGGCATCCAGCAATGTTTGTGAGTATTTATTTGAGGTGGTGTAGGTTTCCCACTTAATGCAGGGATAATTGAAGTTACTCTAGATAGTATAGTTAGGCTTGTTAGGGAGAGATGCTAATTTGTTGGGAGATGCCTCACTGAAGGGTTATTTATAGTAAAAAGGATATGGTGAAGTTCAAAATCATTGTCTTTGCTTAAGTGTCTGCAGGTGACATGGACTTTTTTGAAATGTAGACAGGCTCCCTTCAATAACTCCATCATTTTCTGCATTGAGTCTGAATGAGTAGCATGCATTGAAACCCTGCACTGTGGTTTAGGTACTTAGCAATATGCCATTATATTGTTTATACCTTGAAGAGATACCAAACATGGTGCAGTGTACCAGGTAGAAATATGTTCTTGCCATAACAGATATATGATAGTAAAAATAGAGCTTTTTTTCAACATAGTAACCTAAGTGCCTGAGTCCAGTGTCACAGCGTTTCATATTTCTTATTTATTTATTTATTTAAATAAATATTTTATATTCGTAAAACAAAGTCAACAGAGGAAGTGACAAGGGAGTAAGTGCTCTGATGCTAAAAGAAAAAGATAAACCCAAACAGAAAGCTCAGAGGCACTCCAAGGCTGTAGATTTAAAATAAAGTTCTCCGATAAAATCAATTCCAAGTAGTAAACTCCAATAAATCCAATGGACGAAGCTTAAAATGAAGAAAGATTTATTGTGCAGAGTTAGGTCAGCGCTTTTACCCTGTTGGGCTTCCTCAGACCTTTAATACATACAAAAAGGGGACACAAAGAATATATAGTCACCTAGATATGACATCACTTCCTACAATTAGTCTATTTAAAAACTAAACAGAAAAAAAGTAATTTCATGAGCATGCCCTAAAAGTAGGAAAACAAACATACATAAATACATTCATAAATATAAAATGTAAACATAAGTAAGAATAAATACTCAAATTGGGCTTACAAAAATAAAACAGTTTTTAAAAAATATATTTCAATTTATAAAAGTATATTTGAATATATGCAAGTTTTATATGATTTAAAATATATAAAAGAACATATCTAAGTTCAACATAAAATCTCATCAAAAAGGGACACTGGTCATAATGATATATGTTGTGTCATCTGAGAAACCAGTATGAGGAAACCATGTTCCAGATGTTAAGTGATGGAAGGTATTCATTTTGGTCCACTATAGGTCTTAACATAAGTGAGAATAAATAAATATAAAAAAGTTTGCTTTTCTGTATGGTTTTGTACAAAATACCATGCTAAAAATTAAGGAATGTGTTCAACTAGAAAAAAATATATATATTTGTTTATGTGTTATGTATTTTTTAACTTTTTGTATAGATAATCATATGCAGGGTTTTACTGTACTATATCTTTAAATGTGGAATGAAAGTTTGTAGTTGTCCAGTCAGGTGTTTTTGAATGGTATATAAGGTGGCTGTTCAAATTATGTTTTATTCTGATTAAGTCTTTTGCATTGTCAAGACGAAAGCACTAAACTAAAAAACGTTGGTGTGGTTCCAGTTTTGTGGTTATTCTTTGTTATTTACAGCTTTGACAGGTTTAGAAAACTTTCAGTAATTATGCAATTATAATAGATAAAGATTGGAATCCAACTTTAGACAAACAATTTATGTGGCTAAAGCATAAGGGAGCGCTGCACTCTTGAATGCACTTTTTGCATGTCTTTTGGGTTAGATATTAAACTGAGGCCCCATCTGCTTATGTTGGTGGTAGCTTAGGTGGATGTAAAAGATCCCACAGCACATAGTAAAAAGAGTATTTTTTTATTGATTAACATTATTTATACACAATACTTCATATTTACATTATTTACACTTTAACAATGTCACTTAGAATTATATTAATAAACATTTCCCTCCACCATTTCTTCTACAACCAAAAGCATATCTTCTCCAGAATTTCTGCTAAGATCCATTTTCCAGTAAACTTAGTTTCATTCAGTCTTTCAGTCCATAATGTCCATGAAACAAAAATATTATTCTTTCAGTGTTCTTCACATCTTCTTGTTTTTTCTCACTATAATAACCATATTCAGTCATGTCCATATTTAATTATTCAACTTTTGAAAACCCTCCAATATTTCAATTTTACATAACTCTTCCCATAATTTATTCACCCTCAAACAACTCAAAAATGCATGTTCTGTTGTTTCGTATTCACCACAATTAATACATATTCTACCTTGTTTTTTTATAGGCAGATTTGCTTTAACAGGCAAATTACCTATCAACAATCTCCATGGAAAATCTTTACATATATATATATATATATATATATATATATATATATATATATATATATATTCTTACACCATTTATATCTCATTGTTATTACTTTCTTTTTTCTATATATCTACATGTTTCTAAGGGTGAAAAAATAACATACTTTCATAATATTTAAATAACATTCTTTTCTATTATTTTCAGTCTTATTAACTTTTAATTTCCATAATGTAATCTTATTTTGATATTCCTTTATATCTTCATTCATAATATCTTTAAATCTTTTCCTTATTTCCATTCTTTCCCAGAAAAAAATATACTTATAGTATAAAATAAGTGCTGTCAAATTCCTATTTTTATTTGAATAACATTTCAAAGCTCTATATACCTTCAATGATGATGCATAGACAACTTGGTTTGTTAGGCCTCATCCTTAGTTCTTCCTTCATCTACAAAATCCCCCTCTTGAATGGATTTAGTCTTGATCCCCATATGAAGAAAAATGTAATAGACATTAATTATTTTTCATATTGTGTTGGCATCATATAGGTATTAGTTATATATGTTATTTTATCTAATAAAATAAAATGTATCAAATGCACTTTCTTTTTCTATGATAATCTAAATGTTTACCAAAAAGTACCTCTATCTTTTATTTCTTGAATCACCTTTTCGCATTGTTTATTCTTATAGTCATTTAATCCAAATTCTATTCCTAATATAGCTATAGTTTCTTCATTAAATGTTATGCCTCCTATATTTCCCTTACATCCAAAGCCTTTACTTTTTTCTTCATTTATACATAGCCAATATTCTTCAATGATTTATATTATTTCTCATTATTTCTTTAATCCATTATTTGTTTCTCTTGATTAACACAATATCATCTGCATATGTATACATTATAGGTAGTTGCAATTCTTCTGTCTTCCTATATCCTGCAATATCTGTCATTTTATTAACCTTGCTCACTATGATATTCATAATGAAAGAACATATAATACTGCTAACTGGACATCCCTGTCTTAACCCAAATTCTATTTCTAATTTTTCAGTTATCCATCAATTCATATTTATTTTAACATTCTATTTTGACTTTATTCCTTTCATATGCTGATTTAATTACCTGTATTTTTTTTACTTAGGTTCATAGGCAGGTACTAGGCTATTGGCCCAAAGGCCTATGTAAACCTAGCCAACAAAGTTCCCTGGCTTACGCAACCCAAGAAAGTTATTTTCTGTGCCCCTGTCTCTAACATTTCCCATAGGGACTCATATTTTATCAAATACCTTACTTAAATCTCCTGTCATGATATTTGCTTTTATGTTACTGTTAATAATATCATTTATGACTTCTTTTATTAGCCATAATTAGTCTTGACTTCCTTTCCCTTTCTACCAAATACTGTTTGATCAAGTAACTTATCCAATTTAGTTGTTAACCTTTCGGTTATTATTCTCATAAATATTTTATAGTCTTTATTATTTAGTACTATCAGTCTCCAGTTCCTTATATCATCTTTTTCTCCTCTTTTCCATAAGAATATAAAACTCCAGTACATATTTCCTGATCTTCCATTCCCAACTCTAGCAGTTCATTCAATTTTTCTACAAATATTTCTTTTTGCTAGATTTCCATTTCATTATATATATGATATTCAATACCATCTAACCCTGTTGCTGTATTAAAATTAACATATTTTAATACATCAGTTAGCTCTTTCAAGCTTATCTTCTGTTCCAGACTTTCATTATCTTCTTTAATTAACTACATACATTTGATTTTGTTTAGTTTTTTAATAAATGATTGTCGTATATGTTCTTTAATAATTCCACATATCCCTTCTTGTGTTGTTACTTTATTTCCTTCTTTATCTTTCAACTTCTTTATCACTTTTTTATTTTTTTCACTAACTTATTTAAATAAGGTGTTACATGTTTTTTTCCTTGTAAGCAATATTTGTGCTTATATAGTAAATTATTAATCGAAGTAAGAATAAATAAATATAAAAAAGTTTGCTTTTCTGTATGGTTTTGTACAAAATACCATGCTAAAAATTAAGGAATGTGTTCAACTAGAAAAAAATATATTTGTTTATGTGTTATGTATTTTTTAACTTTTTGTATAGATAATCATATGCAGGGTTTTACTGTACTATATCTTTAAATGTGGAATGAAAGTTTGTAGTTGTCCAGTCAGGTGTTTTTGAATGGTATATAAGGTGGCTGTTCAAATTATGTTTTATTCTGATGAAGTCTTTTGCATTGTCAAGACGAAAGCACTAAACTAAAAATGTTGGTGTGGTTCCAGTTTTGTGGCTATTCTTTGTTATTTACAGCTTCGACAGGTTTAGAAAACTTTCAGTAATTATGCAATTATAATAGATAAAGATTGGAATCCAACTTTAGACAAACAATTTATGTGGCTAAAGCATAAGGGAGTGCTGCACTCTTGAATGCACTGTCTTTTGGGTTAGATATTAAACTGAGGCCCCATCTGCTTATGTTGGTGGTAGCTTAGGTGGATGTAAAAGATCCCACAGCACATAGTAAAAAGAGTATTTTTTTATTGATTAACATTATTTATACACAATACTTCATATTTACATTATTTACACTTTTAACAATGTCACTTAGAATTATATTAATAAACATTTCCCTCCACCATTTCTTCTACAACCAAAAGCATATATTCTCCAGAATTTCTGCTAAGATCCATTTTCCAGTAAACTTATTTTCATTCAGTCTTTCAGTCCATAATGTCCATGAAACAAAAATATTATTCTTTCAGTGTTCTTCACATCTTCTTGTTTTTTTCTCACCATAATAACCATATTCAGTCATGTCCATATTTAATTATTCAACTTTTGAAAACTCTCCAATATTTCAATTTTACATAACTCTTCCCATAATTAATTCACCCTCAAACAACTCAAAAATGCATGTTCTGTTGTTTCATATTCACCACAATTAATACATATTCTACCTTGTTTTTTTATAGGGCAGATTTGCTTTAACAGGCAAATTACCTATCAACAATCTCCATAGAAAATCTTTACACACACACACACACACACACACACATATATATATATATATATATATATATATTCTTACACCATTTATATCTCATTGTTATTACTTTCTTTTTTCTATATATCTAAATGTTTCTAAGGGTCAAAAAATAACATACTTTCATAATATTTAAATACCATTCTTTTCTATTATTTTCAGTCTTATTAACTTTTAATTTCCATAATGTAATCTTATTTTGATTTTCATTTATACCTTAATTCATAATATCTTTAAATCTTTTCCTTATTTCCATTCTTTCCCAGAAAAAATATACTTACAGTATAAAATAAGTGCTGTCAAATTCCTATTTTTATTTGAATAACATTTCAAAGCTCTATATAGCTTCAATGATGATGCATAGACAACTTGGTTTGTTAGGCATCATCCTCTTAGTTCTTCCTTCATATACAAAATTCCCCTCTTGAATGGATTTAGTCTTGATCCCCATATGAAGAAAAATGTGATAGACACTAATTATTTTTCATATTGTGTTGGCGTCATATAGGTATTAGCTATATATGTTATTTTATCTAATAAAATAAAATGTATCAAATGCACTTTCTTTCTCTATGATAATCTAAATGTTTACCAAAAAGTACCTCTATCTTTTATTTCTTGAATCACCTTTTCCCATTGTTTATTCTTATAGTCATTTAATCCAAATACTATTCCTAATATAGCTATAGTTTCTTCATTAAATTTATGCCTCCTATATTTCCCTTACATCCAAAGCCTTTACTTTTTTCTTAGTTTATACATAGCCAATATTCTTCAATGATTTATATTATTTCTCATTATTTCTTTAATCCATTCTTTGTTTTTCTTGATTAATACAATATCATCTGCATATGTATACATTATAGGTAGTTGCAATTCTTCTGTCTTCCTATATCCTGCAATATCTGTCACTTTATTAATCTTGCTCACTATGACATTCATGATGAAAGAAAATATAATACTGCTAGCTGGACATCCCTGTCTTAACCCAAATTCTATTTTTATTTTTTCAGTTATCCATCAATTCGTATTTATTTTATTATTAACATTTTGTTTTACTTTATTCCTTTCATATGCTGATTTAATTACCTGTATTTTTTTACTTAGGTTCATAGGCAGGTACTAGGCTATTGCTCCAAGGGCCTAAGTAAACCTAGCTAACAAGGTTCCCTGGCTTACACAGCCCAAGAAAGTTATTTGCCTGTGCCCCTGTCTCCAACATTTCCCATAGGGACTCATATTTTATCAAATACCTTACTTAAATCTCCTATCATGATATTTGCTTCTATGTTACTGTTAATAATATCATCAATTACTTCTTTTATTAGCCATAATTAGTCTTGACTTCCTTTTCCCTTTCTACCAAATACTGTTTGATCAAGTAACTTATCCATTTTAATTGTTAACCTTTCGGTTATTATTCTCATAAATATTTTATAGTCTTCATTATTTAGTACTATCAATCTCCAGGTCCTTATATCATCTTTTTCTCCCCTTTTCTATAAGAATATAATAACTCCAGTACATATTTCCTTATCTTCTATTCCCAACTCTAGCCATTCATTCAATTTTTCTACAAATATTTCTTTTTGCTAGATTTCCATTTCATTATATATATGATATTCAATACCATCTAACCCTGTTGCTGTATTAAAATTAACATCTTTTAATACATCATTTAGCTCTTTCAAGCTTATCTTCTGTTCCAGACTTTCATTATCTTCTTTAATTAATTTAACCACATACATCTGATTTTGTTTAGTTTTTTTTAATAAATGATTGTCTTATATGTTCTTTAATAATTCCACATATTCCTTCTTGTGTTGTTACTTTATTTCCTTCTTTATCTTTCAACTCCTTTATCACTTTTTTATTTTTTTACTAACTTATTTAAATAAGGTGTTACATGTTTTTTTCATTGTAAGCAATATTTTTTGCTTATATAGTAAATTATTAATCTTTACTTCATTCATTTCATATATTTCTTTTTCTTTTTGATGAAAAAGTTCTTTCCTTGTTTATTAATTATCACAAAGTTGCTTGACTTAATGTTTTATAATTTGTTTTTTCTTTCTTTTTCTTATTCTGTATAGATTTGAATAAACATTTTTTATATTTTTGCTTAAGACAAATCCACTAACTTGTGCAATTTTCATAAAATGTTCTTATGTCTACATGCTCTTTCCATAACTTAGTTATTTCTCTCTTATCATCTTGTTTTAACAACTTTTCATTCATCCTTCTTTAAATGATTTTACCTATTCTTATATATTCTTCTTTCTTATGTACTTTTGTCTACTTTGCTATATGGTATTCTTTTTTATCTCTCTCTCTAAGATTTTTAAACTCTCTGATACTAAAAAGTAATCAATTTCAGTTTTAATCTCACTTTTTCTAAAAGACCAATGTATATTGTATTATATATATATATATATATATATATATATATATATATATATGTATAAGTTATTTATTTTACATTTGTTGACCGGGCTAGTCTAACTGTGCAGTAGAGGGCCGGGGGAGATAAACTCCGAAAACACAAATTTAATAACACAATGCAGGTACAATACAGAATTTAACAATGATGGCAGCTCATTATATAACTATCTAACAAATTATCACATATGTATTAAAGTAAGTATCCACATAAGATGTCAGTACAAACAGTAACATTATCTAGTTGTCTTTGTTATTAAGGAAAGTAGGACTTGTTTCTGAGAGATGGAGGATAAGCAGAACCTAGTAAGAAGAGCAAGTTAGTTAGTCAGGGTTAGTACAGGGGTATAACCAGTGTATCCTGAGGAAAAGTTTCAGTTTGTTTTTGAAAAGTGATATAGAGGACAGTGATGAAAGTTCATTGGGAAGAAGGGTCCAGGATTTTCCAACAGTATTGGAGAACAGAGAGTCACCAGCCATGTAGTTGGATTTACATATATTTACTAAACGTTTATATGATGAACGTAAGGTTTTAAGATTTTTGTAGGGGATGATGAGGGTAGAAAGTATCGGAGTATTGGAAGGTTGGTAAAAGGTCTTGGGGGCAATGGTCAGTTGGTGAAATTTAAGCTGATTTTGTAGCTCACGCCATTCTAGCTGCTTTAGATTATAACAATGGTGGGTTCTAAATGGATTGCCTGTGGAAATCTGGCAATGTTATTGTAGGAGTTTGCAGTGGCGGCTGGTGACTTCAAATCAAAGGGGGGCTGCAGGAGACAGCTGAATGGGTGGGGTCAATGAGAATGGGTGTGGCCAACTCGAAAGGGGAGGGGCTAAGCTCAAAAACTACAAAAACTATAACTTTAATTAAATACTCTGCCCTGGGTGCCAAACCATCATTATGAGAGTTCAATCAAGACAAAATGAAGTGTAGAAGAAAAACATATTTCAATCCATTGGCTGCATGACAGCTTACTTAATATCTAGATGGAAACAAAAAGGTTGTGAGGCATGAAAAAATTAATTACTTTTTAAATACATTACTGGAATGCTATTCAAAATCAAGTATAAGAAAAACAAGCAGCAGTCAACTCAAACCACTTCTCTTTGTACTCCAGTTCTAATTATAATTTATATTCAGCTTTATTAAAGTAACAAGTAACATGCTGAAAGTAGCAATCTCTGTGATACCCCCCACTTGTAAAAATGTTTCTTATCCAAAAAAGACCTGCTGCCTGACAACAACTATCTACTTGTTTTATGGGGAAAACATGATCAAAGTAAAAAATGAAAAGCAAACAGGAAACAAGCTGAACATACATTGCTTAAAGGATTACTGCAAAGGATATGGACCACACATGATAGACTGGCATTCCGTCTAGTTTGCAGGTAAAGCCTGTAATGAACTCTTAAAATAATGTAATCCTGTCCTTTATTACAAATACTTTCATATGCATTTCAATACCCAAGGCCTATATGTTATCTTGTTATGTAAGTATTCTCTGCATGGCAGCAACAGAAAGGCTTTCAATTTTGGCAATTCTTTAACAGTATGTTTATTAAAACGTACTTGCATCTTACAATCTCAGACAAGCTTACAGATGGTCATTAAAGCACTGCTACTTAAACACTGAGCAACAGGCACTTTCTGAATAATTCTTCTTCTTCTTTTGGCTTTTCCCGGTTAGGGGTCACCACAGCAGATCACCTGTCCGCTCATGACTGGCAGTGCATAAATCAACAGTATAAAAATATGACAGAAACCAGAACATTCTGAAAAATCAAGGACAGATGAAAAGCCATTGTAGTACTTGTGTCTACCTTGGATGGGGGGGGGGGATATTCTGCACATTTACACTGCATAACTGCTCCTTGCCTTGCTTGGACACATCCAGAGTCATACATGGGTGAGTGGGTGCAACAAGTATGTCACAATTTGAAATGTCTCTGGCTGACTGCGATGGCCCTGACACATTTGTCATACCTCTCAACCTCAGAGCAAGAAATCTGGACAAAGCCATACATAGAAGTGGGACAAAGGTCCAAAAATAAGGACAATTTTTAAATATTGCTCCTAGAAACTTAGAAAGATGATAGAATAGTAGGTCTTGCATTAGTATGAATTTTCTGAAAGGTATGAAATCTGAAACTGAAATGTCTGTCATTATTTTCTAACATCAGTTTTTAATGATTTGCCACTAATTTGCCAAAAAACCCCACAAATTTTATGAATAATGGACCAAAAATGTGATTCAAAAATATAAATTAGCCACACAATACAGCTGGGAACCTGTCAAAGAAGGGACACTTTTTAATATTAGTACTGCTAACTTGAGCAGCTGACAAAATAAAAGAATCTACATGCATTTCTGAAATAAAAGTAATCTATAACTGATTATTACAGTTATTTATTAATTGTAAACTCTCCATGTTTTCTTCCAAAATTGCCATTTTGCAGAGGGATTATTAGGGGAAGAGCAACATTTTGAGCCAAAATTGGGAATATTTGAGAGGTTTGGATATGCCTAATTCTATAAAGCAATTTGTTTGCATGTACCTCTCAACCTGTTAATGCAGGAAATCTGGACAAGGCCAAATATATTTTGGGAACATATAAACAGTACTAAAAATTGCTCTTGTATAAACTGAGACAGTTGATCGAATAACAGATCTTGCTGTAAAAAACCTGCTTGCTGTAAAAAAACAACATGCATTTTTCTGAAGGTTATTAAGTCTGAAACTCAGTGTCTGTCATTATTTAGTGACCTCATTCCTAAATGGATTTGACAGAAAACCACAAATTTTATGAGGAACAAACTAAAAATAAGAAGCAAAAATCTATTCATTCTGCAAAAATCTGGACAGTTGAGAGGTATAGTGCAATAGGGAATGGATGGCAAACTGATAACAGGTTCATAGTTACTAGGTATCTTCGCCAAAAAGGAGTGCAGCATCCACCCCTTTTGCAATACAGTACAGTATCAGCAATGCATCTATCTACTGTGGAAGTAGAACCCACAACCTTCTCCATCAAAAGCAAACATACTACCTGTTGTGCTATTAATACAGATTCAGCATAAGCAGTACTAAACTTTTGCTCCTCTGCAGCTCTCAGCTCCTTGTAAAATCTAATTACTCAGTTGTATCTCTGAACTTTGCAGCACAAAGAAATCTGGAAAAAGCCAAAGTTTATTGTGGGGAGGGGGGACCAACTCCCAAAAACCAGGGACACATTTTAAATATTACTTGTATAATGTTGGAAAGTTGCTAGAATAAAATGCTGTGTTACCACCATACATTTCACTGCCAAGCCTTAAACCCAGGACCCTGTGCAAAACAGTCAGAGCAACATACCACTATGCCAAATCAGCTATTTTGTGAAACAGGAAGATGGAAACTTAAATGGCTACCATTTAGTGAATTCAGTTCTCACCATAGCACAGCTGTCAACCTCTTAGCACAAAACACCTGAACAAAGCCAATAATGGGTGAATACAGCCCTCAAACATTCAGTTCTCACCATAGCTCTCAACCTCTTAGCAAAAAACACCCAGACAAAGCCAGTAACGGGGGAATATAGCCCCAAACATTTTCAGTGGATTCAGTTCTTACCATAGCTCTCAACCTTAGCACAAAACCTGGATGAAGCCAATAATGGGGGAATACAGTCCCAGAAATAGGGACAAATTTCAAATATCCATCTTATACACTTAGAAAATTGCTAGAATAAAAGCTTTTGTGTTACCATGCACTTTCTGAAGAATATGAAGTCTGATATTCAAATGCGTGTCATTTTTAACATTTGTTAACCAGGAAAGTCTGACTTGGAACAAAAGCTAATATTTAGCAGAGGCCCAGGGAGAAACACTCCAGACACATGTCTTTGTAAGATGGGAGGACAGTAGAGGAAACAAAAACAGGGAGGGCATACAGACTCCACACAGAAAGCAAGGCACCCCAGCCAAGAATCAAACCAGAGAACATGTAGTTGTCAGGTAACAATGCTGCCACTGCACCAATGCACTACTGGCATTTCAAGGACACAAAAATACAGAAACTACAGATTTTATGAGGAACAGAACAAGTATGAGGGATAAATCTGCAACATTTTTACAAATGGTGGTGAGTAGGGAATTCAGGCTCTTGCCATCTGGGTACAGGATTCAAGCCTTATTCTCTACCTGCCACCATGTAGCACCTGGGGCATTTTACACACACACGCACACACACACAATTATCTATCAGATTCTGCCCCTTACATGATATTACCTGATATTCTTCCCTACATCCATGAACATATTCACTGAAAACAAACATCCATGTACCTAAAAATGAAGTTCTATAAGTATCTAGAAGCAAATAGTACAGTAGAATTCTTACACCAAAATAAAACAATCTCTGGTTAACCAGCTTGATCCTTGCATTTCATCTTCATCTGCCTAGCCATGCTATTTATCCCTTTTGTCTTTCCACCTTACATTGTGCCAGTACCCAGCACATTCTAACAAGCTATTTGCCTTTAGCCAGGCTAATAGCAGACCTGCTGTTATGTTTTTCCTTCTTTCCCCAGTTATTCTCCCCTGTATCTTGTTCTGAAAAATCTTCTCTGTTCCTCCCCATTGTTCTCTTATTCCCAATCACCCCTTAGATTTGGTGCTACCTGAATCCTTTTTAATGTTCTATATTAACCCAAAGTTGCAATTACCCTTCCTCCTTGGGCTTTCTGTTGTACAGAGGGAGTTGGGACACTCACAACTTTCCCTACACATTACCAATATGTACATAGTCTACAGTTATACTCCCTCATCTACCTCTGATACCTTGACACTTCTGACCTCCCCGATCTTTTAAATGCAGAACTTATAAACCCTTTCATTGCTGCCAGTTGTTACCTTTATTGTTTCTTCTTCCACTCCCCATAATAATCCCGTTATCCATTTCCTAAGATGTTCATGACTTCTGTCCTGTATCCTGTTTTCTCCATTGCATCAGTATGCCTTTAAACTCCTTCCTTTAAATTCCAACATTCTTATATGTGCTTTCCATAATTTCAAAATCTCCTCCCATATATATTTCAACTGGTTATATTCCCATAAAATAAGCAATTTAACCACCTCCTCTTTCCCATTAGCTAAAACTACATACTCTGTCCTTATCCTCCATTGTTTTTATTTGCACTGGGTAATATTACATATGTTCAATAACAATATATAAATCATAGAACAACTCAAAACACTTCAGTCACTGACCCATCTTTCAAGCAACAGTCCTAAATTCATCCTCACAATATGTCCTAGTTCCTGACTTCCATCCTCCTTGAGGTATTCCAGTGCCTTCCCCACTTTTTTCTCTCCTAAATCTCTCTATATATCTTATGTCCCCTTCTATTCCCAACTATGCAGCATATTAAATAATAAGTTAACTGCACTTTTGTGTCACTTGTGTCCAAATCAACATTCATTCTCCAAAGCAGAGGTCGCCAGACGCCAGAACATAAATGCAAATCATAGCTGTAATCACTATTTACATAATAGTTGTGTTACTTACTTAATTCTGCACCTTCTTCACTCTGTACTTTTCTTCTTCTTTCTTCTTCTTTTTTCTTCTTGTTCTTCTGTTCTTCTACAGGTCAGGCGCTGTCAAAATCCACCCAAAAACTGATTCCAAATCAGAAACAAAACAAAAAAAAATTCACAAAAAAAAAGTAAAATAATCACGAAACGAAACAATCCACCACGACCACAACAAAGCAAGCAAGGAAAACTGAAGCTCGATTCCGAAGCTAACAACTGCTGACTGATTCTCGCTCTTTTCCCAGCACATAAAGCCCGGGAAGAGAGCGACAACCAATCAGCAGCATTTGCCCAGCAAGCACGTCATGATGTGCCTGCGGACGTCGCAGTCCGAGCCCCTTCCATATCTATGCGGTTTGTGAGTCAACCGCATAGATTTCTGGGAAGTTCTGGGCATCAGAATGATGCCTTCTTTGCTTCTCCGGGCTGCAATGTAAACATTGCAGCAACCCAGCAAGAATTTAGAAAAAAAAAAAAAAAAACGCTGTTGCGTTTGAAGCGCGCAATGCGCATGCACGTAATTTCGAGTCGCGGACTCGAAATTTAAGTATTTTCAGTACAAAATCAGATTTTATTTTTTTTTAACATAAAAAAACTAAATAAACAACTCAGCTGTCTAGCTGAGGGGGCTGCAGTCCGGCAGCCCGATGCCACGAGCTGCCCCTGGGAGTTTGCCATTTTGTTGAGGTTACTCTTTGATAGATTAGTATATATGGGTGAGGCATAGAGGAGTGTTGAGATTAGATGAGTATGAGCAATAGTTATTCTAGCTGCTGGAGAAAGGAAGGGTTTGATCCTGTAGAGAGAGCCTAATTTTCTTTTAACAGTTTTTAGTGTATTGTTGATATGGGTGTTGAAGTTACGGTTGTTGCCTATAGTAATTCCAAGTAGTTTGGTAGTTGGATCTGGAGATATGAGAGTACCATTATTGAATATTACTGTCAAATCTATTGGAGAGGACTTCTGAGTAGGAGAAAAGAGCAAGAGTTTTGTTTTTTTGGGGGGTTCAAGAGGAGGCAGCACTGTGTAAACCATTGTTCTACTGTATTAAACATCTTTTGGGTTAAGGACTGAAGTTCAGATGTAGATGTGGCTGAGCATATAAGTGTAGAATCATCTGTGTATTGTATTATTGTATACATGTAGCTTGAGGGATTAATAAGTGAAGGTCATTGATGAAAATTGAGAAAAGGAGGGGTCCTTATATGGACCCTCGATGGACCCCAAGGTTAATGGGGAGGTGGGTAGATAAATTATTATGCCATTGCACAGCCTGTTGTCTATTGTCTAGGTAGGACTGGAACCATTTTATAGCTAGTGCATCTAGTGACAGGGATTTGAGGATATTTATAAGTATCTGGTGATTAACCACATCGAATGCTTTGGACAGATCGATGAAGAGTGCAGAGAAAGGCATATTGTTGTTACAGTTTTTGTTAATACAGTCAGTAAAGGAAAGGAGGGCAGTGGTAGTGCTGTGGAATGGCCTGAATCCATGCTGACACCTGGAAAGTAAGTTGTTTTGGATTAGGTGGTCAAGTAATTGACTATGGATGCATTTTTCCATTATTTTTGCCAAAGGAGAAAGTAAGACTATGGGATGGAAGTTAGAGAATTCAGTACAGTTGCCACTTTTATGTAGGGGGGGGGGGATAATGTGGGAGATTTTCCAGATAGTTGGGATGTGTTCTTCACTGATGTTTCTATTAATCAGAATGAAAATGGGATAGGCTATGGATTTGGCTGCTTTTTGTAGATATTCTGCAGGCAGTTGGTCAGCTGAGGGAGTGGATGGTTTCAGTTTTTGGATAAGGGTAAGAATGTATGATGTTGGGACTGGTTAGAAGAGAAATGGAGGAGGTGGGCTAGTATTAGAGGTTAGTAGAGTTAAGCTATCAGGTGATAGCTGAATGGCGAGTGCTTGAATAGCCTCTGTGAAAAAGGTATTGAAGGCATTGGCAGTTTGCTTGGGATTCAACTGGTCTGTGCCTTGTGGGCTCAGTGTAATGGATTGACCTGGGTGGAGCAGATGGTTAATGCTCGCTCAGAATTTTTGTGGTTTATTTTGGTGAGTTTGCTGGAGGTGTAGGTAGAAGTTTCTTTTATCTGAAAGTATAGCTTTTTTGTGTCATTTCTCAGCTTTCTAAAGTTTTGTTGATCTACAGGGTGTTTAGTGGTTTGCCATTTTGTCCAGTATTTATTTCTAAGATGGATAGATGGATTTTTTGCTTGGTTTCTTTTAAAAGCTATGGGGCAGGTTTAGTCCTAATTCTGATAGAACGGGTTGGTGCATGGTGGTCTAGTATGGCTAGGAATTTAGAATTAAAGTATTTTACGGCTTCCTCAAGTGTGAGGTGTTTTATTGGAGATCAGTCACATGCCCTAAGTTCACTTTGGAAGAGATCAGGGTTAAAGTTTTTCTTGGTCTGAATTGTCCTGAATATGGTTGGGACAGGTATATTGGTCTTATGCCTGATAATGTAGGTAAGTGAGTGGTCACTTACATCATCAGGGAGGGTCCCAACTTTTTATGTCTGGAGATGATTATTTATGAGAATCCAATCTAAGGTACTTTCTTTCTTATTGGGCTTGTTTATCCTGGTAGGGGAGGTAATGGTTTGAGAAAAAACATATAGGTTAATAGGGTCTACTTCACGTTATTGCATGGTGAAAATATCGAATGGCTAAAACATCGAAAATGCCATACATCAAAAGTGTTGTTGCGGGATCATGGTACAGTGGGGATGAGAAAATTTGCTCTTTCCTTACTGTAGTGCGATCTCGGAGTTGGTATATATAATTAACAGGGGGGGTGTCAGGGGCACAGCCACCCACAAGAACAGTTTCAATGTACTGCATTTTCGATGTTTTAGCCATTCGATATTGTCATCTTTTGAAAAGATAATATAGACGCGGTTAATATGGGTGGTAGGGTGGTCAGTGCTGCAGCACTTCTTATCGATATTAAAGTCACTTAGGATTATAGTTGCTTGGGGGAAGTTTTGAGATAGCCAGTAAAGGATATCTTCTAAGATGGTGTTATTACCAGGAAGAAGATAGATGCAGATGATATAAATGGATTTATATAAATGGATATATATATATATATATATATATATATATATATATATATATATAGATAGATAGATATATACATACATATATATAATTTGCCACATTTTATTATTTAATTTACCATTTTGATATCAGTACTATTTTTCTTACTTATTCTTAAATTACAGTTAAAATCCCCACTAGAGAAGCACAGTTAAATTATTACATTTTCTAATTATTTTTTTGTAAGATGTGTTCTCTAAATATCATGAACTGTACTTTAATATGGTATGCCTTAAATATGTTGTTTACTATACTTAATCTATTATATTTTAACTTTATGATGATGTGGAGCCTTTCTCCCCGAGCCTCCACTGAAAAAGGGCTCTTGCTCAGTTGGACTTTCTCAGTCAACAAGTGTCAAATAAATAAATAAACAAATAAATACATAAATAAATAAATAAATAACTTTTTAAACATTATCTCTTTCTTTCTTTGTTACATATGCATATATAACAATAATTCTTTGCACATTTGTTTTCCATCTTACATCTAATACTTTAATTTATCCAAATTCAGCTATAGTAACATCTAATATTTAGATATTTTTTGACATAGTATGCATATCCCTGAACAAGTGTCTGTTCCCATATTCTAAATGATAGGTCTAAGCCATATGTTTTCCATTTGTTCCCTTTCAACTTTTTTTTTTAATTTCTTCAAATCTTTTAGGTTTCTAATACCATGATGGGAATGGACCCCATTCCTAAGTCAAAGCATGATTAAAGTTCATGAAATTAGTATTGTTTCAATCTTTGATGTCAGCCAGAAGTGCTCATTGCAGCACCCACAGTGTGCCCAGTAGTGACTCTTTGTGTAATTTTTATGGAGTTACATCTACCGGTAACATATCTAAATATGATTGTAGATTCTGTTTTATAAGACCCATTGCTCCTACTACTATTGGAACTATCTGGGTATCTTTCTTCCACATTGCTCTCATTTCTGCTTACAAATCCTGATATTTTATGACTTTGTGTCTCTCTGCACACAACACACTCTAGTTACTGGGTGTAACAATTTCAATAATCAATGCTACTTTTGTCTTCTTTTAAATGGACCACTATATCTGATTTCTCGCATCTATCTTTTGAACTGTTGGCATTGGGTAATCACGTGATGGAGACTTCATCATTTTCTATGATGCTTTGTGGCTCATGTTTCCAGTGTTTTTCAGCTATTTCAATATTATAATGATTGCACAATCCTCAGTGCAACAGTCATGCCACATTATTATGCCTTTCAGTATATAGTCTTTCTCCCATTAGTATGACACAACCAGCAACAAGGTGTGCAACTGTTTGCAATTCTGTTTTATAAAAACCTCCATTTGTCTGTTTCCCTCACATGTTCAATGGACTTTTCAAATCAATGTGTACATAGTCTACTATCTTGGGATGCAGATATTAACCTTTCATCTTTTGGTTTGAATTCACATCTCCTTAACCATTCCTGCATTCAGTTCTGATCAACGTGAGGTTGCTCCAGGAGTTTTTTATACTTGCAACTGTATTTTTGCGTTTTCCACATTGCTTACCTTCTCATCTGATTCATAGATTCATAGATTCATAGATTAGTACTAAGCTAACTGCCCTTGCGAGCCATTTTAAGCCTAGCCATTTATCCCTTGTGAGAATCAAACCCTGTACCTTGTGCTTGCAAGGCAAACACCTTAACCATTAGGCCACACTCCCAACCCTATTCACCTTATACTCTTTCTTTTGTTTTTGACACATTTCTTCCTCGGTTAATAATCTAGTATCCTGTAATATAATAAAACAGGCAGTTTTTAAGATATATCATTCCAAGATTCCTATTTTTCTCTTAATGTTTTTCATGTTATTAACATTTAAAGATAAAATCTTCATCTTTTGACAGGAGTTAGTAGGATACCTTTCTCATCCTTTACGCTTTTCTGATTTCTTTTGTGATTATACCTTTATTTTTTTTCTTTCAATCTTATCCCTGTAGAATTTTCCTTTCCTCTCACTACCTTCTAGTTCACATATTCTTCTTCATTTGCGTCCAGTAACACTTCTTCCCTTTCTTTCTCCCCTTCTTTTGCATTTCCTTATTTATCTTGTGTCTCAATCTGCCCTTCTTGTTCTTTTCTTTTCTTTTTATCCTGATCTACTTTTTCTACATCTTCTTTTTCTATAATTGGCAAGTTTTCTTCACATTCTAACCATGCATGTCATGTGTTACCACATTTCCTGCATTTCAAATCACATGTTTTGCTTCATGTACTGTTTTACCACATATAAAACATTTTTGCTTGTCACATTCACTAATCAAATGATTATCTTTCCCACAGAAAAAAAGGTTTTAGGCTATCCTCTATATTTCACAAAACCTCTATTATCATCCACATTAATAACTCTAAGAATGTGTATCACATTATCATTTTATTTTTAGTATAGCCTCACATTCCCATCTCCCATTCCATAAACCTCTTTCATCATAAATGTTTGTGTCCATAACATCTTTACATAAAAAACAATAAATGATCTTTTAAGTCTTTTGCCTCAATATTTGTTCTGAATTATACCATGATTTTCTTTTTTGTTTCTCTATAGAAGGATTGTACCAAATACTCTGACAATGGATTATCATTCTTTTTTTGTTCATATTTTTCTAGAAAGTTTTCCATGACCTGACGAATCTCAAATATCATATCACAAAATTTCTCTTTATTAATAAGAATGAAGGCTCTTACCTCTTTTACTGAAACACACAGTGGTGCAATCGCTTCATACTTGTCTAATAATTTTTCTTTTTTACTGCTTACTCACATGATAAACTCTTCCTTTTCTTCATTGCCTCAATGCTTCTTTCTCCCTCCTTTACTTTCTGCTCCTAAGACCTCTTTCCTGCTGCCTTCTCAACATTCTCTTCTTTTTTTATTTTCTCCATTATCTCACCCCCAGGATGCTGTAAAGATGCAATGCTGCTCTCCAGCTCACTTTGATTAATGTTCTTTTTTAATAATTATCCCTCAACCCTCAGGATTGGATAGTTGTATTATTACACTCCTGTTGACTTTCCATCTCACCCTCGAACAGTTTGTTCTATAACAAGTCTTCCAAATCACTTTCTGCTTCTGTTGCAATCTCTGGTATGATCCTCCACTCCATGACCTCCTTCTTCTCTGGGTAAAATGATCCCTCCACCTCTGCTTCATTTGTTTGACTTTTTACTAATCGCTCCTTGAGCTTCATGCTCAAATCTCCATTCTTCATTTTTTTCTGCTTGGCTAACACTGGTCATTCCCCCTGTTTATCTGGACTGCCTATGCACCTGGAACAGAAACAGGAGGAATAAGACATGCCACACTGAAACATGTTCACCCTATGTCAAAGAGTAGGTTCCTTGATACCCTGACCAAATTTCTCCTAGTACTGTAAATTCCACCTTGGGCCTCCTCTGAAAAGAGATTAATAGCCTTGTGGGACTAATCCAGTCAATAAAGGATAATAAATAAATGAATGAATGAATGACTGAGTGAATGAATGAATAAGTAAATAATTGCTTTGATTCAACAATGATTGCTTTTATCAAAATAAAGATGCAGTTCTGTTAAAACACATAATTCAGGCCTATGATCTATTTGATCCTTATCAAATTCTACACCCAGAACATAATGAATGTGCTTTCTTTTCACTGCACCACAAGATAATGTCAAGAATGAACCTTTTCTAATATTGAGGCTGTTTTCAGAATCCATCTGTTTAGTAATACTGAAAATAGTTTCATAAGTAAGTACCAGACTAGCTGTCCTTATGGACCATTTTAAGTCTTTTCAATTTATTTTTTTCTGCTTGAAGAAATCTATTCCATTAGTTGCTAGATCACACTTACCCATCATCAGTAATTATAAATTACCTCTAGTGAGAATAACTAGGATCTTATCATGGACAATAAGAAGGAACCCAATGTATTGGATAAAGCATTTAGGAGCTGCATCTGCCCATTAGTAGTAGAAGAAGCAATCCTGGGGTAATTTTTCTGTTTCCCATTCATAGATCCAAGTTGTTCTTGCATATGGACAGGGATGAACTTTCTGTTATATGGCTGGGGAGTCTTTTGGACAGTAACAGTATATTCTTCAAGATTTACCTGTCCCTACAAACCATTCTGTTGAGGTTGCAGAAGAGGTTCAAAGCCTTAGATACAGTATTTCTGATGCCAATTGACTTGGTAATGTGTAGTAAATCCAACAGTATTAGGTTGGAGAATTCTCATATGCCAGACACAGGTTAACTCTTAGCAGTCTGTATGGTATAGTGACAGGGCTTGAGTTGGTCCACATAGGGCATTTTGTTTAGACCATGTATCCTTTTAGTTATATACCTCTGTGCCTATTCCAATTGTTGCATGTGTCTGGACAGATACATACCAAAGAAGTCATTGTACTCAATGTTTGGCCTATTGAGGGCTGAGTAAAGGTGAACAATGACATTCTTAGATCTAGATGCAATCCCTTTGTTTATAATCTGTGCAATATAGAAGGCCTTTCTTTTAACAATGGACACATGTTGGTTGAAGGTTTCTGGCCTGAACAACTGGGTCAGCTCTTAGGGGTGTATTGTCATTATGGCAGGTTTCTGGGGTAGATGACTTTCCAAAAGATATGATAATGCATTTTTGGAATTCAGTTTCAGTCCCTGATTTTGGCACCAGTTATTTATTTTATTTTATTTTAGTTTACATGTTTTGGGATTGTCTGACTGAGCAAAAGCCCTTTTTCAGCAGAGGCCTGCTGAGAAAAGCTCCAAAACATATATATATGCAGTTACAATTATCTAGAAAAATGTTATGAAGAATACTGCAGCAGAAGGAAAGGAGATAGTTTTATTTGGGACAAGCCTTATGCAGGATGGTGAAATCATTTAGGGATTCAATGACTGCTCCAAGCTTGCAGTCATCTGCAAACTTGGTCATCGATAGTCCTTTGGTATTGTTTTTTTTACATCAAAGAAGTAGATGCCAAGCATCCGGGGTGGGGGGTGATGCTTGTGACTGGCCTCTTTGTAGAGGCAATTTCCTTATTTTGAGTTCCTGTGTCCTATCTGTGAGTCAGTTGACAATCCAACAGGTCATTCACTTCCTTGATGTGTTTAAACATTAGTGTTGAGACCAAACCATGGAAGTGGATAAAGTAGAAACCAAAATCAAATTGTTTACAAGGCAGAGATTGCAAATCAGATTGATATATTAATATATTCTTTCACTGCAGCACAAGACTCAGAATTCCGATATTATATCAGATGAGCTGCTTTCAAATCTACTTCAGTGTGATTAGTAATTTGAAAATCCTCTTATATAATCATAATCAATTAAGACAAATAAGCTGCCTGAAAAATTAAATTTCTAAATGAGAGAAGGAGTTTTGGTGTAGCTATAATCACCACATTTGCAATTATTGTCAATGAACAGTATAAAGTATAAAGTAAAATTGTATCCTTTCAATTTATTATCTGAATCAAAACAGCAGGTGAAGTACTCAGAATGAGCTTCAGTTCATTCTAAGCACCTATAAAGTCTATGGATTTAACACCGTTTTCTCAGTTAGGAATAATAGCATTATTTATAAGAACTCAAAAGACAACATAAATGATTTTTATTACAATTATTAAGAACATTCTGCATTAACTAATCCAAATATAAAATTCCCGAACATTGGCCAGTAATTTGTCTATTTTTTTAAGCAAATAAAATTGCTGAAAACTGTATCTCAGACTCTGGTATTTTTCTGGAAGAAGTTGAACAGGCAGTTTGACAAATTACATTACAACAGCATGAATGCACCCATAAATCAATTGCAGATAATTTTTATTCTTAAATAACAGATAATTTGTTAATCAACAACTATTGCCCTATTTATTTCATCAATCTCAACATAAAATTACTTTTTTGGGGTGGTAGACAGAAGATTTCATTTAATTGCTAATCGCACCACATTTATGGTCAGGATTATAATAGTTATGTCTGACTCAGGATAATAATATTATGTTATAAGTTATCTTATGCAATAATTCTAATAAAGTTAACCAAAATAGTGTTTTGCCTTTTCTGTTTAAAGTATTCAATACATACACATTTCTGAATACTTTGTCCAGGTTGTCAGAGTTTTTATGATTTGGTCGCTGTCTGCACTGCAATTAAATGAAAAGCTCATCACCTATAAAAATCTCTACAGGTGTGCAACAGTGTTGCACTTTGTCTCCATATTATTAGTTGAACTTTTATTTTTAAAATCTCTCTATAATTCCCTTCCAGATATGGATAAAATAGTTTAATGCATGAATTAATATCACGTTATTTGCAGTAAACACTCTTAGCATATCTCTAAAATCTGTTAATTCATTCAAGCCTATAGAGCCTTTTTTTCCCTCCATTTGACCATATAACTCCTTATGGGAGCCAGCATTTTTCTGAGTCTGTCTTCCTTAACTAAATGAGTCACCAATTAATATCAGGCAGTATTAGAAAGTACAAGATGTATTTAACAAAATAATAATATGATTGTTAATCTCAGATATCATGCAATGGAGAAATTAACCACAGATTTTCCAATTTTTATTCCTATTATCAAATATGCTTTCATATTTGCATAACTGAGAGACCAACATGTTATTGAAAAGGATGGAGTGAAATGTCCTGGTGGAAGAAAGAAAAGTACATTGTCAATGTGCAATTATACTGTACTGTACTGGAGATACTGGTAGTTATTGACTAGTAATTATGAAAATATAAGATATTTCCATATATATACTTTATATATCTAACATTGGATGACATACAAACTATCAAATAACATCAGATGAAACGTTAGATATAGTCACGGTTATTTATATTATTTATACAAATAAACATATTTACAGAAATATGAAGAATTATCTCAGTATGCATACACACATAAAGGAATTCACACATAAAGGAACTTTTTGCTGTCATGTGAAAGCTTGTGTCTGGCTAACAAAAGCAAATTGACAAAATACATCTAGGTTGTACATATCCAAGATATAACAATTTGTGAAACATGAGAGAAAAAACATAATTCTAGGCTTGTATGAGATAATGATATTGTATAGCATTGATGTAAAGAGTATCATGATAATAACTGCAAAGAAGACGCTTTACTGATAACATTGCTGTTTGTACCATTTAAATACCTTTTATTGTTCATAAAATATTTAAATTTCTTTGTGTAATGCTTTTTATATTGATTTCCCAGAAAATACTTTGGAATGTAAATTGTGTGTAGGCTGCTAAATGTGTGATATTCCACATCACATAGATGCTAATGAGTTAAGATTTATTTAAGAAAACAGTTTAAACTAACCAAAACAGCTCACAGAGCAAGTACAAAAATGTATCCAAGAGCACAGGACCCGAAGCTAAAGTTTGAAACACAAAATTTAATAATCCACGATACACCAATAAATCCAAGCGCTTTCACCTAGCTCCTGCCAAGCTTTTTCAAGGAATGAATGAAAAACTAAAATGTCATTCACATTTATATACCAAGCTGATTGATCAGCTGACTAATACATTACATTCAATTAATTAAAATTCAAATGTTTCAGTTAAAAACATACAAAAATGCCAAATGTGCATGTATAAACATCACCCATTTCACAGTAATAAATGTTATGATAAAACATAAATTAAGAACAATACTGTGTTGTCAGATAATAGTAAAAAATCACATAACAACATAATACTCATTCAAAGCTTAGCATTTCTGATTTATTTAATAAATTTCAGCAGAGTGTTGGAAAAGTAATAGCATTCTGAATTATAAATTAAATATTGAGAAACTGACCCTATTTACATTGAGTAGTCAGATAGTATTTTCACACCATCATTTATTAATCTAATAAATATCTCAATGAACAAACTCAAATACTTAAAGCTTAAACATAAACTTGACAAATATGGACTTGATAACGTTCTACTCATTCTTTATAAAATCATGATTGATCTGGAGAACAGGAGGACATATAAATTTAATTTGCAGTTAAGACCATCTATTAGTTTCCTAAATTATTGTATTAATGCAATAATTATTTTTCTCATGTCTTGAATTTGTTGAATCGATTAATTAATTCCTCTCCTCTTGTATATGAGGCAACATAATGCTAGAATACAATTGAACAGGTTGTTCAAGCTAAACAAGAAAGGAGGTCTAACATCCCTTATTGTATGTGTTCCTAAGAATGGCAAGATTTGCCCCGTTTCAGGGCATACCAAAGATGCACCAATCTAGATATACCAGAGATCTGTCCCACTTCTCCCAAAATACCCTCACTGACATACTCCAGAAAACTAACTGGAGCCCACTGACATCTCTTCCACTTAACAAAGGTGTGACATTCTTTAATTCTACATTTCTTCAGATTCTAGATAGTCTTGCCACACTCTGACTAAAGAGAATTAAAGCAAAACATGCTTGCTGGCTTACAAAGTCCACAAAGCAAGTCATGACCTCTAGGGACAAAGCCTAAAAAGCCTGGCAAAAAAACAAAACACTATCTAACCTCATGCAATACAAACAACTTTGCAATCAGGTTAAATGCTTAGTTGTCAAAAACAAAAAAGTATACTTGCAAGCTTTCCAAGACCAACACGTACAAAACTCCAAGAAATTCTGGGGAGCAATCAGCTCCATACTCCACCCAGGAACTAACAATACCCCATGCCCAAACCCAGAAAAACATCCTCAGAGCTAGCCTCACTCTTTAATAATCACCATTGCCAAACTTGCTACAACCTTCCCTCCCATCAACCCAGACACATAAGCAACACCATCAGTATATACCCCATCAAATTCCCCTCCTATTTTTTTCCTATCACCCATTCCCATATCCACCATACAAAAACTTCTTCATAAACTAAAACCGTGTATCAATGCCCCAGATAACTTATTTGCAGAATACATACAACTAGCAGCCTCCTCCATTGCATATCCTATCAGCATCCTCCTCAACAGGTCCATTCAAGAATCTTCTATACCTGATATCTGAAGAAAGCATTTATTCTCCCTCTTCATAAAGGTGGCAACAACTCCAACATCTCAAACTTCCATCCTATCGCTATTTTTTCCCCATCTCTAAAATACTAGAGAAGTGCATCCATACTCAGTTCTGAAGTCATCTTGTAAAAGACTAAATCCTTTCCTCCATTCAACATGACTTTAGGCCTTTACATAGCACCAACACCGCCCTCATTTCCTTCTTAGACACAGTACATAGAGCTTGAGATGCTGGCTCCTTAGTCTCTGCACTCTTTCTTGATTTATCTAAGGCATTTGACACTATTTCTCACTTCATACTGCTTACTAAACTCTCTAACCTCGACCTATCTCCCCCACTCTACAATGGTTTATTAACTATTTCAGCAATAGGCAACAATCTACTATGTGGCAGCATTCTTTTTCCCCTTTCCTCACCATAAATACAGGTGTTCCCCAAGGTTCAATTCTGGGTTCTCTCCTATTCAGTATATTTGTCAATAACTTTCATAACACCCTTACCAACAGTACTGTAATCCAATATGCAGATGACTTGACTATCATCTGCTCTTCTAAATCTGCCATTGTATTACGTCTTACCCAAGAAGCATTTACCTCTGCCTGGATGTCTCAGAACTATCTTGCCCTTAACCCCAATTAAACAAAACTTCTAATATTTACCCCCACAAAATCTAGCCCTTTAAACAATTCACTATTTACTGTTCATTCCAATAACAACACCATCATTGAAGTTATCCCTAGCACCAAATTGCTAGGTGTCATCATTGATGACAAATTATCATTTGAGCTTCACATCCACAGTAACATAAAAAAACATCAAAAGCTAGGTGCCCTCTATAGGCACAACTATTTCCTTAGCCCCTCCACAAAAAAGGCCCCGGCCTCATCCTTCCTGCTCCTAATTCTTCTGTATGGTGTCCCCATCCTCACAAAAATACAATCTTTCTGAAAAACTAAACTGGACTCTTGCTAAATTTTTTACAAATGCAAAATTTTCTACCCACCACTGCTCCTCTCTCATCAACTACATTGGCTAGAATCCCCTCATCAACTTACTTATCTACAACTAACTATAGCCCACAAGATTATCTACCAAACAGAAATCTGCCCTTCCCTCTCCCCCATATTGACCATCATCACAGATCTGAAAACAAAATGCTACTGTCTGTCAAGAAACCCAAGCTCTCAGCCAGGCAAGTGCTGTATTCTCATGCTGTTTCCAAGTTATGGAATAATCTCTTTTGCTCACTCAGGCCTATCAACAATCTTGCCTCATTTAATAAAAATCACTCAAACTACATCTCTCCTCTCATCGGCTATGCTCCTGCACCCCAACAAATAACCCCAACACCTAACCTCTCTCTCTACAGAGCTTCAACCGTAACCACTCAACTACAAATATCTCCTCCCCTTCTCCCTACTATGCTAACTCCTTGCTGTAACCTCAACTTGAGCCTTACTCCTTGAGCCCCTCCTCACCACCTTTCTACCCTGAAATCAACTATCCTCTGATAAGAACTCTGGATATATTTATACTCATGTGTTAGGTGAAATGCTTGCTATTTTTACTTACATATCTATATCTGATTGAAGCATTATCACTCTTGTTTCTATTGCTTTCTTTAAATACAAAAGTACAGCTCCAAATACTTTATTCTACGTAGTAACATTTTTATGTTCTGTATGTAATTAAACATCATTGACATGTAACCAATGAAAGTAAAAGTATTGCTCATAATACTTTGTTCTATGGATTAACATTTTTACTTTTGTATGTAATCAAGTGAAGCTTTTCTTCCCCGGCCTCCACTGAAAATGGGCTCTTTCTAGGCCTAGTGAACTTTCCTGGCTAACAAATGCAATAAATAAATAAATAAAAATCATCATCTTTCCTTTTTCTATTTAACCACATCCTTTATAGATTTTGGAGTCCCCTCAGTTGGTCCTGGGAGAGAAAACAGAGAAGGTTTCCCTGCTGTGTCAGAATGGTGGGTCCATCCCTGGGGAAGTAGTGGCTGTTGTTAGTAACATGGTTGGTCCCATTTTTCCTGTCAAAAAGAAACAGAAAACCAAGTAGGCATCTACTTCTCAGATTTCTTTGGATAGGAGTAGCTTACTGGGACTAGCTCAGGGTTTGATTCAGGCTATTGATCCTTTTTCTAGAGTAGTTTCTGGTGAAAGAAAGAGGGATGTTGTCTTTCCTGAAAAGATTCAAGATTCTGCACCTGATCAGGAAGATGCAGGGATAGATTTAGGGTTTTGTCTTTAGATTTCTGACTCAAAGGAAAGTTCACTCCCTCATTTGCCCAGTGGGGGTTTATCTTCCTCTGAGTCTATTGCTAGAATGGTCTAGTGTTTTTAGTGGGAGAACAGTGAGGTGTCTCTGCCCCCTCAGAAAATACTATGAGTTGTCACAGAAGGATTTTCCAGTACCCGTACCCATTCCTTCTTTCCTGTCTGCCTTAGAGAATGTATGTCGTATTGCAATTTTCCTAATAGACGGCTGTTCCTAAAAGGGCAGATAGTTGTATAAAGTTTCTTAGTCTTTTAAATTTCTATACACTATTCCTAAACCTGACCTAGCAGATATAGCTTTAGATTACTCTTCTGCTGCTAAGCATTTCGGTAATTCCAATCCTACTCTTTCTTATAAGGATGGGACAATTATTGATAGGTATAGGGGGTAAGTGTAAACTTCTGCAACTTTGAATTACATAATTTTTAATTGTCAGTCTCATGTGTTAAAGTTTATTCTGACATGTTGTGAAAATATGAGGAACATTTTATCTACTCTTTTTTCTTGTGAAGAAAAATCTGCTTTAAATGTTGTGTCTTTTGGCTTTTCCCGGTTAGGGGTCGCCACAGCGGAACTCCGGTCCGCTAATGATTGGTGGTTGATTTTTATGTGCCGAGTTACCAGCCCTGATGCACAACCTTCAACAAAGGTACGCCCATTCACACATGTCTCCACACATAAGATGCTCTAGCTGAGAATCGAACCAGACAGCATCTTACTGTGAGGCCACAACGATACCTCAGCACCACCAAAATCTGCTTTAAATAACTTTGTTTATTCTATTGCAAAGGTCATTATTCATTGTTTGCAG